>NC_134710.1:190054112-190356612 GCF_043290135.1 Rhipicephalus microplus
ACCCGATTGCCTTCTCTAGGAATCCAGTTAGTTACCCTTAATGACCAGCGATTATCCTGTCTACACGCTATATGCCCGGCCCATGTCCATTTCCTCTTTTTGATTTTAACTATGATATCCGTAACCCCCATTTGTTCCCTAATCCACTCTGCTCTCTTCTTGTCTTCTCTTAAGGTTACACCTACCATTTTTCTTTCCATTGCTCACTGCGTCGTCCTCAATTTAAGCTGAACCCTCTTTGTGAGTCTCCAGGTTTCTGCTCCGTAGCTAAGTACCGGCAAGATACAGCTGTTATATACCTTCCTCTTTAGGGATAGTGCAATCTATCTGTCATAGTTTGAGAGTGCTTGCCAAATATGCTCCACCCCATTCATATTCTTCTAGTCACTTCAATCTCGTGGTTTGGCTCCGCGGTTATTACCTGCCCTAAGTAGACATAGTCTTTTACAACTTGAAGTGCACTATTACCTATCTCGAAGCGCTGCTCTTTTCCGAGGTTGTTGTACATTACTTTCGTTTTCTGCAGATTCATTTTAAGACCCACCTTTCTGCTCTCCTTGTCTAACTCCGTAATCATGAGTTGCAATTCGTCCCCTGAGTTACTCAGCAATGCAATGTCATCGGCGAAGCGCTGGTTACTAAGGTACTCTCCATTAACTCTTATCTCTTACTGTTCCCATTTTAGGCTTCTGAACACCTCCTGTAAGCATGCGGTAAATAGCATTGGGGAGATTGTGTCCCCCTGCCTTACACCCTTCTTGATTGGTATTCTGTTGCTTTCTTTATGAAGCAATATGGTAGTAGTTGATTCCCTGTAGATTTCTTCAAGGATATTTATATATACTTCATCGACGCCCTGATTCCGCAGTGTCTCCATGACGGCTGATATTTCTACTGAAACAAACGCCTTCTTGCAATCTATGAAGGCTATGTATAGTGGTTGGTTATATTCTGAGCATTTCTCTATTACCTGATTTATAGTATGAATGTGGTCGATTGTTGAGTAGCCTGTTCGAAATCCTGCTTGTTCCTTTGGTTGATCTTATTCTATGGTGACCGAAAATATAATGGTTCCGGGAAAGAGTATGACAACCACATGATTGAGTGTTTTATTATCACAAAACAACGATATGATTGTGACGAATGCCTGTAATGGAAGGCTTCAAAAGTTTCGACCATCTGGAGCTCTGTAACGTGCACCTAAATAATAAATATTCACACACGAGGCTCAAGCATTTTTGAATTCAGCGAATATAAGACGCTCGAGCCTTAAAAGTGATTTTTGTAGAGTTGCGTGCGCGTATTCATTGCTTAATGCGTGATTTCCAAGAAAGCAAAACTGTTCCACGCGCACCTCTTCTAGTTTCATCGCTTCCTCCATACGGAAGAAGTCATTGGCACGAGAAAATAGTTGGAAGCAGCTGATTTACAACGATACCAGAACGCAGCGAAATGCGCCTTGACGAGTTGGCTCGCGGCACCCTCACGTGGAGCGTGACATCGTCACTGTATTGAAACAGCTCTTTTGTATTATCAGTGGCTGCTTAGGCCATAAACGCAGAGGGCGAGCAGGCACCTCTAATATGGCCGTGACTGGTAAAAGCTCCAATTGTCGAGCGCACTCATGAGAGTTCAGCGATAGCCAGCAATGCCAGCCTGCCTCATGAGTTGAGAAAAACAAGCAGAGCTGAGAAGGATAGTATGATATAATTGTCCGCAGTGGCCTTGGTACACGGCGTGTCCCTAATTTGTGCTGCGAATGGTTTTGATTCTCAAGCCTAAACGCCTACAAAATTTCAAAAGACCATTTCCGGGTTCCTTTAAACATTGTAACTTCAACTCAAACTTGTGGTGGAAGCACATGAGGTACAAAGCTCCCCCGAATCCCAAGATAATCCTGCGTGCGCACATTGACCACGCCTTGTGCATGGAGGCGCGCGTGCATGGCAACGCGCCGGGTGGCACGTGCCGATGACTTGTAGAGTTCCCGTGCGCCCAACACACGCCCCCTCGCACCATCTCACTGCTGATGCCAAAAACACACTGAAGTTGCTGAGCTTTAGGGCCCACTTACAGTACATGGTGTATAATAATAACTCGCCGTTAACAAACTGATTATAGTACACTTTGTGGCTTAATGGTTTGCGTTGTGCTCTGCGGAACGACAGCTCACTGGTTAGACGCCCCACTCGGTTACCTCCTCATTGGATTACTATATGCGAAGCATTTGATATCGAACTTCGCTGGCTATAGCGTATCTATCTATCTATCTATCTATCTATCTATCTATCTATCTATCTATCTATCTATCTATCTATCTATCTATCTATCTATCTATCTATCTATCTATCTATCTATCTATCTATCTATCTATCTATCTATCTATCTATCTATCTATCTATCTATCTATCTATCTATCTATCTATCTATCTATCTATCTATCTATCTATCTATCTATCTATCTATCTATCTATCTATCTATCTGTCTGTCTGTCTGTCTGTCTGTCTGTCTGTCTGTCTGTCTGTCTGTCTGTCTGTCTGTCTATCTATCTATCTATCTATCTATCTATCTATCTATCTATCTATCTATCTATCTATCTATCTATCTATCTATCTATCTATCTATCTATCTATCTATCTATCTATCTATCTATCTATCTAGCCGACTACGACTTTTAGCTCTCCTGGCTGTTTCGATATTGGGATTTCTACCAAAAGTTCTATGGAATAGCGTGACTGTATGATGAGCATAATTTACTAGTCATACAATGAAGAACATGACATGTATGTCATTAATGCCATGATTCACATTTGATCGGTTTGCTGCTCTTGCCGTGGTTTCGTTCACATGACATATTGCAAAACTTCTATGGTATGACATGACTGCATGGTGAACAAAAGTGAGAAAACCTAACAGTAAATCGTGACATGCCTGTCTTGTAAGTCACAACTATACGCCACACTCATGGTACGCTCGCGGTCGTTTTTCTAGCGTCACAAATACCAAATTTGGTAATACAGGACGAATGTATATGGCTGGTGCAATCATGGTATTCATGAGATGTGCGTCATGTAAAAAGATGACTACGTGGCACGCTCACCATGCGTTCACGGGCGTTTAGCTAGCTTCACATATACTAAATTTGATATTACGGCACGTGAATGTAGGACGAAGGCATATAACTGGTGCAAATATGATGATCATGAGATGCGTGTCATGTAAGAACTTGACTACATGCCACGCTCATGATGCGGTCGCAGCAGTTCCGCTAGATTCATATATACCAGATTTGGTATTACGTGACGTAGACCTACGAAGAAGGTAAATAACACGTCAAAACATGATACTCATCATAAGCGTGTCATGTAAACCATGTTTACCTGCTACGCCCACAGTGCGCTCGAAGTCGTTTCGCTAGCTTCACATATACGAGATTTGGTATCACGTGACGTTAATAGACGTCGAAGGTAAATCTCATGTCGAAACATCATAATCATGGCACGAAAGCCATGTACGGCTTAATTTACGTGCGCCTCGTAACTTTGTGCTGATTTTAAGGTGACATATCAACCTTCCTCAGTTGTGGTCGCATAGCATCGATTTCCACGGTTCGTGAGATTTGCCAATTTTGTTTTTTCTTTGCCATATCTGTCAGTATATATTTTACAACATCCTGTCCGTGACGACAATACCTCAGCGGAGCCATGGCAGACCCAGGTATCAAACTATTTCATGAAAAAAAAGAACATGCA
This sequence comes from Rhipicephalus microplus, assembly GCF_043290135.1. Taxonomy (NCBI): domain Eukaryota; kingdom Metazoa; phylum Arthropoda; class Arachnida; order Ixodida; family Ixodidae; genus Rhipicephalus; species Rhipicephalus microplus. The sequence continues at coordinate 190,057,866 of NC_134710.1, forward strand.
GCTGTTTTCTGTACGAATACAACTGCTTCTTAGAATTGGGACGCAATTGGTTATGCGCCTGACGTCTCTGCTGGCATTTTGTTGCCTTCATGAAAGCGGTAGGGTAGGGAGAGAGTCTGCTGCGCTCGGTGGCGGAAACAACTGAGTGAAGGTGCAGCACGTGCAGAGCAGCCCGAGCGAGCTCGGGCTACGAACCAACCACTGCGTTGAGTGGTACCCCGAAAATGGCATGGGTTTGCAGACGGCACGGCTACAATGTACTTAAAGAGGCAATGGAATGAACGAGGTGGCCGTGCCGCATCTCGGCTGATTCTCCGCTGGTGAGAGTAGCGGCAGCCCTGCAGTCCCATGGTACTGAAGATCTTTGGAGCGTCTGCATTGGGAGCGCTGGCGCCGTAGCCTCTGAAAGCGTGCAATTGTTCATTTTCAGCGCGTTTTATGCGTTTCTGAGCCTTTATCACTGCACGCACTTGCTAGGTACCATGGTGCACGAGTTATTTGCAGGCAAGCCGAAATTGCCTTGATACATTCACTGTTTCAAGAGCCTCCTGACCCTCAAAAAAAAAAAAAAGAATGCCAATCAGAATTTACACGGATCCACCTAGCTTTTCACTAAAACAGCGCTTCGAGCCGCGTTACATCATAAGTGGCTACTTGCAAACTTCAAAGAGAGGAGAAGTATCAAAACCGCGATTAAGTCATACGCTCGTTTTGTCGGCAGTCTCTACGATACCCAGAGCGAAGCGTTCCTCATATGAGCCTACATACGCTTGATTGTTTCACGAGAATATTAAGAGCCTTGTCACAACATTTATATCGCTGACGACTCAGTTTTATTATGCCAGATTTGCGGAAAATATTTAATATTGGTTATATAACGGCTTATTACATAATAAACATATTAAAAACAACACACAAACATAATAAAAAGGGGCAATTTTACATATAGCCCATGTGTTAATCGGCGTAAATTCATTGTAACCAGTTCTCATTTTGTATCGACAGCTTAAATAGTGGTACTTTCGAAATATTCTAATAGCGTAACGCCATTGCAAGCCAGCAGATTTATGACGATGTTTTGTATTATAAGCATACTTCTATTATTAGGTGTCAAAAGTGCAGGCAGGCATTGGTGCATCTTTTTTTGAGAAATTCAACTTCTATATCTACACAGTAAACACACACAAACACACACACTATATATATATATATAAGCATAGAACGTGTTATTCGAAGGTCGCAGGTTCGGATCCTGCCCATGGCAAGTTATCTTTTCAGCCACTCTTCTTTCTTATCCTTTACATTAAAATTGGCCTATTAACTTCCCCTATACTTTCCTTGGCATAATTGCCTGTTAGATGTCCTTATATCGTGTCTAATACACAAAAATGGAGCCCTGAAATATACACTACCTTCCCATATATATATATATATATATATATATATATATATATATATATATATATATATATATATATATATATATATATATTAAAATAGAGGTGTTGTACGTCGAGAAAGGTTCAGACGTAGCTTGGCAAAATGTGCTTTATCAGGCAGGTCTGGCTAATGGAAAGCGGCGTGCGCGAGCTACTACTGCAGCCACCGATCATCATCGTCGTCTTCATTACCAGCAGAGCGTCCGTTATTCAGATTCATTAAATTACTCCCCGCGAAATAGGGAGCCATCCTGGCGACCTATGGACAAGTAAACACGGGAGGGTCGTAGCAGTGCTTAAGTCTCGAGACGTGGACAATTTCTTGGCCACGACGACGTTGGTCAGAAGATGGTTCCAAAGGCTCGATGAGGTAATTCACCGGTGACGTTTTTTGTAGCACACGATATGGGCCGTGATACTTGGGGACCAACTTGGTAGAAAGGCCAGGTGTAGCAGAAGGGACATGCAGCCAGACGAGTGAACCTGGATCGTAGGAAGTAGTGTTATTTGATGCGTTATGGTGGTGCTTTCGGCGTCCTTGGTCTTGGGTTGTGAATGATCTTGCCAGTTGGCGGCATTCTTCAGCGTATGTAGCGGCTTGAGACAAAGTCGTGGACTCTGAGGAGTCAGGTTTGTACGAAAGAATGGTGTCCATAGTGCAAGAAGGTTCGCGTCCGTAAAGGAGGAAAAAAGGAGAGAAACCAGTAGTGCTTTGAATGGCGGTATTATAAGCGAACGTGATAAACGGGAACACTCGGTCCCAATTGGAGTGGTCTGACGAGATATACATAAACAGCATGTCACCAAGGGTGCGGTTGAAGCGCTCTGTCATTCCATTGGTCTGGGCATGATAGGTGCTTGTAGTGCGGTGAACGACGTGGCACTCACGCAGCAACGCTGTGATAACGTCTGACAAGAATACGCGACCACGATCGCTCAGTAACTCCCGAGGTGCTCCATGACGTAATACGATGTTGTGAAGAACGAAAGTCGGAACGTCTTTTGCTGTAGACGAGGGAAGGGATGAAGTTTCGGCATACCGCGTGAGATGGTCGACGGCAACTATGATCCAGCGGTTACCGTCAGCAGTGTTGGGAAGGGGACCATAGATATCGATGCCGACGCGGTCGAATGGTCGGGATGGGCATGGTAAGGGTAGCAAGGTACCGCTAGCGTGATAAGGGGGAGTTTTTCGTCTCTGGCACGTCGAGCAGGCCCGAACGTATTGTCGTATAAAACGGTACATGCCACGCCAGTAGTATCGGAGACGTATGCGAGAATAAGTCTTCAGGAAACCTGCGTGGCCACATTGGGGGTCGTCATGAAACGTGGAACAAATTTCGGATCGCAGATGACGTGGAATCACGAGTAGCCACTGACGTCCACCGGGTGCGTAGTTGCGTCGGTACAGCACGTCGTCGCGAGTGGCGAAGTGCTCGACTTGCCGACGCAACGTGCGAGAAGGGGGGGGAAGCCGTCCGCCCAGAAAGGATGTCTAGAATCGAAGCAACCCAAGGGTCCTTGCGTTGCTCAGATGGCATGTCGGCGATGGTGATGGCAGTGGCATCACAGGTTAGACTTTCGCAGCAGTCCGGGTCAGGGGGTAGAGGCGAACGGGATAGGGCGTCTGCGTCCGAATGTTTCCGGCCGGAGCGATAGACCACGCGAATATTATATTGTTGGAGGCGCAATGCCCATCGGGCGAGGCGACCGCTTGGATCCTTCGGTGACGACAACCAGCAGAGGGCGTGGTGGTCAGTCACGACGTCAAAAGGGCGCCCGTACACGTAAGGTCGAAAATACTCTATCGCCCAAATAATGGCGAGGCATTCCTTTTCAGTGACAGAATAGTACGTTTCGGCTTTGCTAAGAGTTCGGCTTGCGTAGGCAACCACGTACTCTTAGAAGCCGTCTTTCTTATGTGCAAGAATAGAGCCTAGCCCGACACCACTAGCGTCGGTGTGGATCTCTGTGGGTGCCGATGGGTCGTAGTGTCGCAGAATAGGCGGCGACGTGAGGAGGCAGCGCAGTTCATTGAAAGAGTCGTCACAGGTGGCAGACCAGGCTGAAAGGTCTCTAGAGCCAGCGAGGAGCTTGGTCAAAGAAGCGACGATCGTCGCGAAATTGCAGACGAAGCGCCGGAAGTGAGAGCAAAGGCCTATGAAGCTTCGGAGCTCTTTCATGGTGGTCGGTTTGCGAAACGCTGAAACGGCTGTAAGTTTGGCAGGGTCAGGAATAATGCCGTCTTTGAAACCCCGTGGCCAAGGATCGTAAGCTTTCGAGCGGCGAAATTGCACTTCTTCAGATTCAGTTGCAGCCCCGCGACAGAAATACACGCGAGGACTTTCTCGAGGCGGGTTAAATGGGTTGCGAAATCAGTTGTAAAGACGACAATATCATCTAAATAACAAAGGCAAACGTTCCATTTGAGGCCTCGAAGGATAGAGTCCATCATCCGCTCGAAAGTAGCTGGCGCGTTGCAGAGGCCGAAGGGCATGACTGTGAATTCGTAAAGCCCGTCGGGCGTGATGAAAGCAGTTTTTTTACGATCGGCCTCTGCCATGGGTACCTGCCAGTATCCAGAGCGCAGATCTAAAGAAGAGAAAAATTCGGCTCCCTGTAGGCAGTCCAAGGCATCGTCAATGCGTGGCAGCGGATAGACATCCTTGCGCGTGATTCGGTTGAGACGCCGGTAGTCCACGCAAAACCTGATGGATCCGTCCTTCTTCTTCACCAACACAACTGGAGAGGCCCAGGGACTGCTTGACGGTTCGATTATGCCACGTGTCAGCATGTCGTCAACCTGTTCATTGATGGCACGGCGTTCGGTAGTTGACACACGATATGGACGCTGCTGTAATGGCGTCTCTTGACCGGTATCTATACGGTGAACAACAGATGACGCTCGACCTAAGGAAGGCTGATTGTAGTCAAACGAGGCTCGAAAACGCTGTAGGAGTTTGATCAGCTGTTTCTGCTGCCCAGGCGTGAGGTTACAATCAATGGACTTGCGGAATACATCCATAGGTTCATTGGCGTCAGTTGCGGGTGTAATGGCACAAGTCGGTAAAAATGGCTTGTCTGGATAGATTGGGTCTTCGAAAATACAATTTAAGGTCTCGAGGCTTCCCAGACACTCACCGCGTAGCAGGATGTACGGACAAGCAGAAACATTGCACGCATAAAGTACCGCCGAACCATTGGAAAAGTTGATGACGGCAAACGAGAGGACGATGGTTCGGTGTTGCACACTAGCTATAGTTGGTTGGAACAGGAGCGTCGAGTTAGTGGCAGCAGGGGAAAACACAGGCACTAGGACGGCGGACAACGGCGCGATGCGAACGTAAGCTGCGGCAAACACTTTCGAGGGACTGTGGTGGTCGATATCAAGGCACGGATTCGTCAACGTGAGTTCAGCACGAGCACAGTCGACGAGGGCCTGATGGGTAGAAAGGAAATCCCATCCTAGTATGACGTCGTAAGATGAACGTGGGAGAACAACAAAGCTGACGGCGTACCAAACATCTTGAATAAGAACGCGTGCTGAGCACTGAGCTGTCGGCGCGATGAAATGGGAGGTGGCTGTACGCAGAGCAAGATTCGTAAGCTGCGTTGTAACTTTTCTCAAATCGCGACACAGTTTTTCACTAATTACAGAAACGACGGCGCCTGTGTCGACAAGTGCACGTACAGCAACACCTTCTACGAGCACATCAATTTCGTCGGTCGGACAAAGAGGAGGTCTTAGAAAGTTCGACGACGATGCAGTTCTTGCCTCCGGAACTGCGGCTGTCAGTTTTCCTCTCAAGCGGGGCTCGTGCGCCGAAGCATCGGGGAGACAGATCGGCGACGGGGTGGTAATGACCGGCGAGAATCGACGGGGCGTCGTGGGGACAATGAGTCGGTAATAGGAGAAGATGGTCGCTGGGGATTCTGGGCAGCCTGGTAATTTGCAGAATTCCTATGGTCTGGAAGCTGGAAGTTGCGACGACGACAGTAGCGTGCTATATGTCCCACGAAACCGCATGCGAAACAGATGGGTCGATTATCCAAGGTGCGCCATGGGTTAACGACAGAAGGTGCAGGGGGCGAAACGGGAAGGGGTGCCCTGTATGTAGGCAGCGTCGTACGGTAGGAGGACCCGGTGCCCCGGTATGCGCCAGAGATAGGTGGGGCTGGGGGTCTAGGAACGACGGCAGCGTAGGTCAGCGGCGTAGGGACAGATGGCGATGGAGGCAGTGCCTGCGTGACCTGTGTCTCGATGACCTGGCGTAGACGTGGGTCTAACGAGGTCACTGGCGCGGATGCTTCGGCCACAAGAGAAAGCTGACGCGCAACTTCCTCACGAATGAATTGTTTTATTTGGGGCAGTAAGACGGTGTGATCAGCAGCGACGTCGTGCACGAGGGCGGAAACTTCAGCCGTATCTTCTGTGGCCCTGCGCGTCGAGACACGCTGCTTACGCAACTCGTCGTACTCCTGACAGAGCTGGACAACATCGGTGATGGTCTGTGGATTTCTAGCGACGAGCATCTGGAAGGTGTCGTCGTCAACTCCTTTGATGATGTGCTTGATTTTGTCGCGTTCGGTTAGAGATTCATCGACGCGCTTGCAAAGAGACAAGACATCTTCAATGTAACTCGTAAAGGTCTCGTCCCTGCGCTGGACTCGACTACGGAGACGCTGTTCCGCGCGAAATCGGCGCACGGCGGGACGACCGAAGATCACGGCGATGGTGGTCTTGAAGGCGGACCAGTTGGTAATTTCGCCTTCGTGGTTCTTGAACCAGAGGCTGGCCACATCAGCGAGGTAAAAGCGCACGTTTGTGAGCTGGTCGCAGGCGTTCCACTTGTTGGAAGCGCTTACGATTTCGTACTCGACGAGCCAGTCCTCGACGTCTTGTTCGTCGTTGCCGCGAAAAATTGGTGGGTCGCGTTGCCGAGGAACGCCAGTACAGTAGACTGTCGTTGGTAAGGCAGCTTGAGGAGGGCCAGGAGCAGTCATGGTGAATGGTGAGGGTAGCGTCTGATTGCGAAGTTCCAGGTTGATGGGAACCCCGGCTCCTCCACCACTTAAAATAGAGGTGTTGTACGTCGAGAAAGGTTCAGACGTAGCTTGGCGAAATGTCCTTTATCAGGCAGGTCTGGCTAATGGCAAGCGGCGTGCGCGAGCTACTACTGCAGCCACCGATCATCATCGTCGTCTTCATTACCAGCAGAGCGTCCGTTATTCAGATTCATTACAATATATACATATATATATACATATATATATATATTTATATATATATATATATATATATATATATATATATATATATATATAAGGGAAACCAGTGCATACCTAAGGACTCGTTTTTCTGTGTGTTGTGACACAATATTAATGAGATGTAACAGACAATTATTCCAAGGAATGTATATTGGAAGCTATTAGAACCAGTGTAATGTAAATAGGAAGAAAGAAAAGTGGGTGAAAAGATATTTGCCGTGAGCAGGAATAGAACCTACGACCTTCGAATAACGTGTTCGATGCTCTACCACTGAGCTATCACGGTGGCTATCCGCCTAGCCACTTTATTGGGTTTATATGTGAATTGAAACGTGGGAGTGTCAGTGAACGCCACCTGTGTAGCTATGGCGGCGAGTGTGGCACATTCTTTTTATGAGCCTGTATGGCGTAACGTTGCACGTGAACTTATTACGAGCTGGCAGATGACCGATAGTCCCTCGTGTACAATATATATATATATATATATATATATATATATATATATATATATATATATATATATATATATATATATATATATATATATATATATTTTCTCGTGCTTGCTCAAGGAAGACGCTGGCAGTTGTTCATGTGCCATGAAGGACTATGAAATGTATGAAATGAAGGAAAAGGAGAACTCGCTTGTGCGTTCTAAAAAAAAAACAACGACCTGCTTCTGGTGTATCGATCTCTGCGGCAAGACCTCTGTTTTGACGTCGTGTTACTGGTGGAGGTGCTGGAACCTACAACCTAATGCAGGACAGTCTTGCTCGGGCCCGTTCATCTAGTATAGAGACTCAGCCCCTCGTCACGACTCCGGTGCACCGATTCAGTCGGCGCCTACTAGGCCTAAGTCCGGAGTCCACACCTGTTCCGCCTCTTTCCAGCATGGTAGCTCCCACGACATCCACGGTTGTCCTTCCACCGAAGACCACTCTTCCAACGCAGGTGACTCTTGAACATTCTCGCGTTGCTGAAGTTTTCCGTGGGGAAGAGTACGAAGATGTCGAGGACTAGCTTGAACAGTTCGAACGGGTTGCTGTTTCTGACCACTGGAGCGAACACCACAAACTTGGCCGTGCATATTTCGCACTGGAAGATAGCGCTCACACGTGGTACGGGAACCACGAGACTACATTCCAATCTTGGGAAGATTTCCACCGAAAGCTCCTCGCCACATTTTTGAACTCGGACCAATGAAACCGCGCACACCAACTGATTGAGGTCCACGTGCAAAAACCCAACGAAACAGCCACCATGTACGCAGAGGGTATGATCCGTCTGTTTCGACGAGCTGACCCTGACCGAGTGTCCGAGGCGAACAAGGTGGGTCACTTAATGCAGGGTGTTAAGGAACCAGTGTTTGCGGGCGTCGTACGAAATCCACCTACAACAGTAGATGAATTCTAAAGAGAGGCATCGAGCGTGCACTGCAACAACAATGCCGACACTTTGACCGCCTGCCGAACCATACGGCAGTAAGTGCTGCAGCTCAGAACACTGCCATATGCCAAAGTTCCCTGTGACAAATGATTAGGGAAATACTGCGTGAGGGACTTCGAGTCCTCTGCGTTCCCCCTAACCGACCACCTGTCACATGTGTGACCAAAATCGTACGCCAGGAGTTGAGGAAAGCCGTCACATCACCCGCGCCAAGTCCTGAGCCACATCCAGCGAGCTACGCTGATGTAGTCCGTCGTCTTCCACCGTCATTTTTGGCGACACCCTTCCAGCCACGACCCGCTGCCGTACCTTGGTGGCAACGGGATTCTACGAGACGACCAGCAATTCGCCGAACTGACTTATGGCGCATGGCCGACCGTCGACCTATTTGCTTCCGCTGTGGAGAACCCGGCCACATTGCCCGCTATTGCCGTCATGGTGATTCCTGGTTCGGGAAATTTTCTCGTCCCACTTCTTTCCGCTCCGAAGACCGTCGTGCCCACGATGCCGATCAACTGTCGCCTGGTCAAGCAACTCCACCGCGTCGCTGGCAATCTCCATCAGCTGCGCGTCACCGTGACTTCCCTCAGAGCTACGCGGGCGTCACCAGAGGCCATTCGTCTAGCACGCGCCGGGGAAACTAACTGCTGCGACCTCCGGGGGCAATATTTCCAATCGTCGAGACACCAAAAAGTTCCCCCTATCATCGCAAGAAGATATGACAACAACAACGACGAATGTGAGGACGAATACGACGACGAATACTAATGCCGATGAAGTTGTACGTGCCGATCTTAGCGTTCTCATTGACGAACATCACGTTACAGCACTGGTCGACACTCGCGCCGACTGCTCAATCATGCGACAAGAGCTCGCCGACGGCCTTAGAAAGGTCAAGACACCCTGGACAGGGTCGTACATAAGGAGTGCTGGTGGTCAGCTGATGATTCCCACGGGTAAATGCACCACTCGACTTCGCATTGGGGATTCTAGCTTGCGGCCACTTTCGTCATGTTGCGAGACTGCTGCAAAAAGCTAATTTTGGGCATGGATGTTCTTCAAGATCATGGTGCTGTCATCAACATCCCTGAACGTATGGTGACGTTTTGCGCACATCCGTATGCCTACATCAGCAGCGACAAACCACGTGGCGGTTTGTCGCTGCTGCTCCAAGCCGACGATGTGACGCTCCCACTGAGATCCCGCTGCCTTGTGTCGGTGTTTAGTGGGTAGCCTTGCTATAAATATGTGATAGCGGAGCACATAATCGCTCTTTTTCTCACGCAAAGCATTTCTATTGCGAGAGGCGTCGTGGCGCTTACTGGTGGACAGGCAGAAGTGCTCCTCACACACTTCAGCAACGAGTGCCATCAAATCCAGAAGGGTACCGCAATTGCCTACTACGACAATGTAGACCAAGCCGGGGATTGTTTTGCTTTGGAACCAGATGACGCGACTGTCCCCGCCTCGACAACTTTGCCGGTGGACATCTGCTCCACGCTACCGCCCTCTGATAGGAAGCGCCTGCTTTGACTTATACACCAATTCAAAGACTGCTTTTCGCGTACGTCAAATGTCCAGCAAACACCATTGACCAAGCACCGCATCATTACTGAAGACAACACGCCACCGATTCGGCAGAACACCTACCTTGTGGCTCCGAAAGAACGCGAGGAGATTCAGAAGCATGTACAGAAGATGCTCACGGATGACGTCATAGAACCTTCGAAAATTCCTTGGGCGTCCCCCGTGGTTTTGGTCAATAAAAAAGACGGCAGCTTGCGCTTCTGTATGAATTATTGCAAGTTGAACCAAGTCACGAAGAAAGAGTTTTCTATCCACTGCCTCGCATAGACGATTCACTCGATCGGCTGTGTCATGCGCGCTATTTCTCTTCAATGGACCTCCGAAGCGGCCACTGGCAGATAGAAGTCGACCAGAGAGATCGTGAGAAAACAGCCTTTGTGACGCCCGATGGCCTTTACGAATTTAAGGTTCTTCCTTTTGGGTTGTGCTCGGCGCCAGCGACTTTTGAGCGTCTCATGGACACCGTACTATCAGGCCTGAAGTGGCAAACATGCTTGGTCTATCTGGCCGATGTTATTGCATTCTCAGCAACATTCAAGGAACATCTCAGCTGTTTATTCACCGTCTTCCAAGCCATACGTTCAGCTGGCCTTACCTTAAAATCGGAAAAATGCCATTTTGGTTTCAACAAACTCAGCTTCCTAGGCCACGTCGTCAGTCACGAGGGTGTTCGACCTGACTCGGCCAAAACAGACGCTGTAGCGCAATTTCCAAAGCGTAGCTTCTCCCCTAAAATTCACCAGAAGCATTAAGCGGATGGTATCAGGCACCAATTACACATGTGAAACGTGGACGCAAAAATAGGGTTACCCACAAAATTTCAAGACATGAATCAGTGTCAGCAATGGAAGCCCCAAATTATTTTTCACTGAATTCAGCACTCTGCCACCTCGCGTTCAGGCCCTGTTTTTTCCAAATCATGTAAAGTGACGGGACAAAGTCATGTCAAAATCAGCAATATAAGGCGACAACAAAGTTACTGTACCTAAGACTATATCTGCTCAGCATTATTCTATATAGCAACACAGCTGATCCTGTTTATGATACAGACTATGGAAGTTTGCAACAAGGAGCGACATTGAGGAATCTCGGTTTTTTACGTTTTGAACAATGGGGTTTGGTTGGTGCATGACGTTTTAGAATAGCCTGGACTTTGCCTGTGGTATCGTTGAAAGCGTAAACTGCATTGTTTGGGACAAGCTTGTCAAATAAATGCCTGAATTTGTTGCCAGGCTTTAATTCTTTCAGTTTGTGCGAAGTCTCGTAGTTGCTTTCTAATAAGCTGAACTCTCGGTGAAAATTCTTTTTCTATCTATATACGTGGTGATTTTAGTTCTTTCAGTTTACATGCATTTTTAGGCATAATACTTTTATCTTTGAAGTTGAGGAACTTAACAATGATCGGCCATGGGTAGTCCTGCTTTTTCTCACCGATTCTATAGGCACACTGAATTTTTAGTGTTTCAATTCCTAAATTATTTGAAACAAAATATTTTACAACATCTTTTGAGTCCATCCACGATTTTGAAGATTGTTCTGGGATACCTTTTAAGAAGAGCTTATTTCGATATTTCTACGCGTTCTGCTATTGAAGTCATCTAGTACTAAACTGTATTCTTCGTTGTGCTTTGATTATATGCCTTTCAGTGTGTCTTGTGTATGTTTAAGCATTTGAACTACGTCGGTGCTTTTGATGGCTCCTTCTATTTTAGTTCTATTTTAAAAAGACGCCTATTTATGCCAGTGATCAGCATTTGAACATCTTCAACCCTGCAAAGGACATCTTTCTGAAACTTATCAATGGACGCAGCCAAGCCCTTGAATATTGTTAAGAGCTGGTCAAGCTCATCGGGACCGAGATTCAATTCAGTGTCACCCGCACAAAGTTGCATGTACACTGTTGTCCTTTGTGAAAGGGAACACGTGAACGCGTGGCCTGCGCTCTGCGGCGGCTGATTACAGCACCATCAGCCGACAGCGAAAGAAAACACGCTTGCTTTCAGCGTCATCTGTTGCTGCAAAAATAAGAACGAGCTATGGCCGGTAGACAAGCGCCGCTAGATTGCATTCTCTTTGCTCACGCTTGCATTGCGTAGTCTACTGCCAACATATCAAACGTTGTTTGCGACCACGGCGCAAGCTGCAGTGATCGCCCGATATCACTCGCGCGGCGAGTGATATTGGGAACGTAATCTAGCAGCGCTTGTCTACCGGCCATAACTCCTTATCTTGCTTGGCCATAGATGACGCAAAAAGAAAACGTGCTTTCTTCACTCGTCAGCTGATGGTGCTGGAGGCCACCGCCGCAGACCACAGGCCACTCGTTCGCCTGTTCCCTTTCATAAAGAACGACAGTGCCCACTTACGTAAGAACCACAAGAAAAAGCCGCTCAGTTATACTTAAGTTGGTAAAATATTTAGTCGGGCTTAACCACACCATGCTACATGCATACTTTCCACGTCCACTTTCAACAAAGCGACCCATGGGAGATCAATACGTACAAAGGTCTGTACCCATGACAAACAAGCACAGTTGTGATTTGCAGCCAAATGAATAAAGTAACTATCAGCGCTAACTTGTAACACTCACCTAAAACATGACAGACGCCTTGTTAGGGCGACAAGCACCTGGCCGCAAATCCCGCTGTTGGTTTCCGACGCGTCTTCTTGTGGCACTGCGCACGACTATTGCACTTGTGATGTAGGTGATGGCGCGCAAGATGATAGTCTACATGCGCATGCGGTCGACAAACACCGCGTGTGATGATTGATTCACCGTCTTGAACCAGCTAGAAGCTAGAATATGACAACACCCTTTTTAGGGCACTAAGAACTAGCCTGCCAACCAATCCCCCCATATATATATAAAAAATCATATATATATATATATATATATATATATATATATATATATATATATATATATATATATATATATATATATATATATATATATATATTGTTACGGGTGAGAGATGCAGGCGGGATGATAGATGGTTCCAGAAGTCAGGCTGCAGGCACAGAACACATTCACTTCTTTTTCTTCTACCCCACTTTTACGAAAGTCCCGTATAATTTCCCCCGTTGCAGACGATGCCCACTGGGCGAGTTAGTCTGTGTCACGCGTGGTATGGCTTCAACCGGGCGACATGTACGACGTCAGTTTTCCTGGAGCGATGGTCAGAAGGTGTGAGGCGTGATATCACGTACGTAACGTCGCTAAGGCGCGACAAAACGACGAATGGACCTGTATAGCAGGCCAGAAACTTTTGATACGAACCACTCTTGCGATATGGAGTCCACAGCCACACGATATCACTTTCTCTGTATGACACATGTCGATGTCGCTTATCTTAGCGAGCCTTTGAACAGTTTTGGGCTGCGAAAGTGCGGAGACGTGCGATGCGCCGTGCCTCCTTTGCGCGACAGAGTGTCTCTGCAAGGGATGAGTATTCTTGCTCTGAAAAAGGGAGCATTGTGTCGATGGTAGTACGTGGCTCACAGATGTAGAGAAGGCAAAACGGGCTAAAGCCGTAGGTCTCTTGTTGCGTTGTAGGCGTAGATCATAAACGGTAAAACTTCGTCCCAGTTTTTATGCTTGGAATCAACGTACATAGCGAGCATGGTAATGAGAGTCCTGTTGACAGGCTCAGTAAACCCTTGGTCTGTGGATGGTATGATGTGGCGTGACGAAACTGGGAAGCAGACCGGCGAGTCAACTCTTCCATGACGTCGGCTACAAACGGCCGGCCACTGTCGCTGATGATGGCACGAGGCGGCCCATGCCGGAGGATGATGTAGCGTAGCAGGAAGCCACAAACATGATCGGCTGTTGCGGCTGAAATCGCTGCGGTTTCAGCATACCGACTGAGGTGGTCTACACAGACTATAATTTAGCGGTTCCCAGTGATAGATCGTGGAAAAGGGTCCATCAAGTCAATACTGATGACCTCAAAGGGAAAACACGGAGGTGGTATGGGATGGATAAATCCTGGCGGCGCACTTGTTGGACTCTTGTACCGTTGACAATGCTCACAGCTTGTAACGTATTTAGCTGTAGCCTGACGCACGCGGTGCCAGAAGAAACGTTTCAGTGTGTGGTGATAGGTCTTGGCTAACCCCATATTCCCAGATGTTCGATCGTCGTGCATAGCTTGCAGTACGTTGGGTCGCAATGATTTGGGGACAACTAAATGTAGGCGGGCCCCCTTTTCAGCGAAATTTCGCTTGTAAAGAATACATATACCGCACAAAGAGCGTTCAAAACGTGCCTATACCCGGTGTCCATGATATATTTAGCTCAAGTTAAAATGTACAATATTAGAGGTAGCTGAGCGAAATCAGTTACCTATTGCTGCATGGCACACTGCAGATATGTTTTTTGTTTTGAAACTAAGTGTTTCTTAATTAAGGAAAGGTAATTGGTTTGCCAAATATTGATTTTGGTCATCAAATTTGATTTGAAAAGTTTGAGAGTGTTTTCGGAAACCTGGCTTACATCATTCGCCACAAAGAAAGTCCCTCGTATACCACAATTTCCAAGCTGCAAAGAAAGGCCACGAAATAGAAAACAAACCACGTGACTAGCGCATTCGCGCGCCGCGAACGTGCTGCTCTAAGCCGTGGTTTGAAAGAACAAATAATCGGTGGCCGTGACTATGCTCCGTATAAAGGGTATACGTGAGACTCTACGGCAAATATTGCAATGGGAGTTTCCGAAAGCATTCTCAAACTTGGCAAATCACACTTGTTGCCTGAAGTCAGTATTTATCAAATTAGATAAGTACTTCTAATAAACAAATTAATAATAATATACTCGTTACAATAATTGTGGGGGTTTATTGTCTCAAAACCTTCATATGACTATGAGAGACGCCGTAGTGGAGGTCTCTGAAAAATCCGACCACCTTGTGTTCATTAACGTGCACATAAATCTAAGTACATGGGACGCAGTCATAATTGCCTCCATTGAAAATGTGTTCGCCGTGGTTGACATGCGATCCAGTGACATGCGGGTCATCAGCCGAGTGCATTTATTTATATATTTATTTATTTATATAATACTGCAGGCCCATTTAAGGACCCCAGCAGGAGGGGCAAGATCATAGCATAGCACACAGGTGTACAACAGCAAGAACAATAAAAAGAGACATCATATACAAAAGATACAAAAAGATATATCATAGGTCATGATTAAATACGCTCAAGTGCCTCTACAGAGCCGGTTAACGATTGAGGTAGGCAGTTTCAGTCGTTTATGGTTCGAGGAAAGAACGAGTATTTGAAAATGTTTTTTTCTGGCGAAATACGGTGTTAATGAATGAGTTTGTCGATGCCGGGTTTGTCTTGTAGTAAGCGGTTTCAGATACAAATCATGCTTTACTGACAACTTATTGTTATTCACAAGAAAAAGAAATTTGAGCGTGTGAGTTTTAAGACGTTTTTCAAGTTTGGGTATACTGTTTTCTTCCATAAGGTTTGTGGGGGAATCAGTTCTTCGGCACTTGGAGCAAATAAAACGGACCGCTTTGCAATGGATTAGTTCGAGAGCCTCAATGTTTCTTTTTCTGTATGCGTCCCAGACAATTGAGGCATATTCCAATGAGGGGCGTATAACAGTTAAATAAGTTAGTATTTTACAGTAGAAGGAGCATGCTTTAGTTTGTGTCTCAAAAGACCAAGTTTACGGAAAGACGACGAGCAAATATTATAGATGTGTTTATTCCAGCTGAGGTCATTGGTTAGAGTGACGCCAAGGTACTTATACTCAACAACCTGAGATAGTGTCTGGGTACCGGATTGATATGTAAATGGCGAAATATTTTTTTGTTGGTTACTCGAATAAAGACGGTTTTGTCTGTGTTTAACCTCATCTTCCATTGCTCGCACCATGCAAAGATATTTTGGAGGTGAGTGTTTAGCGAAACATGGTGAGCCATTGTGAGGAGCCATTGTGGGGACCTGGTAAACCACTAGACAACAGTGGTGGGCCAAATTACCTAATTAAAAAACAAACTATTGTTTGTAGTGCACAAGGTGGCTGTCAGCAGTATGCTACCGATTTCACTCGACAACCTCTAATATTATTTTTGAACCCTTGACTAAAGATAGCTGGCCCACTCGGCATATGATTCATAAGTATACCGGACTCCTTCCGCCTACTTGTCTGACCGGCCATTCGGCTGTGCATCTGTCCTTCCATCTATCCTTCCATCTATCCTTCCATCTATCCTTCCATCTATCCTTCCATCTATGCGTCTGGGCATATTTCTGTGCATCCGTACATTGGTCCGGCCTGTATACTAACTAGTCAGCGAATTCAACATAGACTTAGTGTCTAGGCCTCGGGGAGGCTCCATCATCAGCATACACTTCGAGAATCAGGTGTCACTTTTTCATTTCTTCTGCCTTTTTCATGAGCTAAGATTAATTTCATAAGGAAACAGAGTATGGATAAATTGAAAAACGATCACTTTTTATTTTGCGATGCACAAAAGCTGTCCCTTTGTGCATGTGTTTCACATTCGTGTTTTCCTGAAAGAGTATACTTGCGGCTAAAAACCAGTTTTTTTCAAAAGCAAGTAATGATTTGAAACGCACCCTAGGGCAAGACCCTCAAATTTTCCTTGTGCTTACGGTCTGTTTTTCTAAGAATAAAAAAAACTTCATCTACGAAAGCAAAGATGTTTGTCTAGAGTCTGCTGCGAATAAGAAATCGTCAGGCAGCTTCTAAGGCAGTCCGAAGACGCTATGTGCCTTAACATTCATACTTCATCTTCAGAGCACATCAGTTCTAACACATTCTTCTCCTGGCTATACATTATACTTTGTGTTTATCGCTCTCATCAATAAGTTGTTTAGAGGCTGAGAAAAACAGAGGGTAAAAAATGTCTTCAGCAAGTATAAATTTTTCAGCAACCCATACTATTGTACATGTTAACAAATGACAGTGACGTACTAGGCGCTGAAGGCCGAACCAGCAAGCTTTTTTTTCCTCGTTGAACCTCTCGGCTTTTTCAGCCCTTTTCAAGTGCGAATGACGTGTAGGGTGATAACGGGCACGCTTAATGACCATGCTTTGTGATGCTTTCAGACCAAATAGCGCGGGCAAACTCCCGTTTGCGTGTGTTGAGTCAATGGGGATTGCATCGCAGAGACTTTTTTGGTTCAGAGACCTAAAGATTTTGACATCGCAGATTATTGTTGTATTTATTGATGGTAGTATTCCTCGCACGGAAATTCCTAAATAGTTAGGGATGAAAGTTGGCAAAACTAGAGAATTTTCTGGAAACCTGCATCACAATGGCTGCATGATAGCTCACAAAAGAAGCAAGCCAAGCATTACGAGATGCTCTAAAGTGAAATATTTTCTTGGCAATAATTACCAAGCTTGTAGCTACTAAGTAAAATTTTTGAACAGTGCTTGAGACACAGTGTGTTTGCTCTTTAGCCATTTGCTAAATCTGAACTCAACTATCTCAAAACCATGTTTTTCATTACTTAAGCACGTATATTTTCTTTGTATTTCAAGATAACGAGTTGACCATTTTTATACTGCACAATGCATACAGCTACTAATGAAGATTTAGTAGAATGAAGAAGTAGAAATTATGAACTGTACAGTTTTGTTTTACAAGTTTTTATAGATGCCAACTAACACAAAATTTAAGTCCTAACACATTTTAATAAATCTGTTTCAGTTCGAAGATGCGGAAAATTTTGAAGAAAGTGATGTATGGATTATGTAAATATCCCGTTTATGCACTCAGAGAACGGTACCTCAAAGTAACTAAAAATGCGGGGGATGTTTAAGGACTGCTTGGTGCCCTTAAGCCCATTGTCATGACGTCCTTGGAAACGATCTTCAAGTGACATGAGATAAGAAAAGTAATAGAGAATAGACATATCACACTGGGAAGATGTATTCACGAAGAAAAAAGGAATAATGAGGAGCTTTCCATGTACAGTGACGCTAAAATAGAACGCTGTTCTACCACACGGAATATTCTACCACACGGCAATGCCTCTGCTTGTGAAAACAGTGAAAATATCTTCCTCTATTTGGAGATGCAGTAAAAGTACCTATGATTCTTCACAAACACACACGTCCTGTATACATGGTTCACAATGCAACATCAAATGTTGCAGTAGAAATGCGTGGTACAAGCATCCATTGCCAACAGGCGCCAGAATATGTGATTACCATAATGGCTCCATAGTTGAAAGCCTGCACCACACTACAAAAGGCACACACGCTACTGCACCTATTCCCTAAACCCACGTAATGGGTGCATAGCAAATTCGAAAAGGTTTCGTGCACTATGTGTTTGAAGTACGCACTAGCAACAAGACTTCGGTATCACGTTCAACTCCTAAAGGCGAAGCTTTAGGGTCCCCGAACTTTTGTGTCCCTTTAGGCACAGTAATGCCCTCATGAACATTTAAGAAGCATGCACGGACACGTTCTTCAGGAAACACGAAAGGGAACTAAAAGGGAACTAGAAAAGGAAAGGAAAAATTCTCAGCATATTCAGGGAGTGAACGATTTGAGTGGGCCGAAGCGTCCATCCGTCCGTCCATCTGTCTGTCTGTCTGTCTGTCTGTCTGTCTGTCTGTCTGTCTGTCTGTCTGTCTGTCTGTCTGTCTGTCTGTCTGTCTGTCTATCTGTCTATCAACTAT
Organism: Rhipicephalus microplus; assembly: GCF_043290135.1. NCBI lineage: Eukaryota > Metazoa > Arthropoda > Arachnida > Ixodida > Ixodidae > Rhipicephalus > Rhipicephalus microplus. Next base: position 190,076,285 of record NC_134710.1, read on the forward strand.
ACGAAACTAGTCCTCAACCCTCAACTAGAAAAACACTAACGCCATCTGTTGATACTACATCCAAGGACATAGACACACAATGCCGTCTAGTGAGCAATTGATAAACCAACTAGAAGTGGCTACATACTACTGGTATTTATTATTATTATTATTATTATTATTATTATTATTATTATTATTATTATTATTATTATTATTATTATTATTATTATTATTATTATTATTATTATTATTAATACCAGTGGTATGTACTCCGTGTAATTTCGGCAGTTTCAATTATGATACATCAATGACAAGATACTCGAGTACACTCAAAACAACCGGCACAAACAACAACACATGCTACAATGCAATCTCATGCATTAACTAAACAAGACACTTAGAGACGAAAATTTTCGCCAAAGGTATTCAGTCCAAAGTTGTTAGAACAAAGTTTGAATACTTCTCTTGAAGGAAGCACTCACTCAAAGTCCAGCGCCAGTCATCGTCCCGCTGCGTGTGAGGTTTTTCTTCCAGAAAACTCGCGTCGTCAACTCACCACGCTTCAATATCAGAACATCTTTGCCGGAAATACATCGGCCACTCATGCGCTGCTGCTGCAAATCACGTCTTCGTCAACTGGCGGAAAACCACACCTAAACTCTTCCTTCCTGACGTAGAACAAGGCTTCAACCACTGGTGGAAAACACGCTTCATCTCCTCTTCGCCACCCTTCGCTGCTTGCTTGTATATTCTTGCTTTGCCTTCTTGAAGCTTCGATTTTTCGTTGGCGCATCGCAAAGTCAAGGCTGGGGTAGGGGCGGGACCTTTCTTGAACTCTCCGTGACCTGTTGCGCAAGCAGGGAGTGACTCACTCCTTCCTTCTCAATATTTCTAGTTCGCCCGTGTTAGATCCGATGAGGTTGGCCGGCGGGGCTGCGGCGCTCCCGAAGGGGGTGAGGAGGGCACGCGGGGGGGGGGTCTATTGATGCTTGTTTCTTTGTCGCGCCAGCTTCTGTCACGTCCGAACGGTGCCCGGTATGATCGCAGTGATTAGATATCGGAGGCATGTGCTTTTCGAGCCCTTGTTTGTGACATTGATTCATGAAAAAAAGAAACCTGTTTATTGTTATGGGCAGCACCTCCTCCATTTCATCAATGCCAGCAAGTTGCGCCAAATCCAGCCTTTAAACAACCTCTCATCAAGCCATTTTCTACACTAGCTTATCGCCTAGCCTTCGTGAGCGCTTTGTGGTCATGGGGGAGAGAGCGCACCATGTAGTGCATCATGACGAAAATCATATGAAGTACTTTTTTTTAAGTTGTGTAGAGACCCGTTGGGTGGCGTCTTGCATTCCTCGTGTTCATAATGTTGGCTTTCACGCTGACTCTGTAAAATATACGGCGTTATGATATAGGGTGTCGCCATTCGTGGCGCTATGCGGACAACCAATGTGGAAGCGTCACTGCAACGCAACTGAATGCCCCGGCTTCAAGAGCGCTGTGATGCAGTCGCGGCATCGGTTCGAGCCACAAAGAAGAAGCCCGAAGGAACAAATTTGACAAACGTATGATTGTAGTGGGAAATGCGTCTAAAGTACCACCGGGGGAAAGCGCTCGGAAGCACGTCTGACGCGAGGAGCGGGACCTTTCATATAGGGCCACTTCACGACCACTCCCTGAATTAGGGCGGACCAGCGGCTCTCGTTGAGAAGCCTGCGTTTACACTAGCATTGGAAGAGATAAAGGAGGCGTCGCTATGTGGAATGGCGCGAGTGGTTCAAAAGTTCGATTTTCTCCTGGTTAAGCTGGACAGGTTGTTCCGTCTAGCGGGGCTTTGTTCAACCAAGTACGTTTGCCATGTCGGAGTTCATGGCTGGGAATTGTTATATGGCTGTTGTTGCTGTTGTGGCTCCCGCTACTTTCGTTGTGCTGAAACTAGTTGCGGCAGCCGTGTAGTAAAGCCGGGCAACGTTGTGCGCGGCAAGAAAAGTGACATGAGACGTCCCTCTTGAGGCGGGAACTTAAAGTACGCTAACCCGATGCGGCCCACTAAAACGCGACTTTATTTCAAGGTAAGCACTTCCTCAGCAAAAAGTAGTAACACTACGAGGTTTCTTGACTGCTATTTAACAGTCAACGTTGACTTAACAGTTGCCTTCAGTGTCTCTTTAAGGTCTTGGCTTGTCCGCCGTCGTATTCAACGTTTCTAGAACTAAGTAAGTTGCAAAAATCCCCGCGTCAACCGACCCGTCCCGCGGCACCATAACAGCTTCTGGTTTGGTAGCGCCATGGTGGCGTAACAAGCTTCCTCTAGCAGACGCAAATGCATAGTTGCCGTGACAAGACGCCGAAGCGGCCCTTCAGAAAGGGCTATGCCTACAGTATATTATCGGAATTTTGTGTTGTGATTGATATGTGTGGTTTAACGTCCAAAAACCACCATATGATTATGAGAGACGTCGTAGTGGAGGACTCCGGAAATTTCGACCACCTGGGGTTCTTTAACGTGCACGCAAATCTGAGACTCCATCGGAAATGCAGCCGCCCGCCGCAGCCGCGATTCGATCCCGCGACCGGTGGGTCAGCAGCCGCGTACCTTAGCCTCTAGACCACCATGGTGGGGCGAACTTTGCGTTGTGCTGCAACAGCAACGTAATATTGCGTCATTTAGTGGTGTTAGGCAAAAATAGTATATATAACCATGGATTTTTGAACTGACCACGATACACGATGTTTCATAGCTTAACATACGAGTATGTCCATTATTTTTTAGCTGGTGTTCGTTCGCAATTGAGTTTTAGGTGCGAAAAACACAATCACACAATGTTACATGTCATCTCTTCTGATTGTGTTTTTCTAGCCTTAAAATCAATTATAACTATGTGGTACAATCCCATGACATAACTGACTTTCACTTTTTTTAAGAAGCTTCGCTCCGTATTGCGCCTGTCTAGATGCAGCTGCGAGAAAAGTTACATTTATTTGCACATGCAATGGAGTGAAACAAATTTTCAGACATTGCATGTACAGTGTTATGCGCCCAGACTGGACAATATACTTATAGTATAAGGCATAATAACTTGTCAATGCAGCTCTAACTCTAAAAAAGTATTTAGAGGATGATTTTTTTTAATCAATACACACTTGTACACATTGCAGAAGTATTCACGATATTTACTTTACGAATGACACACTATTTACAAAAGAAACTTCTTCCTAGGTGCTTTTACTTGCTCACTTACATGGTTCTGCTCAATAACGGACAGCTTCTGCTTCTTTGCCGCGGGGTTTGAAAGGTAAGCGTGCACGAATTCGGCAATATCTTTGGAACGCATTCTTCGACGAGGTTTAACTTTTCCTGGGGGTTTGTACCTTCTTACCATTGATGACGTGAAAGTCTTCAGTGTGTGTTGCATATCACACACATGTGATGTGTTGGACAATTGCGTATCCGCACAAGCAATGATGGGATCCCACAGCCCTCATTGCTAAGGATAACGCGAGGCAAAAATAAAGGTCGCGGTGTCTATCTTTACTGTAGGCACTGGTACAGCTGGGGACGCACCATGTGGGCGTAATGAAGACACGCACCACATACAGAGTACATTACGGCATGGTGAAGTGCAAAGCTGTTCACGCAGAAAGTAGCCTCCACGAACAGTGACACGCTGCAGCATTCAAAGCCGACGAACGTTACGGGTGTGACATGAGCGAGCACGCAGTGAGTGAATTCAGATGCGACAGTAGCGCCACATTTGTCGCTGACAGTGGCGGCGCGTTGCCACATCGCTGAGTTTTGCAACTTACCTTGTTCTAGAAATGTTGGTCGTGCCGTCGTAGCCACGCCTAGTACTTAGAATGCTCATGAGATGGGAATGGCGCTGCGGCACTCACTCCACTCCGATGCGTAGGAGACAGACAGACAGACAGACAGACAGACAGACAGACAGACAGACAGACAGACAGACAGACAGACAGACAGACAGGCAGGCAGGCAGGCAGGCAGGCAGGCAGGCAGGCAGGCAGGCAGGCAGATGAACAGAACGGATGGATGGACAGACGGACGGACGGATAGACGACCGTCTTTGATGATGTACTGGGTGAGATTCACAGAAGATTCACTGTTTTAACAATCAACCTCAGGAGCTCCGTGGACAGGCTGTGATTTTTAGTGCGAAATGTGGTGAAGATTACATGTTTTTCGGGCTGAGACTAGGTACTTTCAGTATGTGTAGTGGAGATTGAAATGATGTTGCGCGGCCGGAGGCCTGCGCAATCATCCGCCGTGAGTGGGTGGGTAATCTCGTATGTTCGGCTTCGTAAATTTTTGCACTAAAATAAAATAAAAGTGTTTCTGGTATTGAAACAACTAATTTGCAATGATAGGAAGGATATGATGACATTCAGTCCAGCGTCGCGCTTTGTGCGCGCTTTTTCGCGCAGAGATTTCAATGTCTCTGGCTAGGCGATCTTCAACATTGGCTAAGAAATAAACCATTACGGGTAATAGGCGCGCTTTTTCTTGCGAACAATGGTGGATGATGACACAAATAAACGTGAACGCGTGCGAAGAAGAAGGAGAACGCACTTATACTCACCGACGAAGGCCATCATCAGGATGATGCAAGCTACGCATGTTCTTCAAAGATTTTACATGTATATACAAGACTTTTAGTGTTTCTGCTTATGCATTTTGGAGGGATGAAACGCACAAATTACATTTTCTCTGTTTAGGTGTTCATAAGAAACTATTGTGAAGACTCCAATCATTATTTCGATAGATGAAAAGCATACTCATAAACTTCTTTGTGTTCATTCCTTTCTTTGTGTGCTTTCTCTGCTGCATAAGTTTGTGAGAACAGTATGAATATTAAATCTGCACAAGTTGGTGAATAGGACATTCATTATTTTAAAAAGCGATAGACCTTGTTCTTGCATATTGCTTCAGTGCGTACCATGGATAAAATGTTTCCTCTAATGTGACTTATGCAAGACTTTTTAAAGAAAACTTGGTGGTAGGGGTTTGAGTAATACTTCAAATACCGGGAGTGTGCTAATTTTCATTTTTTTTCTCGTCGTATTACGTGACTGATAGTGAAAGACGCCGATCATCTGAACAAAGCATGCGATTCATATTTCTCTATTCGGCCTGCGAAGAAAATAATATATTCCATCTCCTATAGCCGATCTTTTCCAAATTTGCAGCGAGGACCAAACTACAGACATCGAGAAGAAACAGAGACGTCAGTATCGCTTAAATGTTGCCTAACAAGTGCACAAGAGGTGTCTGTGTTGGAAATGAATGATAGTTCTTCGGGAAAAAAAACGGCGCACAGCACCAATCCAGTTCAGCCACAAGAAAGCTTGCTGCCTTGTAACGAGGTCAATGTGTTCTCAAAAAACAGTATCCAGTGCAGTCTTCTCTTTCATCAGAGCGCACAATTTCAAGAGCTATAGTGAAACGTTGTTTGACTGTGAGGAAGGAAAACAAAAAATTCGCCCTCAGGACTCCTTATAAACATGTATGCAGTTAGGGGAGTTGCACAGGCCTCTGTTGTATACTAAAGTAAGAGACTTGAGCTCCGTGGAGCTCTTTGCTCTTCGCAGTGTGAGTGTTAAGTCAAGTTTATTAGTTCGGCTTCGATAATACCAAAAAATAAATAGAACAGTAAGCAATGCTAGTCATTGGTTACTGTTTTGTTTGTTTCTTTTTTTTTTCAATTGCGTGACAGATTCAGTAGAACTTTTGTTGCAGTGGCCGCGGTTGTTACTCATTGGGAACGTGACTAACTAGGTCGCAGAAGCTGGTCTTATTCAACACTTCACAGCACTAGGTTGAAACGTCAATGAAGGTTAGTAAGTTTCTTCGGCCTGTTGGAAAACAGGTACTGTTTTGCCTAGAGGAAAAAAAAAAGATCAATGCAGCTTCGCACGAGTAGAGTAAAGCCTGAAGGATGGGCATGTGGAGCTGTGCAGCCTTCTGTTTTGATTTTGTTCTTTCTTTGTTGTCTCTATTTTTTTTGTCTTTTTCTCTCTTTATATAGATGCCTTTTCTCTCTTTCCCACATCTTTCTTTTTCTCGCTCTTTTGTTCCTTTCTCTCAATCTTTCTACTTATCACTTCCTATTTCTTTTTATATCTGTACGCCTCTATTTTTTTCTATTTCTGGGATTCTATCTCTTTCTCACTTTCTCATTTAATCTTTCTTTCATTTTTATTGCTGTCTCTTTCTATCTTTTTCTATATAACTATTCTATGCGTCGCACTCTGCCCTCGTCTTACCATCCTGATAGGTCGTTGTTTTCCTCATAGGTAATTGCAAGGAGGTATCAATTCGTCTGTGGCTGTATTGCTTTCATATTTATTATGGTACATTTTGTCTCGGGGCTTAATACCTCAATTTGAGAAATAGAGAGGCATTCTGGTATTTCTCCTTCCTCTGGAGACTTGTATGGGGGAAAAATGGACTATTTATTGTCGGTGAATTGTATTGCTTTCCTATCCTGACTCATAATTTTACTATTATATCGCGTACGGATATTCATGAGTTAATCAACCCGAGCGCAGTTACGCTCTAGAGGGTGCCCTGGTCATGTCATTAAAATAAGGTATGTGTGAAGTATTTTTGCCGGAATATTTTATAAGGCTTTGATTAGCCGACGTATACATTCACTCCCTACCTCTATTACAGTCAAGGTGCCTCAGTTGTCATCATCTTCTTTTTTGTCATCTGAATTTTGATTATGCTTTGGTTGCGCAATGACAATTTTAGTATCGTGTTCACTTGAAAAAATCTCGACCGCGTGCATCAAAATCAAAAGGTCGCACATGTACCATAACGGCGTTTTTTTTAAAATGAAAAGTAGGTATTGTTCGAGGTAGGCTACTAAATAAAGAAAAAGTGCAAATTGTTACTGCTGCGTAATACTGCAGTGTTTCATACGAGCTACATCAAACACTTAGCGCGTGTTGTGTACTTGTTGAACAATTCAAACTGTTGGATGTTTGTTCTTACATTGCCAACGTATCCACTTAACACCGTGAAATTTACAGTGCCAATAAGTGACCATAAACGACCAAGACCTGTTTGTAACCAGCCATGGCCGTCGCAGAACCAGCGACGTTCTGTCTTGACATAGTTTAAACGCATGGTTAGTTCCATGGAAAGCAGCGCTAGTTCCATGAAAGGAAAGAAAAAGCAACGCTTTTAATCGAGTGTAACACGTGAGCGAAGAAGGCAGCACTCTTCTGACTTCGCTTGTTGATCAGGCTGTCATCTTTTTCTTCGCCAATGCCCTTTATACCATACAGCTTGCAAACTTCGAAGTACAGTAAGTTTCACGCACATGCGGATTTCTTGCAGAGGCATTGCAATCATAAATGTCATAATATGGGTGGCGCAAATCTACAGCAAAATGAAAACCGCATTCGAAAATAAAACGCCCCAGCATTGACTTTGCCACTCGTACTCCTTGACCAGGCATTTACAAATGAGCATGAAGTTACATAAAAGTGCAAAATCAGTTTTTTCTCGCCGCATTGAAGCTTCGGAAACAGCGCGGCAGCTTTTTCGATCATACAAACCAGTGCCGCGCTGCAGAGAAAAGAGCGGACCACATCCACCTATGGAAACATGCCTTTTCCGTGTGAGTGGGACGGCCGGAGAGAAACCCACTGTGCGACCGCCATCTCGGAGTACATAAAAGAAGAAACTGTGGCAGATGTTGGTTCGCGTGTATCTAGAATTAGTTGCACGTTAAAGAACACCATCTCGTCGAAATTTGCGGAGTCCTCCACTGCGGCGTCTGTGAAGATCTTATCGTGGTTTTGGCAAGTTAAACCCCTCATTTTATTGCAAGTTCACGCTCGTGCACCCTGTGTGTTTTTAAATGTGAATCCTTTCTTAGCAAACTTTGGTGACATTGAGCGTATCTATCTATCTATCTATCTATCTATCTATCTATCTATCTATCTATCTATCTATCTATCTATCTATCTATCTATCTATCTATCTATCTATCTATCTATCTATCTATCTATCTATCTATCTATCTATCTATCTATCTATCTATCTATCTATCTATCTATCTATCTATCTATCTATCTATCTATCTATCTATCTATCTATCTATCTATCTATCTATCTATCTATCTATCCGCCTGTGACTTTTATGCACTCGTTTTGGCGTCCTTCTTTCTGTTTGAACAGCACGCTCTAAATGTCGAGCTGCGACAGTTGTTAGTTCATACACATCCTGTGTATGTCCTTTTCGTGCGACCTTTCTGCTTGAGCAGTAATATAAAAGTTTTGAGCTGCTTGGCGTTCTTCGCTTGACATTGCAATTTGTTCACATAGCTTTCATTCATTTACCCTTGTGGCGAAAAAAAGCACAAAAAAATGGATGATCCTTAAGCGTCTTTTTTAGAAGTTGAACGTGATGGTGATATTCTGTCCCAAGTGCGTACTTCGAATACATTCTGCATGAAATCTTTTCGAGCATCCTATGCACCTGCTACGTGGCCTTAAGAAAATAGGTGCCGTAACTTGGTGCCTTTATCATTGAATTACCAGCTTCAAAGCATGTAGTCATTATGATAAAGACATGTTGTAATGCCACATGGCAATGTACGCTTGTGTCAGGCATTATTACAGCAATATTTCATGGTATATTCTGAAACATGTACACAGGACGCGTGTGTTTGTAAAGACCTAAAGTTACTTTCACTGCATTTCAAAGCAGATGACATTATTTTCACTAGATCGGCTAGCAGACGTGTGGCGGTGTGGGATAACACCAACTTGTCACGCAAATGATCGGAGTTCGGTCCCCACTAAAACACAGACCTTAATTTGAGGGTTTTTATTTTAGTTGTTTTATTTCCATCTTTCTCGATTTTTTGGTCACACGCAAGCAGATTTTTGAGTCACAACCAGCGACGCTGACACCACAGCCGACACCAGAATTTCTGCGAAACGAGCTCTTTAACGCTATCGTGCTAATAAACACTCAAGAACCTCTCGGAAGATACGTCTCACGTTTGTGTATTACCATACCAATCCCTATGACAGTGAGATCAGCCAAGTTTTTTTTTTTTTGACGCGTTTCGTTTCATATGCATTCGGTACTTTTGAAGCGCAGCAAGAGAGTCAAACGTTTGATGCTGCTTTTTTTTTGGTGTGACGCATAGAAATCAACTCACTCTTTAAGAAACAGGAGGTATTTAATTTGTGTGAGGCACCTTGAACTGCTTGAAAAATAGTTATTTTGGTCATAACGACTAATAAGCATGACTTATGCGCTTGTAATACTTATGATTTTTGAAGTTTTACGTCTTGAAACCGCACTATTCAGACTAAATTCCCACCAGAGTGCGTTTGGCACCTTCTGGTGTGTTGTGGTGATAATACCAGAGCACACTGGTGTGTTCTGGTCGATACACTGGCCTGGGGTTTTGGTGAGAACACCGATCCGGTTTGGTGTGTTCTGGTGCGCTACGACCCCGTGGGGCGTGTTTTGGAGGAATTTTTTCTAATGGGCTTTGTTCTGGTGAGCTCAAAAAATATATTTTGTGCTTGAGGAGGGATGCTATAGTGGAGGGCTCCAGAAATTTCGGTCATCTGGTGCATTTTATCCTGACTTTAAATATATGTGCTTGACCTGTAGCTTGTAGCGCAGGTGTACTCCCATGTTTCCAAATGAAGTCGTTTGGGATTTTGAGATGCACGCACTTATTGCGAAACACCTAACGTGGATGGTTTTAGTGCAAGCAGAATCTTCAGGAACCGCGGGTCCTGACTGAACGTGTCATCAGAATAGACCGTAGTTCATTACTCTGTGCTCAAAAAAATTATAACTGGCTTGGTGTTCAACTACACGTTCTGCCACAGGCCATACAACCGGCAGCAAGTTGGCACGATTGTGTTGTGAGGGAGCTCGAACTGGCATGAGTACAGTACAATATTTCAATATACGAGTACTAGTAATGCAATTCGCAATTCAGCTTTCCTAACTTCATCATGATTAGTTCGTTCAAAGCGCTTTGTCGTCCACTGCCAGAACATACTTTACGATTGAATTTTCACTACGATACAGGTTAGCTAAGTAGCACAAAATTAGAAACACCACTCGAATAGTACATAGAGGCGAACTGAAGCAATAACGTATGGCTCCGTACGTCTATGATTGCAACTTAGGCTAAATATACAGCGCAGCTACACAAGACAACACACAAAGAGAAGTCACGAAACATGCAATTGCTTAGAACTGCTTCGTTACTTCACACACGAATGCACATATATTAGCCCAAGGCAACCCAACCAGCATATGCACAAACAATAATAGCTATAAATAATTAAAAGCAAAACAATGATGAGATTTGGTGTACTAGATGCGCGAACACAAAAAGTCGTATTCAGTGGAGTGCCGAGACAAATACGTAGAATCGATGCATCGCTGAGCTCTTTTTATTATATGAGGAGCTTCTAGCCAGCCGTATGGCATCGCCGTAGATTATGCCATCCCGCTGCAATGTAGTGAGACTTTCGTGGGGCAACTAGGAATATGCATGAACAAGCATCTCCGGGAACATCTGAAAAAGGTAGGCAACAATGCTGATAAAGGAGTACATCTTGTTCTAATAATAAAGCTTGCCGCAATGGTGAAGTGCTACTAGTGGGGACGTCAATAGCATGCACGGCTGGTCATGGAATCTCGCCACATAATAAAGAGCTCAACGATGCATCAGTGACATCATTTTTTGTCCCCGCACTCATCTCCATACAATATAGTGCATTTGCATTTAATACAGTAGCTGTATTCTTGCTTTACTTTCGTAATACAACTGCCGATATGCATTTGAATTGCCTTGGGCATAAATAAATATATATATATATAAAACGAAACATGTGCAAACAACCAACTTTTATGCAATCAACTCTACTACGGTAGAGCACAATACATGATCATCCGCGCTGTCCATCTCTTCGTCCGTGTATGCACCTGTCTGTCCCACCGTGCATCCGTCTGTACGTCCGTCCATCCACCAATTAATCTGCTCGTCCACTCATCTGTTCGTTGCTTATACTAGTCGATGACTTCAACGTAGACCTTATAGACCTTAGGACCGATAGTTTCGCCCACTCGTCGTCATTCAGTTTATGAAAATGTGCTGTTTTTTTTCTAAACGCTCTCGAAATAAAGTTATCAATGTTTTTTCGCGCCGTTCCTTAGTTCATATAAATTGTCAATCACCTTCAGCACATAGCGCTAAGCTGGAGTTAATCTTAACTCGATGTGGTGGCTGTATCGTAGGAGTACATATGTGCGGTGAGTTGGTGCGCGTTTGAATAGTGCGCATTTAAAGGGGTGCCTTGAAAGTTAGCAAAAGTAACAGTAGGGTCGGCTTGAGCGGTGGCCGAAACGAAGACAACGTCAAAGCAACGTCGACCATGAGACCACGCGGCGCGAGGGATTGACGTGTTAGTGGCGCATTAGCAAGTCATAAAAGGTTCCAGGAGTCAAAGACTGGGCACAACAAAAGTCCAGAATCACCTATCAGGACAGTACAAATGTGCCCCAAGTACAGAGGAAGCTTAGGTAGCAGAAGGGCAGGGGAGTTTGAAGAGGATGGGGTCAGAGGAAAGTTGTCATTGGACCGGGCACTGAAGATGGCCGTTGGGATTCCGACACAAGCTAAGAGGACTTCAACTGGTTCGAGCCTCCAGCCGCTCCGTTGCCCGCTTGAGGGAACTGTAGCCATCAGGTCCTGAACTCCTTTCTAGGGCCTGCAGACTTCGGTGCCGTCAGGCAAGCAAGAACAGTTTGACTACGGGCCCGAGCTGGGAATCCAGCTGCCAGGCCAAGTTTCCCTGGTTTGTCAACGTGTTGCTCAGGCACCAGCATTTCCTCGCCGTGACAAGTGAGCCGCAGTCAACTACTCCTGTCTGGTAAAGCTTCTGATAGTTGGTGAGACTGAACTCGCATCTTTCACCTCTCAGCCATTCAGCCGCGTCAGGACTATTGTCCATAGCTTAAGGTCTAGAGCTTGAGTTTGTGTGCCATTAGAAGAGTTTACCTGTGTCCAGTGAACTTCTTATTAAGTGTTTTTTTGCAGTAATTTTCGTCTTTTTACGTTTTATTAAACATTGTGTTGGTTTTCTCGCTTTAACTCTTGAATGAACGTTTGTGTGTTGTTTGTGAAGTGGACGGCTTTGTCCTTACTAATAAGAATCTCTGAGGCTCAGCCAAAGAGAAAGAAATCAGAAAGAGAACCCTGCTTTACAATATGTAATATTTATCAAATTGGATAACCATGAATCAAACTGACGCCTAACGAACTTTACAGCCTCTTTGAAAAGCAGTTGCGAGTCCTGAAGTTCTCCGTGGCAACCATTCACTTGGTTGCCACGCAGAAATGTCAATGTTCTATTACTGCTGGCACTGTTACATATTCTGTTTGCGTCGTGTCATCTCAGGTGATTTCAGCCTTTTCTTTACGTTCAAGCGTTAAATATACCGATGTGTGTTTTCGCCATTCCTGGTTAATCCCCTGTGGCACTACCCACTCATGTGTATGCGCCACTTTTGACGGAAAGCGAGGTCCTACGCGACGGGATTGCGACATAACTGATGTCACGATCAGCGAGTCGTGTTCGTTAAACCATCTGCCCTCTCGTACTAATTTTGGTTCACTGCAAGTTAAGAGGGTGGTCACGAGAACACAACAACTGAGGCGGCTAGACAGATAGATATATAAATGATAGATAGATAGATAGATAGATAGATAGATAGATAGATAGATAGATAGATAGATGCGAAAAGAGCATACAGTACGCAGAGAATCGCTGCGCATTTGATGCAATATAAGATATTGTTTAAATAATCCTGTGTTCTCGAACATGCAGAATTTCTGCTGTTCACCCAACACATGCAACAATCGACTGATATTAAAAACAATTTTTCTTTGTCTTCTTTTTGTGCATATTTTTTTCGCCGAGGAGCTTTAAAAGAAATTAGTCACAACACAGATTGATGGTGGGCCACTTGATACATACCGAGCGTGGAACAGCTAGCCTAGACAGGACAGAAAGCTACAAGAAGCACGCACTTACACAACACCTGATAAAAAAGCTTTGTGGTTCTGAGTACGCAACGCAAATGCAAGCAGTGGCTTTCCTGTTCCACACGGCAACAAAACAAATTATAACATTGAGAAAACGTTTACAGGTATTTGATTTTTTTAACTGCGTTCTGCGTTCGTAAAGAATGATGCTTTTGAGTGATATACATAAAAAATTAAAGTACAATGAGAAGGAGATGTGTAACATTTCCAAACTTTCTGAATGGCTAGCAGCATTTTCACATTATTATCTGCTGGCATGGTTCCAGAGTTGTTTTTATTTCAAGAACTGGTGCTCAATATTACAACTGTACTAAAGAATACAAGGTTGGAACTTCCTTGCCATGCCAAGAAGTAAATACTGTCACTATCTATGAAACCGCAATTCTGCTGTCAAATATCTTCGTTCAGCAGCGCAGCCTACCACAATTCTAGAGACGAAAAAAAAATGTTCAGGGCGTTATGAAATACGCAAGAGTGTAGGAGACGTCAATCGTTTTTCAAGAGTCTTCTGCGCAGGCTCATTAAGCCGTTCCTGAATAAATTAACAAATGCACGTTCTTACTACGATGTAAATAGGTAAAAGAAGACCAACTGTCAAGGTAATGCTAGGTAATGCTCCCTCTATGCTACTTTCTAAGCCAGACAGTGCACTAAGCACTATGGCGGTGGCCGCAGTGTTCAATTGTCCATGGTTGCCTCTGGTTTTTAGAGTGAAGCGCTTGGACCGAGAGCTATATGTGGTCAAGTAGCTGCTGGTGGTTTAATGAAGACTAAGTATATATATATGTGTGTGTGCAAGAAAGAGACGACGAAACTTTCACGGAAGCGTCTTTACTGAACGTTTTCAGCTGGTGGACCAGCCTTCGTCATTACTGTGACGAAGGCTGGTCCACCAGCTGAAAATGTTTAGTAAAGACGCTTCCGTGAAGTTTCATCGTCTCTTTCTTGCATACAATACGTCGGGTCCAGCGTGAATGACATTCAAAGAATCTGGTATATATATATATATATATATATATATATATATATATATATATATATATATATACATATATATATATATATATATATATATATATATATATATATATATATATAAAAACAAGTCTATACTTAAGGGCTCGTTGACTCGTTTTTTTCGTGTTTAGGCACAATAATAATGCGATCTAACAGGTAATAATGCCAAGGAAAGTATAGGGGAAGTTATAAGGCCTGTTGTAATGTACATGTGAAGAAATAAAAGCGGGTGAAAAGATCACATGCCGAGGGCAGGATTCGAACCTGCGAACTTCGAACGACGTATTCGATGCTCTACCACTGAACTACCACGACAGCTATCCCCCAACTACTTTATTGGGCATCTATGTAAATTTAAACGTGGGAATATCGGTCAGTGCCACAAGTAGCTATGGTGGCGAGTGTGGCACACTATTTATGAGCCTGTTTGGCGTCATTAGTACGTGAACTTATTACGAGCTGGCAGCTGACCAATAGTCAGTCCCTCGTATACAACCTAAAGGCACCAAGTCTGCAAGTACGAGACCCTTCCACGTTTAGATACCCAACAAAGTGGCTCGGGGGATAGCTGTCGTGGTAGCTCAGTGGTAGAGCATCGAGCCCGTCATTCGAAGGTTGCAGGTTCGTATCCCGCCCACGGCGAGTGATTTTTTCACCCACTTATCTTTCTTCATATTTACATTACAATTGGCCTAATAACTTCCCCTATACTTTCTTTAGCATTATTGTCTATTAGATCTCAATATTATTGTGTCGAAACACTAAAAAAAATGAGCCCTGAAGTATACACTTGCCTCCCTTATTCATTAACGGTGGTCTCGTGCTGGCAGACTTGGTGCCTTTAGGTTGTATACGAGTGAGTATTGGTCAGCTGCCAGCTTGTATTAAGTTCACGGTCTACGTGACGCCAAACAGGCTCATAAAGAGTGTGCCACACTCGCCGCCATGGCTACTTGTGGCGCTGACTCACACTGCCACGTTTAAATTCACATATATTTCCAATAAAGTGGCTGTGGGTATAGCTGGCGAGGTAGCCTAGAGGTAGAGCATCGAACGCGTTATTCGAAGGTCGCAGGTTCGGATCCTGCCCACGGAAAGTTATACTTTCACTCACTTTTCTTTCTTCTCATTTACATTACGGTTGGCCTAATAACATCTGTTAGAGCTTATATAAATATATATATATATATATATATATATATATATATATATATATATATATATATATATATTTATATATATATATATATATATATATTCATGCAACATTATACCATAAGAAAATGAAAGGCCTTGGATTTTTTATATATTTTGTGGAAAAGAGATGGGGCTGCCAGGTCATGCCCAAAATATTGATGTCAATCACTTCATATTGAGTTTCTTAAATCCCTTCTCTGTTTCTTTAAACGAGCCAAAACATATAAATGATATTTATTCTTAGCCAGTGCTGAGCCAGTGCTAGTCACTTATGCTCGCTATACAGTCATGTAATGCCATACCAATTTTGGTATAAATTCCACTATCGAAACGGCCAGGAGAGCTAAGAGTCGTAGATAGATAGATAGATAGGTAGATAGATAGATAGATAGATAGATAGATAGATAGATAGATAGATAGATAGATAGATAGATAGATAGATAGATAGATACTGTTAAACTCGTCGAAAATGGCTAAGAAAGGCTTCAACCAGGATCGTTTGCTTGGTGAGTGGGTGTTCTACCATGCAGCCATGCATTTGCTTGTAAATACGAGGAAAATAACTTCCTCTGCTTGTAAATGCAGTGAAAGTAACTTTCGTCATTACAAACACACGCGTACTGTGTACATGATTCACAGTACAACATGAAGCATTGCCGTAATAATGCGTGACCAGAGCTTACACTGTCATTGCGCGTAAGAACATTGTAATATCATGATTACATCCTAGTTCAAAGCCAGTCACTCACTACGAAAGACACACACTCTACTGCACCCTTAAAGCCAAGTAGTGTGTGCATAGCAAGTTCGAAAATATTTCGTACACTAAGTGCTTAAAGTACGCATTAGGGACAGTATATCGCTATCACGTTCAACTCTTAAAGGCGAAGCTTAAGTGTCCCCCAATTATATTCTTCAACGCGAGGACCAGTTTGCCCTACTTACCTTTCTCTACTTAACGTGCGAAGCTTAAGTGTCCCCCAATTATATTCTATAACGCGAGGACCAGTTTGCGCTACTTACCTTTCTCTAATTACCGTGATTGCCTCCAACTTTTCAATAGAAATATGTCCTCTTGCTGCAGTCACAGAAAAGCTAATTAATAAATCTTTGTTGATTGGGCCACTAAAGGTCATAATAATTTTCTCAGCCTGCGTTGCGCTGGAGGAATAAGTTATCTGCAAAAGTAGTTTTGATCTTCTTCCCAGTGCTGAATCTTAAGAAAACTATAAAAAATTAACTTCCAACACCTGGTAGTTCTGAACACGACGTTTTATAGAGTGACGTTTTCTAGCTCGGAGTTTGTGAACAGCAAAGTAAAAGCTTAGGATTATTAATGGTGAACGAGATCATCTGACGAATGCTAGGAACAAGTGAGTGAGTGAATGAAACCTTTACTAAGAGTTTTGCGCAGTAATCAGTTATTTATCTAAAAACCGGAGCAAACATTAAATTATTTTTAAACAGTTTTAGTTAGAAAAATAGGCTCTTTTGCTATTTCATTTTACATCCATAGGAAGTGCAACTGGTTTGTTAGGTTACATTGTCGTTTTCTTCAACTCTGCCCATCGTATCCACGTCAGGATTTTACATCCTGAATCGACAGAAAGGTGCTGAAATTTCTGCGAGTTGATGGCACGACAGGCATGAACAGGCCTCTGAGACCATCTTATTGCTTTCGTCTTTACGAATGAGAACCAACAACTTCATTCTGTCTTGCTTGTTCGCTGAGCATTCTCTTTAATACAGTTGCCTCGTAAATCCTCACAGTAGTATCAGAGGCCAAGGCGCAATCTCGTCCATCATTACTCAATGCACAGATATCCATGCACCTAGCTTGCAGTAAACCCATGCTCGGAAAATGCGTGATTCAGTGCCGTATATTTCTACGGAACGAGAGTTACAGCAAGGCTCAACTTATAGACTCCCAGCTGGTGCCACCTTCCACCACCATTGGGTCTCCCAAAGGTTCCTGCTTGCTGACCTAAAAGCGGCCTCGTCAAGGACGAAGCAGTCAAGTAACCGAACTTCGACGCCTTTGTGGTGCCGGCTGCGCTGCCCGACAGGGCGCCGTGATGCCAGCCGTCGGCGCCAGTCACGCGCCACGTCAGCCTTCCCGCCAGTCGCTGTCGTCGGTGTGTGTTTCTACGGGGCGTCAGCGCTTTTTCTTCCTCTTGCGATCGTGCCCGGGCGTTTCGTACTTGTTTGACCGAGCGTAGTGCTCAGCGAGACTGACGGTGCTTCACCACCCTGATGCTGACAAATGAAATTTGCCCGCTCCACTGGACCTCGCCACGCATGCCGACAGCGCGCGTGCCGTTTGCCGCGATCGAAGCGGATCGGCTTCAGTAAGGATTAGTCGGCGACGATTATTGCTGCCTGCTTGGGTGCGCTTGGAACTTCCCAACGACAGTTTGCAGGCGTGTAACTGGGACCGGATGTGAGGGCTAACTGCTAGTGTCAGTAGGCTTTCTGTCAGCTCACTTAGAAGTCAGCAACAATGTTGAAATATTGCAGTGGAAATCAATGGCAGTGGGAATATGATTTGGCAGAAGAGGACAATGAGTTAGGTTAAACTTTTGTTCTGGTGCTGTCCTGTGTGGTGTGTCTCTTTTTGCTGATTGGCTCTACCATCTAAGGACTTGGTAACCTAGAACACTTTTTTACAGTTCTTTCGTAATCTCACTTTACCCAATTAAAGCCTACAGAATACTTTGAACAAATCCCCTTGAAGTTTTCTATGGAATGACGAATGTGCTAAGACGCTCATTATCGATTATTTTCTTTTGTGCCTACATGTGTGTGTGTGTGTGTGTGTGTGTGTTTGTGTGTGTGTGTGTGTGTGTGTGTGTGTGTGTGTGTGCAATTAATCTTTTTTTAACTATAGGATATTGTTGACGCCTAACACCGTCTATTCGTCGGCAGTTTTAATGCATTAGGTTTTGTAGTCATGCTACTTAATTTATTCTATACAAATGACATCAAGTCGATCACTGCCATGCGCCACTTTGTTTACGATTCACAACAACGCAAAGAGTGCGCTTGCCTATGACTCTTTACGAAATGCTTGATCAAATCTTATGAGTAGAGTTGATGCAATATCCGTCGAAGCTGATATAGGGAGCTTAGAATCGGAAGACGTGTTGAGGGAATCCAATTTTTCCGTGCTTTTCATGATCACGAATCGCACTGTCTGTCCAACGTCAACCGTAAACTGCCAGCTTGCACTGTTCTTCGCACAGTGGTCCGATAAGGCCGGCGTCGCCTGGTTGTCGGAACGTGACCTAAGCTTTGCTTTTTCAGCCGAGGTTCATCCATTGCGAGCAGGAGCCATGATGTGTACCGAACCGCCATGACAGTCTGTGCAGTGCTATTGACGGGATCATAGAGGGCGCGCTACTCGTCTAACTTAACTGAACTTAATGCGGTCAAACTGATGCTCCGTGCAGTGCTACGATCCGCCAAGCTGCAGAATATCGAAAACGCATGGTTAAAATATTATGCTGCTGAAAAAGCTTACCTCACGGCAATACGAAACGCTAAGCATTCTTTTTTTCACTCTCATTTACCGAAATTGCTTGCTAGTAACCCTAGGAAATTTTGGCAGGTCATAAATCCCAACCACTCGTGCACTATCACTCTCACTAATGAAGCAGGTGACGTGGCCACTGACTCGGAATGTGCCGACCTGTTTAATAGAGCTTTCTCATCGGTTTTTAGCACAGAAACTGACATTCCACCCCCACCACAGCCTACCGTAGTCAGTACTTCCATGCCGCCCATTCTTTTTGTTGAACCAGGAGTTTTGGCAATCATTGATAAACTTAAATTATCTTCATCATCAGGTATCGACAACATAAATTCAAAATTTCTAAAGAACACTCAACAGATCTGTGCAAAATTTTTGTGTCTACTTTACTCACAGTCTCTTTCCACGGGTGAGCTTCCTAGTGATTGGAAACATGGAAATATCACCCCAGTATTCAAATCGGGTATTAGAGAGTCACCCCTCAATTACCGACCAATTTCATTAACTAGCATTCCATGCAAAATCATCGAACATGTCATCTACACCCGGATTATGGACTTCCTAGACTCAAATAACTTTTTCAATTCCGCGCAGCATGGCTTTCGTAAAGGTTTGTCGTGCGAGACTCAACTGGCTATGTTTTCGCACGACTTGCATATTAACTTGGATTCTAACGTACAGACTGATGCCATATTCCTGGACTTTGCGAAGGCATTCAATAAAGTACCACATAAACGCCTTCTGTTGAAACTTTCCCGCTTAAACTTACACCCCGACGTCCTAAAGTGGATCCGTGAATTTTTAAGAAACCGCACTCAAGCTGTCTCTGTTAACAATGCTACCTCTACTTCACTTCCGGTAACATCTGGTGTCCCGCAGGGGTCGGTTCTGGGCCCGATTTTATTCCTGATATTTATTAACGATCTTCCATCTCATGTATCCTGTAAAATCCGAATGTTTGCCGATGATTGTATTATTTACCACACTGTTTGTAACGCTTCTGATCAATTAGCTCTACAGAGTGATCTTAACAATGTAAAACAATGGTGCGATGATTGGCTAATGGAACTTAACCCTCACAAATGCAAAGCCTTATCCTTCACCCGCCGGCGTTCTCCACTTGTTTTTCCATATTCCATCAGTAGTATTCCAGTTGAAACTGTTAATTCCTTTAAATATCTGGGGGTCACACTCTGCAACGATCTTTCATGGGGTTTGCATATCACGAAAGTCATATCATCGGCAAACAAAACATTGGGATTCTTGCGACGTCATCTACGTAACGCACCTAGAAATGTAAAATTATTAGCTTACAAAAGCCTTGTTAGAACTAAACTTGAATATGCTTCCCCAATCTGGAGCCCGCATCAGGCCTATCTTGAAGACGCCCTTGAGTGTATTCAAAACCGTGCCGCTAGGTTTATCAATAATTCTTACTCCAGTGACGTCAGCGTATCTTCACTTAAGGCAGAACTTCAACTGCCCCTCCTTTCCCTCCGCCGCCGTATCGCCAGTCTTTCGTTATTTCATAAGTTTTTTCACAGCTCGATGCGCATGCCACCTTATTTTGTTCCCCCAGCGTACATCTCTCAACGAACTAATCATCCACTTCAAGTCGGACGCCCACGTGCACGCACCGTTACTTTTTCAACATCATTTTTTCCTCGCACGGCAGTTGCCTGGAATGGCCTTTCAGGCGACATTCCTGCCATTACTTGTACTTCTACCTTCACAACCAGTATCACTAATCATCTTTCACTTTAGGACAAACGATTGTTTTCTGCTCAATTTTTATGTACCCACCCCTTATGTAATGCCCCGCAAGGGGTCTTTAAGGAAATAAAATGAAAATGAAATGAAATGAAACGATGTTTATTGAACTTTTCCGTTGTGCTATCGGCGCTTCGAAATCAGCCGCACAATACATGTGCACATTGCATAACAGGTAATTTGATACTGCGAAATTGCCAGTAGGTTCACATGCGACTTCTTGCGCCATAGATGGCCTATGAAGAGCAGGCTTTTCATAGCAGCTGACAATCACACATCATATAAACTACCTTGCTAATGAAAATGGAGAAGACATATGTTTGATGCGGTTTTAAATGCGAAGCATTTTTAGTGAGCTTCGGTGACTTTGAGCGTATCTATCTATCTATCTATCTATCTATCTATCTATCTATCTATCTATCTATCTATCTATCTATCTATCTATCTATCTATCTATCTATCTATCTATCTATCTATCTATCTATCTATCTATCTATCTATCTATCTATCTATCTATCTATCTATCTATCTATCTATCTATCTATCTATCTATCTATCTATCTATCTATCTATCTATCTATCTATCTATCTATCTATCTATCTAGCCGCTTACGTTTGGGTGCCCTCATGGCCTTCCCCTTAATTTGGCGAAAATCAAAATTAGTATGGGAGTGTAAGATGGCTTGACGAATATGAAGCGCTAGTCAAGACATGAATAATGTCGCAATCCCGTCGCGTACGTTGTTAAACACTTCTCGTCTGACAGTGTCACACACCCACGCGTGGGTATGCGCCACTGGTATGCAGGTATGTGCCACAGATGATTGACACTTATTATCTGCCCAGGAATGACGAGAACACACATGGGCAATTTTAACGCGTCAGCCTTAAGCAACACCCGGCATCGGTAGTGTCGACTCAACAAAGGCATAAAATCAATGTCAGTGTTAAAGAAAAAAAACCTGACATGGGCAGCGTTGACCCCCTGACGAATGCAAATAATAAATTTCAGGGTTTCAGCAGGATTCTAACGCAAGAATTCTGCGTGCCAGTAAAGCATTCTGCCACAGAGCTACACCAGATCTAGGAACTACTTTTTAAATAGACGCCAGTCTTCGTGAAACATCAATAGTGGTTGCAGTGCTGCGTATACTGAATTTTATAAGCATTACATATGTACTCCTTTGATACAGCCGTCACGTCGGGTTAACGTCAATTGTGGTTAGTTGTCATGCGCTGAAGTTTATTTTTGTAGCAGTGTCCAGGACCAGTATCCTCTCGAGCATCAGCGCTTCATATCAGCTTCTACTGTTGCTAATACGCTTGTCCCAGTTGACATCGTTGCGCAAGTGCAAAAAACTGGTTACATAAACTTCTGCAACTTATCAACATAAGTGTGTGCGTGAAACATTTTATATTTAGCCTCATTTCATGGTGTGTCGCTCAAAAAAAAAAAAAAGAATTCTTACACGATCACCTTCCCTTCGCATGCTTCGCATAACGTCAATTCCCAGGTACGTGGGCTCTGCCGATATTTTTCATTCAGGGTCATTTTAACATATGAAGAAGTGGCTTCACTTATAGAAGCGGCGATTTCATCACGCGATCTATACTGTTTTTGTGCTATCTGTAGAATATTTAAATGACCCTGTATCCTCTGGTGATCTACGCTCGACTGAGTTGCTTGCTTCCAAATGCTAATACATTCCCGCAATGCATTGTCATAGTTTGCTATAAAATGTTATTGAATTGTGTGTTCGTGCCAAGTTTTGTCAAATATAGGGAAGAACTGGTGTAAACAGTGGTAAAGTAAATGAATCGAACGCTCAGTGCCCGGCATTTCACACAGAAAAAAAAAGGGTATGTTTTTCTTGATAATTTACTACAGCTGCGACGGACACTTCGGCACCAGAAACGACTCCTAAAGCATCAGAGTTTATGCTGTAAAAGGAAGAGAGGCGAGAGGCCAGCCATTGTAGCGCATTTATTTCTTATCCTTGTCGTTTTAGGGCTGATTGTTAGAACTGAAGTCCCAAGTGCGCCACTCTATCCCGTATTTTCTTCGGTTTCTTTCCTTTCCTTCTGATGAAGTGCCTCAGAAGTTCCTCTTTTGGTGCGTTCTGGGGCAGCTTTAAAGTGAGTAAATTTAAGGACATCAAGCTACTACGAGAAAGCATGTCGATACCAATTATGTTTAGGAAAAATGAACTTCTAGAGCTTCTTGTGGGCGTTCCTATGACGCGCAGGTGTGCACTCGGGATCCGTTGCAGCCGGCGTGGTGGGCCTCAAGACTCTGCGCTACTGCCTGTTTGGAGACACCGTCAACACAGCAGCACGGATGCAGACACACGGGGAGGTGAGCCCGAGAACGGTTCCTGGCAGACCGGTCTCGTAACTGAAAGCTGGTTATTTTATTATTAATTATAAATGAAAATCAGAAGGCAACTAGGTTTTCACTGGGGCTGCTCTTCGCAATGGTTAATTATTGATTCAGTACGAGCACGCAATGCAGTGACAGTAATGAAAGACTACACATGGATGAGAACGGCTGCACCGCTTTCTTTCTGCGTTGGCGTTTTTGTGAGCAGCTTTAGTCAAGAAAGACGAATACAAATCACCTTGCAATTCCTCAGGTTGATACATGGAGCATGAAATCAGCGAAATTTATTCCACGTTGCCACGAGTGGAAGGGCGGGTGAGGAGGTGACTAACAGAAAGGATGAGCCGAGGGAGAGTAAACGTCTATTACTAATATTGCATTTGAGAAAGGAGCATGGAAGGAGCCTCTGTTCTAGCGTATCTTGAAATGAGAAATACAGTTTTAGGGATGACCAAGCATGTTGACCTAAGTGAGTGCTCTTCTAAATACCGGAAAGCGTGGTCTGTGCTGGCAGCGTGCTTTTGTGCACTAGCCGATGCTTGTCCTCATGGTATTTACTCCTCAGCAAACTAGTGCAGAAGAGGCAATAAATTACAGAAATTAAAGTCTCGTTGAGCGGGCCGCATGGTTAAAATAATATAAGCGTTTGAAAAAGAACAAATAATGCGTTTTTGAGCATATATATAAGCACAGACGCACGAACGCTTTTTGTTTGGGTTATGTTGACTTTCTGATTGGACATCACGAAGTGCGAGTTTAGTTTGCGTCGATGACACCGTCATTTAAAGGGAGAATTGTTTTGCCCACTATAATCAGGCGAGCGTTTTACAACGCTTCTGTGTCGAAGCGAGCTTCTGGGTCGCGAATATATGTGTATAGCTGTTATTTACAGCCCGCTTTTTCTTTGTCAAAAGACAGCTTTAAACAGGAATGAGGCTTTCACACCATTCCACTGCAATAAAATACACGCGGCACTGTTGTTTTAGTCCCTGCTCGATGCGTCACACTTCCGATGCTGAAGGTCAAGGGCATCTCATCGCCATTCGTACGTCTCAGTCAGAGCAAACATGGAGTCTGGTCGCCCCTCTGAGTGGTCTCGCTTCGGACAGTAAGCCACGCAGTACATTACCGTTTTGTGAATTGCGATAGAGCGTAAAGTTCGTATTTACGTGGCAAACATTCAGAGAGACTCCGTAAGTGCACCCTTTTGTGAAGCAACGAGTTCGAACTTCCCATCTTACGTAACCACGGATGTGAATCAGCTTCAGCCGAGCTGTCTTCAAGGCATCCTTGCCCTATGATAATGGGGTACATTTATATGAGACGCGGCGTCAGTAGCTGTACAAACAGGTAAACTCTTTACTGGCTTGGCTGCATTATTCCAGTTTGTTGGCATTCTATAGCATCCTAAAGGTCATTTCATACGAAATGCTCTTAGCGTTGCTCTACTTGGCTGTGCCTCTATCAGGCATGACGATTACAACGCATGGGGCGGGTGTATGCTGGAACCAGCCATTTGGGTAGCTCGTATACGCCTGGCAAGTGGATAGACTGAGCCTGTCGCTATGAAGCGGGCCTTTGTCGTCTACAGCAGTCACCTGTTGCGCTAATCAATTATTCAGTTCACAGGCAGTCACGCCCAAATGTCCCGCCGTCAGGTCGCTTTTATACACAGCGAGTCGGGATGATGTTCCTGTTTCCGTTGTCGTGCGCAGCGTCTCGGCCGTAACTGCAGATTCGTTCGTTGTTCCAGACGAGCTTACTTCTCGACTAAATATAGTCTGAACACGTGTCTGGATCACCGTGCTTCCGTGCAACGGTACAGTGGACACGATTTTCCTCTAGTCTTATTTCTCCGCAAACATTAACTTCCTTGCTTTAAAAGCAAACACGTGAAAAAAAAAACAAGAAGGATGAGCGACGCGGTCCTTATATTTAAACTGAGTAAGTTCAAATTAAACGCCTTCAAAAGGGATGTTGACAGCCCGACAACGAGCTTCTGGTTCAACAGCGATTCCATTCTGGACCATATAGAGTTGCCTCATAATAACTTACTATCCTGAATGAGCAATTTTCGCTAATGTTCCATGTCCCCCCCCCCCCCCAGCTATGCGCTAGAGGTGTGCTTCAATGGCGCATGAACCCAGTTTTGAAAAAAATCTTGCAAATCAGCGCTCACTGCGCCCCCCCCCCCCCCAATACCCGTTCATTGCTTTATTTCATCTTGCAACTTCCAATATAATTGATACACGCTCTAAAGTAGGAAGTATTGAATGACTCTGTGAAAAAGAAATTTAATTCGTCTGATGTGTTTTTGATGTCTACTTGTTTTTAACAATATTTCTTCGACATGTTCTCGGTTGTCCTTTCGAATGATGCTGCACTGCATAAAGAACGGAAGGATCCACATCAGTGACAGCTGTCAGAAATTAATTCGGAAGAAAGGCTTCGTTACTGAACTTCGAGGGAAGATAGAAGTCAAGGTAGGTTGTCTTTTTTTGTCTGCTGCTTACCTGTTTGCTTGCGCCTTAGTCGCACAGCGCACTTATTATGGCAGTGGGCCCCTTATTTGCGAAAAAAAATGTTTTACACTATAATCATTCGTAAAGAGATGATAATGAGCGGTGCTTTAAAGTACAAGAACCAAAAAGTCGCAAATCATCGCCAATTATTATTAGGAGTGAATTTACATGGTCTCGTGATGTGCACATGTGATTAGTTAAAGCAACCAGCTAATAAAAAAAGTTTAGAAACTACGTTTAGAAAGCTTGGGGAATACCGCTTCTGGTCTCCGTACTGTAAATATTAGCTTTTCTAATAAAACAGTTTGTAAAAGAGAGTTTCATCCAATCTTGATGCTAGAATCTTGATGCCGTAAAGTCAGCGAAGGCGGTTATCTGACAGCACGCATTACTTGTAGGAACTAAATTCAATTAAGTTCGGCCTTGGTCTATCTAGTGTGCTCTTAATGAAAAGTAACTTGGTGTTTTGACTTTACCGAGAAGCTGTTATTGTCGATACGCCAAAGGGCTGGACAAAGATTATTTGAAGTTTTATTACGATGCAGATAGACGATAAGCGTATGAGACAGTCTTTCACCTATGGTAACAGTGAGCATTTCTTCTCACCAAGATTTTACAAGAGAACGAGAATAAAGACGTCTTTGGGTTGCGTTAAAAAATAAGGATCCACTTGTTGGGCCTCCGGCAAAGCTTCCGGAATGTGGATTTGGAATATAAGAACGTTCACACTGAAGAGCATAGCTCACCAGTGAACAGCTAGCATCTTTTTGAGGGCATATAGCAAATCAGCCCTGTCCGATAGCAGCGTTATTAACGTGACTTGATCCTTCACTTGCTTAGGCTATCTCTGAAACGTTTTGTGCTGACCAGCGCAGTTATGAGCAGCATGGTTGCCTTTCTAATATCCTATAGAGCCAGTGTATCTACAGAGATGTCAAGATACTAAAATGCATTGTTTTTTTCGAGAAGCCTATGGAAGTTTGAATAAGTTTGCTTGTCATTTTTCTCCTTCCTGTCAATATGCTTCAGGTTGCATTCACATAGATTTTTATTCCTAAATGCTGTCAGTTATTTGAGGAACGGTTTTGCTACTGACGTGGAGTGACAGGGCCCTCTGATGCTTTTTTTTTCGAGCAAATAATGCACGTGCTATTGATCACAGAATGAGGCGTTATGAAATTAAATAAATTTGCTGATGACAAAGATTTATTCGTATAGTGCATACCGATGTCGCAGAAATGGTTCTAGTAGTTTTCTACATGAATATATATATATATATATATATATATATATATATATATATATATATATATATATATATATATATATATAACGCTACTGTCATAGTCTTGAGTGAAAATAACACTGAAACCACTGTCACGCAGTAAACTATAAATGGGTTTGTAGCAGGCCTCTACGAGGTCATGTATTTAATGGCTCTTACCAAACTTGGAAGAACAAACTTACGTGCGCGTCTAGATTTTGCAGCAAATGGTTAAATCTGTTGGGCACTTGCTGACTTCAGTTCCACAGTTATACTCTGTTCCCAGGAGACAACAGTTATTGTTACAATGCCGCAACCAAATTAAATTACTAATATTATTATTGACGTTCTGTTCTCAATACTGCGGTCGAACATGAACAGTTTCCACAGATGTCGATCGCTTTGTATATTCTACTTCACATGGCTTGAAGTTTTTTGTTAATGTAGTGCTGCCTGTGTTTAACAAAAACGTTCAGGGCAGACAGGTGGGCGCTTGCGATTACATGAAGCAGACAGGTGCGGGGAACAAAAGGATGTCAATAGCGTTGTGGTCAAACAACAGTACGGCAGATTTTCAAGCTGGATAATCACTGTATGGTTGGCTATTCTACCTTAGCCGAGGAGAACGAGGGAACGAAAACGCAAGAGGGATAAAAGGGAAAAAGGCAAATGGGGTATTTATGAGCAGACAGAAGCCCCTTTTAAATTCATATTTAAAGGATTGCATTCAGGAATAATAATTATCCATATTCAAAATAGTGTATGGTAATTACAACTGTTAATTTAACATAAAAGTGAGAATGAGGTATCAGTGCCACAATTTTTTTTCTGGCTCTAGACGACTTCGAATCTTGACAAATGTAGGGTAAACTTGTTCCTCAATGTACGCGGTGATTCAAGTGAGGCGTTAAAACCTCGGAACTGATATACGAATATTGTGCTATATCATTACACAGATGTGAGCAAGCCGAAAAGCATCTCAATACATCCGAGATACGTATACCATGGCCGATACACGTTTTATCAAGACGCCCTTATCTCTTAAAAAAGTAGAGTACATGGTGACTCTGAAATTTGGCGAAAGGTGATTGGAAATAGTGTTTTTCTTTTTCATACAATAATGTTTACAGACGAATTTCGTTGTGAGTATGTCCTTGTTTTTCACTGTATGAAGAATTCATTGTTCCTTGTATTTTGTTGTGGTTTACCAATAGTGCAATCGAATACGTATGTTACTCAGAATGTTGCTCTATGATCTGTATGAATGAATATTATCTGCAATATGCCCTCTGTCATGGCTCCAGAACTGGGAGTTGACAGTATTAAAAAGAAACAAATAAATAATTAAACAAATATATAAATAAATACTTCTATACTAAATTTGATACACGACGTATGTTGGAAGTGCGTATGATGACTAGAGGATAGTAGATAAGTGTAGAGTTTTAAAGATGGTCGCTTTTTGGCTTTGAACAAGGTATTTGCCGTACCGTGGCTTGGAAGTTATTGCACTTCGGCTGTGCAATAACATTTTAAAATGGCTAAACTAAGGAAACAGCTCATGCATTTTGGTATTATCCAGTATCATTGACTCCAACTCGAATGGCGCTGTCATTGTCTAGTTTCGTATTTTGTCGTCTTTCCGCGCAATCACGCTAAAAACTTTGCAGTGCGAGCTAGCCCGAACTGATACCCTTCTTCGCATAACGCAATCGCGTGGCTTAGCTTTATTAGCTTCACCTGAATGCGTGAATTCATAAAATCATTGTGTTGAAGAAAGGGAGCGTGTCATTCGAACAAGGTTCAGAAAAAAATTGATTCCACCTAATTTCTATGCTTCATATTTTGATAGGGCTCAGCTAACGCGTGCATAAGCATAGATTTTCTCTGTCGTATGACTGAGATGAGAGCTTTGCAGTGACCATGCTTAGAACGCATGAACTTTACCGCAATTTTGCTGTTACACATGAGTTAACTACATCATTTACCTATTTTCTGCACTTATTATTTTACACGATGCTCATCATATGTCCCATTTATAAATACCTGATCGTGTGGCACGTGGTGCTGGAGGGATCAATCAAACGTATGTATTTCTAAATGTCAGTTGATTTGTAGTCTCTATATATCGTAGTGCGCCGGTCAGTGTCACATCCGTATTTTACAGGGTCAGGGCACTCTTATTTAGATGCACGGCACAAAGAGCCCACCAATAGTGACTGCACCAACGTACGACCGCGATTGCTCTGTTTCATTGCAGGGCAAAGGAAAGATGCGCACTCACTGGCTCCTGGAAGGCGATGTCTTGTCGAGCGCCGCCGGTGGTGGCCGCCGCCGCATTTCGCTGGGTGAAACGGGTCCACTAACAAGACCAAGGACTAAGCGAGCATCCAAGTGATGGTCTGCTGGAAACCAGTTTCAATCGACTTAATCCGATGGGTTCTGCGAGAATTATATGGCCTTACACTCCACAAATGCTGTACTGATGGAGTGTAAGATATAGCGTCAATTCAGGCCAGGGTTGCTAAGAAAGTTCAGCAATGGGCAGCTAATGATTATAGCGCCCATTAATGTAAACTTCACATATAATTTTAGCATTGAGAAGGAGGTGGCAGTTTTTGTGCCTAATTTGTGATACTGCTTTCGTAAATTCTGCTCTCGGAAATAAACTTTGGTCGGCACAGAAAAACCTCTCTTACAATGCTTGTTGTTTTTGTATACTTTCGAACCTACCACCTTGCATTTCAATGCTTTAAATGTGAAGTATGTTCAGCCACTGTACTGAATTACTGTTGTGATGTTTGTGGACTAAGATTGTGCAGCTTTACTAATGAAGTCAAAGCAAGCGAAAGGGCAATTTGCGTTTTTATGAGTCACAAGGAATCACAGGGACCGAAACAGTGTACGGTGCCCTATATACCTAGATCTTAAGGTTTGAAGTGCTCGTGCTCTTTTCGACAAACATTTTTGCTTTTAGAGAGGCTGGGCCTTGTTATCTGGACTGGCCACAAAAAATCTCTTCGCGTGAAAGTTATGAGATTCGCTGACGTTTCCTCTACTGCATATGTACTTAACCCTACTCAGGAAGAAATTTCAGCAAGTAAGGACACATGCTTGGCTTTCGGAGCACCTCTGCTCACTGATTTAAAGACAAGGACCATTATATCATAATGCAGCTTGCTCTTCTCGAGACAGACTAACTTGCGTCAATTGCTACCCAAATGAAATGCTTAAACAAAGCATTTAGGTCATTCGGTGGCTGTGTTAATAGTGTTGATGTTTTTTCCCGATGACACTGAGATATTTTAGCCAAGCACAAATTATTTGGAAAAAATTGGCTGCTTAATTATGAATTGTGATGATCAATACTGAAGACAAAACTCGTAATTTGTTTTAGATTGGTGTGATTACGCCGTTCAAATGTGTGTTCTGAAATTAGCTCATCAATAAAGTTCATGATGTGAAGACGAAAGGCTAAAGTTTGATCTTGTATACCAAGGATTCCTAAAGCTTGCAAGTGTCGTAGTTTCTGTTTCACATTTGCTTCTAAAGTTGTGGTCCAGTCATTGTACGTGTGTGATTATAACAACGTCATTGTCCTTAATGAAAAGAAATGACAAAATGAGGACTTAGGAGGTGTTGGCGTCATATTTATACCTATACTTGGGCACGACGCAACTCATCTTGTGCATTTCTGATGCGAAGCAGGTTCACTAAAATTGGGCTTATTTCATGTTTCTGGAAGACTACAAAACTCTATGAACCTACTCGCAATCAGGCACGAGTACAAAAACACTCGTTTGTACCACCATGCCATGAGTGCCACTACAATTCATCCCTCAGTCGATGCTGCACTCCACTCAGCGTTTCGGTGGTAGCAACAGTGCTTTTATGATGAAATATATTCTGAATTACAACACCTCCAACTATATTCTAAATTTCAGATAATGGGGACGTTTTCATTTTAAGCACTGCAGATGCTGCACTTTTATAAGGTACGCTGACTCATACACGGACGCAATTAAAGATTAAGCTCCCTATTTGTTTTCAGCCTAATAAGGCATGACATACAAAGTTTTGGTGTTTTTACCTATTGATGCATAAAAGTGGCAGGCACAATGCTGTTATTACAAATCCTGGTCTCTTCAATGCATTCCGGATTGTGCCATTTCCCATAAAGTGCGTAGAGATGTGGCCAAGTTTTCTTTTTCTTTAACCATGTGCACTGGAGTCTTCGATTAAGTAAGCAATTTATTATTCTCATGATGCGGCTTAAAAGACACAAAAGACGTAAGCTTACAGTTAGCCTGAACCCACTTTGTACCCAGCGTAGGTTACTCACATGTACCCCAGCTTTTGTCATCAGCATTCGCAGGAAGGAGGGCAAATTATCAAGAATGCTTCGATGGAGGCATTCTTATTGTGTGAGCACGCATCAAAACGCTGCTTTAACACTCTCATTTGCTCACTGTTCGAGTTGGGCCAGAGCCTTTGGAGGTGCTAGTAGGACAGTTGGAAACAGCGAAAACTCGCCGATGCAGCGCGCAGCAGCACGTGTTTGCGTCATTATCCGCCGTAAAGCTCATAGGTCAATCCTTAACTGGCACCCGCGACCAAACGGTAATCAGCACCACTTCCATATTTATTCTCCCTGTCCTATTTAAAAGTGGCCACCAGAGAATATGCACGAACGGTTCCCGTGCTTCACGCAGTTACGCCTTCCGATAGAGCTCCTTGCGTGCGGCAAGATGCTGCATATACCCAACTGAAGCGTCGTAATGGCAGCATGCGGCGCTCGCACACACATCGCTTCGGGTGTATGGATCTGTCAATTTAAAGTAGTTCTAATATCTCTCTCTAGCCAGCCTTTCAATCATTTCGCTTCACCGTACTTTGTCTCCGTAGAAGTAGGTTGTTTCTGACGCTTTTCGATCGCTTACATTTCTCTTTCTCTGCATGTTTCTTCTCTATATTTTGGCCAGATGCTTAGAAGTGCTTCTTTTCGTTTCACTGCCAAGTGCAGTCTTGACACGTGCCTACAAATACGACCAGTTCGATTAGCTATACAAGTAGTAAAAGTAAATTGACAGTTGCTTCAAACACTTTTGTCCGGTCTCAGTTTGTGCTTTTGCCGCAACCAGCGTACAGACCATCACTGCTTCGAAAACACTTCAGAGGAACATGAAAAGGTGCAGGTCGTTTTTTTTGCAAAATTTTGAATAAAACAGCCGTTTTTACAAAATCTCTCGATCGTTTGTATACCACAGTCTCAAGCTTCATAACAAAAAAATATCATTTCTACAGTTGCCCGAATAAACTGTATGCGTAGTGATTTCGGATCTTACATATTATAAGCGTTATTATAAAACTGTCTTCTAATGAAGGTTTTCTTGGCTTATAATATTTAACTACATTTCATAGAACTCCAAAAGTGATGCATTTCTTCGATGTGTCTTCTTTACTATAACAATTGAAGAATATCAAAAACGTCTTATCATGCTAGACGAAGTGACCACTAAAAAGAAACTATATGTATTTGTTCGCTAAAACAAGGGCTAAACTCATTGCTTTCTATGCTACGAACTATAGAAACCTCTCCTGTGACTATGAGAAGGCAGCAGTGTATGAACGTCCTGCGATAGCAAATATATCACACAAAGGGTAATCAATTACCGCTCGAATCCAGCTTGAACTCATAGACCATTCCTTGGTCATCTATATGAAGTTAATCACAGGAGTGTGACTGTGCCTGTTTACATTTGACTGATGTCTTACTACATCTTCTCAATTTGGCCTGGTAAGATTTATACGTGACCTTATTAATAGGCAGCTCCACCGAAACGACCACACAGATGCAACTTCCTGTTCTCAATTTGGCCTGGTTAGATTTGTACCTGGTCTCATTAATAAGCAGCTTCACCGGAACTATCACCACAGATGCAGCGGTGGCCAACTTTTTTTGTTTATGGCATTACGCACTAAAAAAAAATGGCACATGCATGTTTCCAAGTAAAAAAAAAGTAATGACAAGCACAAGTTCTTTTTATAACATAACCCCGGATTATGCTTCCCAGCAGAATATTACGGTTGCTTGGTCAGTCTTCTGCCTCTAAAAGGAAGGTCAACGTTCCCCCATCTACAAGATCGGTCCTGTATAGCGGGCGTGGGGATCCTGCACACGGTGTTTTAGTAAAATGGGCCGATACAGGAGCAAGTGTGATGACGCCAAAACTGGGGCGCTATCTCTCACATTCATAACGTGTTATTGGTTAGAACAATCTTTGTCCAGATTTAAAAAAAATACTTTCTCTTCTTTAATAGTACGGATGCGAAGCGTTTGAAGTCACAGGGGCAGATACTCTCAGGTGGAGTATATGGTTAATGGTGGGTTCTGCTCCTGTTGACGTGATTGACAAGTGGATGGCCTCCTTTAGAAGAGCAGTGCGCAGTTTTGATGAGGATCGATGTATTTGTGCAGCGTGGTAAATTGGCAAGTTTGCGGAGAATAAGCGGTTGAAGTATGCGCATCGTGGTGTCTGTGTCTCTTTGCTTGCCTACTGCCGCAAAGGTAGTAGGCAGCTCAGCTGCTTACATCAACAGACCCAATAAACAAGGCTGTGTTCTTTTTCATAGCCAGAAACACTCAATTTATTTAGCTCAAACGATTTTATTTTCACTGAGCGTAAAAACAACGAAACCGTGGCACCAAAAATTTCACGAAACAGTGCAAGACAATTTGCTAACCCATTGTATATACTCTTTTTCGCATCTCCTTAAGAGCCAGACATTCTTCACATACGAACATTCATCTTTCATAGTGAATATACGTACACGCTGAGAAGCCAAGCAAAAGTGATTGCTGGCCAAGAGCGGTACCATTGTTCTGAAAATTTTTTTAATTACGTGATGCCTAAGCCTTCACTTAAAATTTAAATAATTAAAACCACTGAATAACCTTAGGCCAAACTTGAAAATGTTTTCTTTGTGAAGTGCTCTTATCGAAGATGTTACCACCTCGGCTGTTATGTTGTGCATCAAGATTCGCTGCAATACGTTCTTGAGCACACTTCTAGTGTTAGAACAATTTCAGGACGAGGGTGGGTGGAAGGAGTATACTCGTATTTGGCAAATATAATTTTAGTGTCAACAATAAAAATACTTCCCTTTTTACTGTAGTTTTAAAAATAAATTTTAAAGATTTTTGCTTCACCGTTAACGCTTCTTCATAACAGTAGATTTTTTACAGGAATATATTTGTGAGAACCCATTGTTCGCGGAATATCACCATGTTTGGTGAATTTTTGAAGCTCAGACAATGGGACTAAAGGGAGCTACACTAAGAGCGACAACTTTATGAGTGATACACATTTGGGGGAGCGATAGATGCGTTTGCAGCAGTCGGGGTCATCACTTCCAATAAGGCTCTTCCTTGGCAGGTGGGTTGCGTGGTGGTTGTGACTGCACGAGAACCGGTGTGCGGCCAATGTACTCGACGCCTACTATGTAGGCGCCTAGCCCACCACGGTTGCGGCCACTCTGCTTGTGCGTCTTCTTCCCCGACGAGAACTTTGCGCTGTACCTTCGGGTCTGCCCAGCGTACGCCTCGTTGAAACCGCCTTCGTTGAGAGCGTTGCTATACTCTTCGTACGGCTTAGCCTGAGCATCACGATTGTCGGAACCATAACTCTGGAGCCCGTAAGCACCATTGTCGTGGCGGCTGTAGTATCCGTCCGAGCCGTAATACGGGACAAAGTCTCGGTACCGCAAGTTTCCATTTCCCTGTCCATAACCGCCAAAGATGCTTAGGCCACCTTGGATAGAAGAGCCCGGCTGCAAAAGCGGCTTGTTCGTCCCGAAATCGTAGTCACCGCCCATGGCCTGGTAACGATCGGTGTCAGCATAATTGTAGCTTCCCCCGTCGAACACCGAGCTGCTGCTGCCTATTTTGTTGTTCTGGAGCCGCGAGGAGTAGTCGACCTGGCCTCCAGCCTGCTGGTCTCCTTGCTCGTACGGGTACACTTCGCGGGTGTATTCGACCGGTATGTAGGTCATTCCACGTGGACGGCTCTTGTGGCGATAAGTTCCCCCGTGTTGACTCCCTCGAACATAGTCTTCTCGATTGTAGATGGGTGTCAAGTAGCCATCATTATTGTACATGTTACCGTCATAAGATGCGGTTCCTGGTCTAGAGTCGTCACTCTCTTTGTAGCCTGCAGCATCGTCGCTTGCGTGACTGTACTTCACTTTGCCGTAGCTGACCCTCTCGTGCAGCGACGGGCTTTCGTAACCCCGCTCCTGCCGGTAGGAATCATCACGGCTGTAACTGATCTTGCCATACGTTGCGCCTCGAAGCTTCGCATAACTTTTGGGGTACTCAGGACGTTCGTAAGTTTCTTGGTGTTGGTAACCGATGGGCTCCAAAGGAGTGTCCACTTCAAGCGAAGATTGCTTATTGATGCGACTGTGTTTGTATCTCGTGCTTTCGCCCACAAGGTCACCATCAGTCGATTCGTTGGCTCCGGCTTTGTCGGCAAGCTTTTTCGGTTTTGTACCTTCGGCCACACCTTGGTTAGCCAGGAACAGTGCTACGAGTGCGGTGGCCAGCAGCCTGCATTTTGCCTGCAAGAGAGCGAAACCATGAATAACCGAACAGTCCAAAACGACATAGCAAGAGTCTTCCCGATTTCGTGCGGTGCTACCTGCACTCTAAAGGCTCCAACTGCCGATGCAAGCTATATTGCTGCGTATCTCGAAAAAGAAAGTTTGACTTCTTAACGTGAGAGCTTGTGAAGTATGGTGTACTGAAACGATCTTGATCCAGATAGTATTTGAGCTTCGAGAGTGCTGGCTTGAAAAAGAGCCATTTATTTCGTTTTGGTGCATTGATTTTGCTTCATTCAAAGGTTGAAAATAGTCGAACCCTGTGATAAGATACATGCTGTGCTGCTTAGATCACTCACGAAGCACAAGAAATTCTGTAGGTTCACAATGTCATACCGACTCACATTCTCTTCAGAATGGCACATTCCCTGCTATAAAACTGCATTTTTCGTACGGGCAAATTTTCAGATATTGCACAATCAGTATGTATATTTGCATCACTTAATAGGCATAGGCCAACACTCAAAAGTGTTATCTATCATTTAAACATCACCCGTAAAATTACGCCCCTATTAGCGTCTTGGTGAAAGTGCAGTGGTATTCTTTCTTTTTTCACCAACGGTATCGTATGGTTACGTCATGCGACAACTGTACTCTTGCACCGTCTGAATGAAATGATTGATTGTCGCCCCGGCTAGATACGGTATGGTTACTAGCGGCAGTAGTTCTAGTGTCAGCTTTCTGTGCTGACTACGCCTTATTTACTTGTAGGTGAATTGATAAATCAGCAATTGTTATGACAACTGTACTATCCAACTTTGTTTGTGAAACAACTATATATTTGTAGTTACTTGAGGAGGCGTACTTTCATTCTCAACCCACTGTGTTTTTAATGTGTTCATGGTGCTACAAACACACCTTCAAACCTTTAGCTGTGAGATCTAGCCGAATAATGCTTACACATTAACATACAAATCTTTATTATACACTTGCGAAGAGTACTGTCATTATTGCTCTAAGAAAGAGATAGAAACGTTTTATTTGTGCAAACTCTGTGGATGTTTCAGTTTCAGTTTCAGTTAATTTAGCAGTTTTTTAGGGGCAAAGCTCCTTATAGCGACAGCCGTTCGTCCCTCGTAGCTGTAGTAGTGTGTAACAAGTATAACATTTTGACCTCCAAGGTGGTGCCGGTGAGAAGTTTCTTCTGTGCGTTGTTGAACAATGAAAGATGGTGCTCAATGTACATGCCGATGGCTGCTAAGGGAGAATGAGAGACAGGAGAATTTGGCTTTTAGTTAACGCGCACGCTGCGAATTTTTTATTGTTCAACAACGCACAGAAGACAAGAAAGGGTTGCTACGTTATACTCGCTGGGCGTTATCTCCTAGGTTTTAGAAAGGTTTAGGGAGCGTTGGGCCGCAGTGCCATGAATACAGTGAACTAGTATATACCATGAACTCGAGGTGGTTAAAGGTGGAAAGTAGACACGAAGCGCAAGCCATAAGAAAGTGTGAGAGTGTGTCTCCTCTCATTCAGTCCTTGGAATGTCCGCTGGATGGTGGTGCTTCTATATGAGGAATATATGATGAAAAGTGCGAGATGGTGGTACTTAGAGTGTTGAATAGGTGGACGAACGGACACACAGACAGATGCATGGATGGACGCACGGATGGCTGCACGGGCGGATGGACGAATGGATGGACGCAGGAGCGGATGCATGAACGAAAGCAGGGACGGACGCACAGATGAACGTGCGGACGCACGAACAGACGCACGCACGGACGGGCGGATGGACGCACGGGCGGCCACACAGACGAGCGCATGGTTGGACGGAAGCAAGAACGAATGAACGGACGGATGCTTCGCCCCACTATCCATCATTTACTCCGTGGATATGCTGCCATTTTTTAACTATCGTGTTAAAGGACAATGTTACAGTTACAATATTTGATGTTTTCATACAATTGCAAAGGTGAACACAACATAATGCAAATCACATTAACAGGTAAAACAAATGCAAGGACAGGAATTAAAAGCTGCTAGAAAACAGCTTCACGAGATTCCTCATCTTAAAACAGTTTGGCCGCAGACACGTGGTCATGTAAACAAATACGAGTAAACAAACATAATAAAGTACAAGCAAGCAGCATGCAAGCAAGCAATACATATACAAATTTAGCAGCAAAGTGTAATTGCAGATAGAACGCAAAAGTCAGGAAACACTAAAAAATAAGATATACATATGGAAGCAGAAAATAAAGAATAGAAATGAGCGCCAAGATGTGTAACAAAAAGAAAAACACTATATGGCGTAGACATTGTACGCATAACGAAAAACCTAAGTGTATAATGCAGCTAATATATTTCTATCTACATATAAAAATCAAAACAGACTTCTATCCAAACCATACTTAAAATGCTAAATTGAAACTGATACTTCATAAACACAGAGAAGGTAAAACTCGTCAGTAATTGATCGCGTTCAAAGACGCTGTATGGGATTGCTAATTAAATACTCTTTCCACTGCTTTTTTGTCAACTTATCAGTCGTATTACCCTTGTTGTTTAGGTAATTCAAAAAGTTTGCCTTTTGTGACCATTGCAAAAAGTGTGATTTTTCTGCTGCTAAGTACAGCGAAGATGAAACGCTTAATGAGAGTAGTGACGAGTAGACAGCCGACTGAACTGAAGCTGGCAAAGTGGAAGACGTTCACAACACAATCGAGCTTTTTTTGCAGATTATCTCATCAAATTGAGCAAAAGCAGCGTATATAGCCAAAAAGAGCATTCGGTGAGAAAGCAACAAATTTAGAAAACAATTTTACACCACTTTCTGCAGACCCATTGAGAATCAAGTTATAGTTTGATAGGCTCATTTCAGATTTATTGTAGACAGGAAATGTAGATGAAAGCAGCTGCTTTCAAAAACAACCTTACTATTGAATAAGTAACATCTGTTCTGGGGATGTACTTTATGGTAGGACTCGTAAACAAGCACATAGTTTGTGCATAGCGGGAAAATGCAAGCATATATGAACTCGTAGCCCAGTCTGCGTTACGAAACTGGTTTGAAAAGATAACAAGCCACTTGCGTTTTTGGTAATGTGGTGGCCACAGATAAAATTTAAAAAAAAGACGCGTTGAAAAGAACGCCCAAGGCTGTCATCACTGCGCAGATATGGTTGGTGCATGTTGTTACGCACGAAGAAGACCAGGACGTATACACAGCTGAAGGGCTGTTTGTTAGGTGGTGAACGACAGCGGAGCCACGGCCAACAGGTTGATGATCGCAGCGTCGTCGTCTTCTCTCTTCCTTCAGCTTGGGGCGGCGCACACGTTCACTCAATTTCGTTTTCTTTCCATGTATGCGCAACATACCTCTCCACACAGACGAAGCCCGCCGGGTGAGTTAATCGATTCACTTTGCTGTGTAGAACTTCAGTCGAACGACATGTACTACTTGGATTTTAGCGGCTCTTCTTCAATTTCTCGTTCGGCGAGTTATTGTGTACGTGACTTTCGTGAGTTTGTTGAGAACAACAAACAGTCTGTCATATGTGGCCAAGAACTTTTGACATAAGCCACGTTTTTGTTCCGGAGTCCCGAGCCACACGAAGTCGCCTGGACGATAAGTTAAAGATGGTGGCGCACGTCCTAGCGTGCCTTCGATTTGTCTTGTAATGCCGAAATGCGTGAATGAGCAATACCACGCGCTTCTTCTAGACGTCAGAGGATTTCGGCGGCAGAGAGGTTCTCGTGCGTTGAAAGTGGCAAAAATGTGTCTATTGTGCGCCGCGGCGGTTGTGAGTAAATAAAAAAAAAGGCGCTATTACCTGTTGCCTCGTGCTTAGCGGTGTTGAACGCGTACGTTATGAATGGTAGCACGTCATTCCAGATTTCGTGGTTGGATGCCACATACATAGATAGCATGTTTACAATTGTTCGGTTGGCATGCTCTGTGAGCCCATTTGTTTACGGATGGTATGGCGACAAGTGGCGAAAGTGGGACTCACTCAATCGAAGCAGCTTTTCTACTATATCTGCCGTGAATGGTCGTCCACGATCACTGATGATCACGTGAGGTGAGCCATGTCGGAGGATAACGTGCCGCAGCAGGAACACAGAGACGTCACTGGTAGTTGTGGTTGGTATGGTCGCCATCTCGCAGTAGCGTGGGAAGTAATTGGCGCATACAATTATTCAGCGATTCTCCACAGCTGATTTTGGGAAAAAGGCCCACGAGATCAAAGCCCACTTGTTGTAAAGTGTGCTTGGAGGTGACAGGCGCTGTAGAACAGCTGGAGCAGAGGATCAGCGTTTGTGGCACTGACATTGCGTGCAGCTGGCCTCATACACCTCGACGGACTGTCGCATTCCAGGCCAATAAAAGCATTCCTTAGCACAGTAGAGCATCCACGCAGAACCAAATGTCCGGACATAGGATCGTCGTGCATAGCACTTAGAATCGCTGGCCGAAGGCTTCCCGGCACCACCAAGAAGAAACGTGCGCCAGAGCTGGAAAAGTTCTTCTCATACAGGAGTCCATCACATACGCAGAAATGGCATGCTTTAATGGCTGTAAAGATCAATGCTAATTTGGTGTCCTTTCGCTGTTCATTTTTGAAAGTGCTGAGGTAGAAAAATTTTGTAGACACAAAAGCTACGAGGTGGTCGAAGTCATCGGTGTCACACTCTGTAGTGCTCAGTGGCATACGCAGAAGGCAAACTGCGTCGGCGTGTCGATGACCGCTTTTATACGAGACTGTGAAGGTATGTATACTCGCGGAGCCGAAGCGCAAGAATGCTAGACGGCCACAAAGGTCCCGAAGGTTAACAAGCCAACAGAATGAGTGGTGGTCGGTGACGACTATGAATGGGCGTCCGTATAAGTTAAACCGAAACCGCTGAATCACAAATATTACCGCGAGGCATTCTTATTCTTTGACAATGTAATCTTGCTCTGGCCTACTCAAAGAGCGACTTGCGTATGCGATCGTGTGTTCACGGTTACCATAGCACTCAACTATAGGACAGAAGCAACTTCTATGCCACTGGCATCCGTGTGCAGTTCTGTTGGAGCTAATGTGTTGAAGTGTTGAAGAACAGGCGGCAACGTCAGGAGGAGCTTCACATGGTGTAAAGAGAAGTTGCACTCTGGAGTCCACTAAAAGTGAATATTTTCCCGTAGCAGACATGGCAGCGCGTGCGCTGCATTGGGAGTTTAGGTCTAAAGTGCAGAAAATAGGAGCAAAGCCTAAGAAAACTACGGAGTTTCTTAAGAGGGCGTGGCACACTGAACGTTTCAACGGCTGCTGTCTTCTGTGGATCTGGGCGAATGCCATCCTGATCGACGAGGTGTCCAAGAACAAGGATTTGGCGGTCTCTGAAGTGGTATTTATTTGAGTTAGGAAAAAGCCCAGCGTTTCCGATGCAAGTCAGTACAATATCCAGACGTGAAGTGGGTTTGCTGAAGGTGTGGCCAAAAATGACGACGTTTTCGTGATAGCAGATGCAAATGCTTAACTTCAAGTCAGAAAGAACTGTGTTCATAAATCACCTGAAAGTCGCTGGCGCGTTGCACAGTCCAAATGGCATCCCGTTGAATTAAAAAAGGCCGTCAGGGGCTACAAAGGCTGTTTTTTCTTTATCTTAAGGATGCATAGGAATTTGTCAGTATCCGGCAATTAAGTCTACGGAGGAAAAGTAGGAGGCCGAATGTAAACAGTCGATGGCATCAACAATACGTGGAAGTGGATACACGTCCTTTTTTGCTACAGCGTTCAATCGATGATAATCAACGCGAGATCTCCAGGATTCGTCTATCTTCTTAACGAGAATCACTGGAGCTGCTCATGGACTCGCCGACTCTTGTATGACTCAATTTCGCATCATTTCGTTCACCTGCTCGTTAATAATCTGGCACTCAGATGGTGAAACGCGGTGTGACTTTTGTCTAATCAGATTGGCCGAACCCGTTTTAATGGTATGACGTGTGCGAGAAGTAGACATTAAAGATGCTTTGTTCCTCGGCGGAAAGTTGAATGCGAAGACGTGCTACGACATTCGTCTATGTTTGGCGTACACGACCATTTCGCCATGGACAGAAGAGCCGTTTT
Source organism: Rhipicephalus microplus (assembly GCF_043290135.1). Lineage (NCBI taxonomy): Eukaryota > Metazoa > Arthropoda > Arachnida > Ixodida > Ixodidae > Rhipicephalus > Rhipicephalus microplus. Next base: position 190,117,785 of record NC_134710.1, read on the forward strand.
CAAACTGTGGTTACGATGCAGTTCAAGCGCATCTCTAAGCTTGGTCACGAATAAGGTCTCGTGTTGTCCACTGACGACGGCTAACTTTACACCGGCCGGTAGCATCACTGGCTCTACGGAGCAATTGACAGTCCATAAGCCAGCGCGTCCACCTCTGATCGACACCACACAATGTGAAATTAACACATTCTTTTTCATGCAGTTGATGTACACCGATACTAAGTTGGAATCAAAGTTGGCGAAATCACTGTCGCTGCAACCAACATGTACCCGAATGGTTGATGGTGGAGGTATGATAGCGTCGCTACAATAACACATTGCTGTTTCACCATCCGCAGGGTTTTCCTAGAGTGCTGGTGGAACGTGATCACTTAAGAATATGGTCTATGTGGGGCAATCAACAGTCGCACCAGACTCCATCAAGAAGTCCATCCCCAAAATGACATCATGTGTCTTTCGTGGAATAATCATGAACTCCGTCGTAAAAACGTGGCCTCCGAGACACACGTCAGCTCTACACACACCAACAGGCTGCAGTGGCTCGTCACTCACTTCTCGAAGCTTCGAAGCTTGATCCCACTAAAAGACAACCTTCCGTCTAAAAGTATCTTTAAAGCACGCAGTCATGACAGAAATTGTCCCCCCCATGTCAACCAAACCCATCGCAGGCACATCGTCTACAAAAACACGCACTTTGTTCTTGAGCATCAACACAGGAGGTATTTCTGATATAGCACATCTCTGACACCTCTCCTTCATTGGCCGCAGTTGCTAGTTTTCCGGTAGTAAAGGAGACGTGGTGTGACGCCGCGGTGAGGGAGAACGGGGAACACGAGAATGCTGTGGAGGCGTCAAACTCCTGTCAGATGTATGGAAGTGATTCCGGAGGGTGCGTGTCGAGTAGCCGTCGCCAGACGGTAGGTGTGTTGTTCTCGGGTTGTCGTGCGGCCGATCAGACGATCGTGTGAAGTGTTGGGGTGGGCCATAGTATGTTGCTCGCGGGTCGTTGTGAGGTCGCTAGGACAGTCGTGCAAAGTGTGGTGGGTGGCCATACTGTGGGGCTACGCGTCGACGGTTGCAAAATCGCAAAATATGTCCTGAAACACCACAGGAGAAGCAAAGAGAGGGAAGTCGAAACACTCTTTGTTCGTAGATGATGTTGTCTTCCCTGGAGTAGTGGGTCGGTTCGTCCCGTATATAATAGGGATTTACCGGGTGTAGTGAAGAAGGCGGAAGCTGGGAGCGCCCGTCATGGCTGGGAGCTGGCGAGTGTTGTGTCCTCCCTTGTGTGTGTGGGGGGGGGGGGGGGAGTGCGCTGTACTCAACAGCTGCTGCACTAATCATCGATTGCTAAGGTGCCATGGAAAGCCACGGTGTGGTCACAGCCTCACGTGGTGCATATACTTAATGTTGGTCATATACCGAATGGTGGTCGACTGCTGAATGTGACTGCTCTCCATAGCGAGAAAGTTCTACGCAAACAATCTGTCGGATTGTCGAAAACAAGTCTGGGCAAAAGCTGTCGATGCTGGCAACCTTTGTAACATTTGTGAGCCGGCTAAGCTTTGGAACAATCCTGCGCAATTTGAACTGTTCGAAAGTACGTCATTGCTTAGTGACGCCAGACACCGAGCTTAGGTGCTCTTTTTCATAGACATCCTCGGCTATGCCTGTCAGCAAATGTCCTAGTTTGTCTTCTTTTGACATTTGAGAAGTGAGCACCTTGCAGATCTTCAGCAAATCTTCTATTAACGTGGTGCATGTCTCACCTGGCAGCTGCCCGCTTTGAGACAATGTCTGCTTAGCCCACTTCCTTTTGACGCTTGAGTTGCTGAAACACGCCATCAGTTCTGCAACAAAAACTTCCCATGTCATCAGCGTGTTCTAGTGGTTTTTATGCCACACGAGCGCAGTATGCGTAAAGTGAAAGACCACATTGGTGAGCTAAGCGGCTACATCCCAGCCAATTGACTTGCTGGCTCGCTTGTACTAGACGAGCTTTTCTTCGTCGTCATCTGAGTCTCCTGATTTTCCTCTGAAGGCTGGTGGGACAAGGTAGTACTACAGCGGACCACAAGGTGCTGCCCTGAAAGCATCTCCTTCTTCGTGCATGTCGGAGGCAATCGCGTCAGATGGTGGGAGGCCGGCAAGTCGACGGCTTCGACGAAGCTGCAGCAGTGATGGCTCCGTCGTTGTGTGCGCGTACCTAGCACTTCCACCACTCTGTTACGCACGAAGTGTTACGCACGCTTCTGTTACGCACGTTCTTCGTGTCTGAAAATCTCCACAAATTGGGGTAACTACAATGCTGCAGTTGCCCCTGGTGACTAGAATAGAATGTTGCTGTGAAGTGGCGTCACTATTACATCGCTACTTTTGAATGACTTCCTAATCTTGAATGGTGTTTAAAATACTAGGAATAAGTAGGTGAAGGCTTCACTTTCTATACATTTTGACATCGAAGTTCTCATCTTACTGACTTCCTTCTACCGATCAGTAGCACACCGTGGTGGCTTTGCGTGTACAAGACTGAGCTGCTGACTCGAGGGTCGTGAACTTGATCCAGGCCGTGGTGTTAGCATTTCAGTGAAGGCGAAGTACTAGAAGTCAATGTACTGTGTGATGTCAATGTACGGTGAAAAACAATGAATGGTCAAAATTTCCGGCGCACTGCACTACGGCATGATTATTAATCATATCGTGGTTTCAGCTAGGGAAACTGGTGGTACATATTGTCGCAACGTGGAAAAAATAGGACGCGGCGCATCACACAGGACCCCGGTGCAACAAAGAAGAGCAAGGTCTGTATCGACGAATCAGGAAGGAGCCGACGACCCCACGTCGTCTTCCTCAGAGGAGAAACGGTGATTGCTGCTCGTGCTCGTCCCTTGGTTGTTTTCTGCCACCCTGCCGGCTTTTAGTCATGACAATATTATGATTATTTACCTATTAGAAGAATGAAGGTTCGCGATTTTTATTACATGAATAATATTTATTACCTTATGTCTAGTATTAGTACAGGTATATGTCAAGATATGCAACGTTGTGCCTTAATAAACTAGCTGAGTTGGCTACTCGGTTGTGCATACATAAAATAACGGCTAAAAAACATCTACACAAAAAGAAAACACACAAGATGTGCGTTTGTTCTGTGTGTTGCCGTTCTTTGGCCGTGTTTTAGTTGTCGTTCTGTTAGTCTTAAGTACAGCCCTGGCTCTCGAGTCAATCTGTACAGCATTATATTTTCATATCTATATATACTCTTGTAAACCACCTTGAGAGTTTTTGTATATGGAGATATTCATATACCACACATAAGTAATAACCTCCGTAAAATAAATTAAGAAATATTCGAATGCGTTTAGGGCTTGCTCAAAATAGAATGCCTTAAAGAAGTGAAAGTTGAACAAAAATGACACCAGCCTTCGAACTGAAAACGACTCAGTATTTGCGGAAGCTGGCATGCGATTTTCAGGTTAAAGTCTTTCTTCGATCTACCTCAACTTCTAAGTTGCTTGTAAACAAAAGCTATAACCTTGGTATTTGCGCTTTCATTGCGTCAATGGCTGCAGTTCGTTTCTCAATTGGGCGTTCAATATATCGCATATGTGTTTAAAAAGTACTCTTATGAAAAACATCGAACCATTTAATCTATAGGTTATGGTTCATTCAGGATATTGTGAGCTTGAAGTGATAGTTCGCGAAGTTTCTTCTCGAAATTTCGGCAATGACAAATAGAAGGCCATACAAATATTATATGTCATACTTGAGTCTTATTTTAGATTTCTTGTATGCCAACCTTACGCTACATTGATGCCGAGTGGTTTATGATGGCGGAAGTGAAGGCAAAGAGGTGTTTGACACAAGAAATTATCTTACACGAAGCTCGCTAGAACCTTATGTACTCAAGTTGGGACAACACATTCTTACTGCAATATTTTATCTCGCATTCTGAAGCATGTATACAGGACACGTGTGGTTGTAAAGCATGAAAGCTACTTTCACGGCATTTCCAAGCAGAGGAAGTTCTACGCACTGTATCGACAAGCAGACGCGTGGCCGTGTGGTAGATGATCCGCTTCCCACGCAAAGAACCCCGGTTCAATCTCTATACGGACTCGAACTAGGTTGGTTCGTTGCAGGCTCTGATCCAGGATTTTCCTTATCCGTTGTTTTATTTGAATATTGCTCGATTTTTTGTTATCGCATAATGCGATAATATCTCGCTCACAACGAACGAAGCCGAAATGAGAATTTCTACGAAATGAGCTTTTTAATACCATCGCGTTAAATTCGAGCGTCTTTGCGTGATCGAAAAATCAGGAAACATACGAATAAAATAAGTAATAAATAATTCTGAATCTGAGTCGGGATAGCAGCCGGGGTGTTTCCTAGCATGCGGGTGTTCTACCACACATCCACGTCTCTGCGAGTGAATACAAAAAAATAAATAACTTCCTCTTCTTTGAAATGCAGTGAAAGCAACTTTCGGTCTTTACAAACGCATCCTGAATACATGCTTCACAATAGCACATGAAGCATTCTCGTAATAATGGGTGGTACAAGCTTACATTGCCATTGAGCGTCAGAACATAGGATTATCATAATGACTTCATAGTTCAAAGCCATTCCCCCTTACAAAAGGCAAACACGCAACTGCAGCCTTCAGGCCACGTAGTGGGTGCATAGAAAGTTCCGAAAGATTTTATACACCAACTGTTTGAATTACGAACTAGGAACAGAACCTCGTTATCGCGTTCATCTGTTAAAAGCGAAGCCTAAAGGACCCTTAAGGCGTATTTCTGGAGTAATCAGCAAGGAACTTGATAAACACTGCGTGGTGTCATGCAGACACGCAGCTCTCACCAACTTGAACCATTGGTATGGTTAATGTGTTGCTGTTGTATAACGCATAATCAAGTATCCATTTACCAGAGTAACGCCTCACGAGCTTAAATTCATCATGCACCAGCAAAATTTAACACATTTGTAACAAAGTCCGCAAATATTTATTCTCAAAGTACGGCAATTGCATGTGATTACAAATAAGCAGCGCACGACGTTTTACAAAAGAGAGACGATAGGGACACCGCTGCACTCTCAACTAGTTTATTTCGTAAACGACTTTGGTTATTATACAACAAGACGGTGTACCACGTGCTACAATGACAACGTATTTTCTAAAAAGCCAACTTCGCAATCGCTCAAAGTAATCGATGCTTGGCTTATACAGTAATCTTTTCTTTTTGCGATGTGGAAGGCCTCGATCACTTCCCTTGTCATCTTATCTCTGTGGCTGGAAAGAATTTTAGTCTCAGAGAACAGCGGGGAACAGCCACATTCTAAGCAATGCCGTCTTAAGTGCGAGTAAGCATTATTAGCTAATGCTCTCTTGTGCTCCGTTAACCTTGTATTTATGCACCGGCCCGTTTGACCGATGTACATTTTCCCACATGACATGAGCAAACAGTAAACCACCGCGGTTCTGCACTCAACAAACGAAACAATGTGCTTAACAGAGCACCGACACCTATCCTTTTTTGTCAATCGCTTCCTATCTAGCCTAGCGCATATCTTTCCTAGTTTGTTAGGTGCAGAAAAAACAACTTGTAAGCCATACCGGCTGCCTACATTCTTTAGATTATGTGATATACTGTGCGCATAGGGTATGGAGACACATTTCTTTTTCTTTTCTTCATAATTCCTCTCAATTTGAGGCTGCTCCAAAGATATATTCTTGCGCACAAGATGAACCAACTTCTGTGCGGTTCTGCGCAGAACATGCTCTTCGTAACCCGCACTAGCCAATCTTTCTACTTGTCTGATGAAGCTATCACTAACTTTGTGGGGACAAGATTTTGCCAAGGCAGCGCGGAGACAAGAGAATGCTATGCCATTCTTAACTGTCTTTGAATGCCCGGAAGAATAGCTAAGCAGGGGCTTCTCAGATCGTGGGCTATATAACCAGCAAACATGGTCTGGCTTACGTGATAACAACAAGTCCAAGAACTGAAGCTGACTTTCCCGTGGCACTTCCCACGTAAACTCGAGGCCCTCGCTGCAGTCCCTGAAAACATTTACGATATCTACTATAGCCCTGTCAAGTACAGTGTGTTCTACAAAAATTAGGTAATCGTCAACGTATCTAAATATGGTCTTTGCAAGGCCCTTTATGTTGGCTTCAATTTTTTTGTTCACGTAACCCAAGAAAATGTTGCTAAGTATCGGGGCCACCTTCGAACCAATGCATATTCCCGATCTTTGTAGGTACAACTCATCATGCCATTTGATGAAAGTAGACCTTAAGTAAAAAGACAATAATTCGAGGAAAGCTCCTACTGAAATGCCGCATTTGTTAACAAATTCGATTTCATCATTATCATCAGTAATGCACTTTTTAACAACTGTCAATAAAGGACCATGTGGAATGTTGTAGTACAAATCCTGAACATCAACACTAAAAAAATTGCAAGTACCAGGGTTTGAGGTTGTCAAGAAGGCAACCAACGCCTCCGAGTTCGGTATACAGAAAGGATCTGATACCTTAAGGCTAACTAGCTGCTCTTGAAGAAAGGTAGAAAGATTAAGTTGCCATGAGTCCCTTTCCGATACAATACACCTAAACGGAACGTCAGGCTTGTGAGTTTTTGCTGCAAAAAACAACTCCAGGTGCAAATTTGTCGCACGTTTCACAGTAGAAGCAAGCTTTTCCAGATTGTGGTTCAAAAGTAGCGCGACAGCTTCCTCCTTGTCTTTGCTAGCTTTCTTGTTAACAGGAACAAAACCTTATGCACCGTTAACCTTGTGTTTATGCACCGGGCCGGTGCATAAATACAAGGTTAACGGAGCACAAGAGAGCATTAGCTAATAATGCTTACTCGCACTTAAGACGGCATTGCTTAGAATGTGGCTGTTCCCCGCTGTTCTCTGAGACTAAAATTCTTTCCAGCCACAGAGATAAGATGACAAGGGAAGTGATCGAGGCCTTCCACATCGCAAAAAGAAAAGATTACTGTATAAGCCAAGCATCGATTACTTTGAGCGATTGCGAAGTTGGCTTTTTAGAAAATACGTTGTCATTGTAGCACGTGGTACACCGTCTTGTTGTATAATAACCAAAGTCGTTTACGAAATAAACTAGTTGAGAGTGCAGCGGTGTCCCTATCGTCTCTCTTTTGTAAAACGTCGTGCGCTGCTTATTTGTAATCATGAACTATCACCAACTCGCCCAACTTTCGGTGTTACTGAATTGCATGTGAGTTTTTCCACTCACTATAGGCTTATTGTCCACACATACATGTTGTAAGCCAGGACAACAACGCCACTGGAATAGTCTCCACCACGGCATCCTTCCACCACGGCAACCCTCACAATCATAACGAGGATTTCGGACGTGGGACACCAGATGTTATTGCATTGACAAAAAAAAAAATGCATATAGCTGTCGCCTTCGAGTAGTATTAGGCGAAAGCCCCGCCGCGGTGGTCTAGTGGTTAAGGTACTCGGCTGCTGGCCCGCAGGTAGCGGGATTGAATCCCGGCTGCGGCGCCTGCATTTCCGATGGAGGCGGTAATGTAGGCCCGAGTACTCATATTTGGGAGCACGTTAAAGAACCCCAGTATGTTGAAATTTCCGGAGCCCTCTAATACGACGTTTCTCATAATCATATGGTGGTTTTGGGACGTTAAACCTCACATATCAATCAATCAGTCTTAGGCGAAAGCATAGAGCAACCCTGCCAGTTTTTTCGCTCACAAGCGACGGCGCTGACAATAACACCGCATTTTCTGCGACTAGAGCTCTTTAACAGGATATATTACAACTGCTGCTCGTATAATAAATATAAGTGGTCAAGTTTAAATATTTGCTGCGATCTGTTGATTCTCAACATCTATCAAAATCTCAACATCTCTGTCTTTGGTATTCCAAAAGCAGACTAAATGTCTATATAGCGGAGCAAATCACTGGAAGCTCGTAGCTTTGTGAAACCTTCTACCATTAAGTTGAACCTTCTATTAAGCGGTAGTTTGCTGTTTGCAATGCTCATGAGTGAAGGGCCTGTGGCCTTGTACTACCATAATTATCATTAGCGTTTCCTAAATATACACTAGACGGAACTCTGGCGCTAGTGTCTACGGGAGCTGAAAGGCATGGCACGTCAGCGAGCGTGGGAATGATGGGTAGTGCGTGGATTTGTCTAATCTTTGTACTTCTGGCTCCGTGTGTGTTCGTGTGGCGTGGCACTTTTTTGTCACGAAACAATAGTCTGCGAATTTACAGTGGTTCCGCTTCACTACCATAATATTTAGGCTTACCATTTCAAACTGAGTAACGAAGTTCAAAAGCGTTTGCTTGTTTCTTCTAAACAAGAACCGAAATACAGCAATTTACGAAGCCACAAAGTGTGATTGACTGTCCGCAAGGGCGAACACTATGCAAATACGTGTACTACCCAACATTACCGTGGTCGCTGAATTGTCGCAGTGCCAGAGTCCTTTCTAAATAATTTTAAGATAATCTATATCATTATCACCCCACCGTTAAGTGTGACGCTTGTGTCTTTTTATTGCATATTTAATCAACAGTCATTACGTAACGAGTTCATCACATTTTTTAGTATGTAACATCACGCATTGATAACCGACATAAGGTTGCAGTTCCTTCTTGCTAGACTTTCATTTTCCATAATTAATTTCTCTTAAGACTTGCGAAGATTGGAATCACCTTCCTGCTCTCCCCACATCCATTACTAATCACAAATGTTTTCATACAGGCTTAACTAACAGTAATTCATTAGTCTAATGACTAATTTTGGTTGTTGTTTGTTATTTTCATTTATTTCGATTATAACAATATTTTTTACCACTTCCCTCTCTAATGCTTCAGCCCTGAGGAAACAAATTATCAAATAAATTACATGAAATTACATTAAAAGGCCGCGAAATTGTGATGCAGGTCATAACACATACACTTGATTGGACCCCCCCCCCCCCCCGCCCTACTAAACACCCATAGATTGTTGTGAGATCAATTTGAAGGACCCTCACTTTTCCGGTGAGAGCGTGTGAGACGTGCGCCACGATGATATCCTAAATTGATGGGCAATACTCGCAAAGTTGTTGAGAACAGACTTTAGAGCGGGCTTCTCCTCAGTAAGACAATTGGTGCGAAGAAGCTAACTTCAATATTCCTATACCGACTATACAGGGTATTTCAGCTAAAAAACACCAAGCAATAAAAATTTAAAAATTAGCGCTACGCGTCTCCAGCTAGCGCAGTATTGTTCTTAGCTGGATGTAGCACGTCAGAATATTTTTTTGAACCGTCAAGCAACTAATTAGCAAAGATTGCTTAAGAAACGTTTTTAAATACTGACTCTAGAGAAAAAGTTTCACTACAAAACTTGTAAATCTTATCCAGAAATAACAAAGTTTTTAAGGTACGGTTACATAACAATGCTGGTTAATTTCTTTCCAGGGTTTGTTTAAAGTGCACAAAATTAAAAAAAAAATACCGCGTGATTGCCGCCTAACGCGTGGCGCTTTGAAAGCCCTCAAATGTAAGTTGAACGAATTTGCGAAGGATTCTCATGCACTAAGGTCGCTTGAACAGGCTATAAGTGACTACGATGGACAATAAGCGATGGTACGATAGTAGAATTAAAAGAAGGTGGGGGGGGGGGGGCGAAAAAAAGAAACGAAGACAGTATACTTCGACGAAAAACGGCTGCCACGTGCGTTGCGGTACAAGACCGGAGGCAACATTCAGCCCAGCGCAGACCATTTTTTTTTCTTTTTGGGTCAACGACAACGTTTGTTTGTTCAAGCCCTCTACACGACCACCATGTTTGTCGCTGGCCCGAAAAGAAATCAATGTCGTTGGCCCAAAAAGAAAAGAAAGGTCTTCGTTAGGCTGAATGTTGCCTCCGGTCTCGTATCGCAATGCACGTGGCAGCAGCCTTTTTGTCGAAGTTTATTGTCTTCGTTTCTTTCTTTCGCACCCCCGCCCCCTTTTTAATGGTATAATCCAACCATCGCTCAATGTCCGTAGTAGTCACCAATAGGCTGTTCAAGCGATCTTCAAGCTTGAGAAGCCTTCGCTGATTCGTTCAAATTACATTTCAGGGCACTCAAAGCGCCGCGCGTTAGGCGGCAATTACGTGCTATTTTTTTGAACCTCGTGCACTATAAACAAATCCTGGAAAAAATATTAGCCAGCGTTGTTATCTTATTGTAACTTCATGATTTTGTTATTTCTGGACAAGAGCTACAAGTCTTGTACTGAAATATTTGTCCCTAGAGTCAGTATTTAAAAGTTCGTTAAGCAATCTTTGTTAATTAACTTGTTTGGCGGATCAAAAAATATTCTGATGTGCTACATCCAGCTAAGAACAATATTGCGCTAGCTGGAGATGCATAGCACTCATTTTTATATTTTCTTGCTTAGTGCTTTTTAGCTGAAACACCCTCTATAAAGATGCAGCCACTTGAAAAGTGTTGAAATAAGAGCTTTTCTAGCATTTTTTACAGCGAAAGCGGTAATAAGATCAAAACTCGGGTCACGCGCGGTTCTGCGCCGTAGTTGTCCGCCGCCGCTGCCGCCTCCGCTGCCACCGGTGTCCGCAACCACTATCGCGATATAAGGGGGGAAAATCCTAGTACGAAGGACACAGTTGGGCTCGAACCTGTGTCCGTTGCGTACAAGCCCAGTATTCTACCACTGAGCCACACCAGTGGTTGGGACTTGCTCGCGAACTTGCCTTAGGCAGGCTTGATGTCGGGAAAGGAATCACGTTAATATGAGTACTGAAGCGTTTTAGAACAGCTAAAGAACAACGAGGCTCTCACACAATGCGAATAGAGTAACGAGTGGATCGTCCAATGCTCCAACCAATTAAAAAGCTTGTTTTTGATCACCTATTGACTGTGGCGCATACCCACTCAAGGCATAATTCCTCATCGTCATCATCCGCTGCATGAATAATTGGCACAAAATTCCTTGCAAGGCTTTTAAGAATACAATGCTTCCCAGAATAATGAGGAAAAGTAGCATAGAGAATGCCTGTCTACTACCCAGATAGTATGATTATTAGTGCCGTAGTGGGTACAGGCAATAACCGTGGAGCCAAACTACGAGACTGAACTAACTATAGAAGAAGAATGCGGTAGAGCACATTTGGCAAGCACTCGCAAATCATGACAGGTAAATTGCCACTATCCCTCAAAAGAAAGGTATATAACAGCTGCATCTTGCCGGTACATAGCTACGGAGCAGAGACCTGGAGACCTGCAAAGATGGTTCAGCTTAAATTAACGACGTTGCGGTGAGCAATGGAAAGGAAAATGGTAGGTCTAACCTTAAGAGACAAGAAGAGAGCAGAGCAGATTAGGGAACAAGCCGAGGTTAAGGATATCATAGTTGAAATCAAGAAGAAGAAATGAACATGAGCCGGGCATGTAGCACGTAGACAGGATAACCGCTGGTCATTAAGGGTAAATAACTGAATTTCTAGAGAAAGCAAGTGGGTTAGGGGGAGACAGAAGGTTAGGCGGGCAAAGGAGATTAAAAAGTTTGCGGGTGTAAATTGGCAGCAGCAAGCACAGGACCGAGTTGACTGGTGGAACATGGGACAGGCCTTTGTCCTGCAGTGAACGTAGTCAGGCTGATGATGATGATGATAACGATGATCACGACGACGATGATGATGATGCGTATCCAGCAAGTGTTCTTGCAGCAGTTACCCAATTAGTGTTCGGAAAATGCTCTGAAAAGCCACTCTTCTAGCTTTCGCTGTGACTGTGCTGCGCCTTCTGCGCAGGGCTTGGGTTTTTTCATGGCCGAGCAATCTCAATAAAATTTTCAGTATATCTGTTCTTTTAGAATGTCAAAGACGTCCGTCATCATAAGCTGCGACGAGCGGCAGCCAATCAAATAAAGCTGTGAACTTTCCGTGCTCGAATGGCCACTCAAATTCCCGCTATACTGTTTTGAAAGCTGGTACAACTCGGAACATTACAGTATGTAATCTCCCCCCCCCCTCTCTATTTTCTAGCGCACGGATGAGTCCCACATGATGGCCTAATATCAGACTGTGGCGTGTATCCTGCACGTTTGACAAACTGGCTCTTAATTTCGGTTTTGACGTATCGCTTTTTGGTTATTCAAAATTAATCATGTGTTCGTGACAAAATTTAGGCACGCTACTTGTTACACGGGATGCCAACGCTATTTCAAAAGTGCAACGTCCTAATATGGTTAAATATGACGTTGTTGCCCTTCAAAACAAATTTTTTGTAATTGTGAGCATGAGTTCTATAAGCAAAAGGGGTCTGCAAAAATCGTAATACGAGAAAATGTCAGCAAATTATGGTGCTTGGCATTATTAGCAAATGTGACAGGCCAATAGCCAAGAGCCTTTACTGATAAAAAGCTTTTGAGGATTCGGACCAACAAACCTCTTACAAGGACAGAAAAACGATTAAGAACTAAAATGGAAACGGGAACAGCATTAGTGCTGTTTATAACTTATGCGAGAAGAGAAAAGTGTTTACTTCAATCAGTACCCTTAATGCTCCTAAAAATGTGTAAACGGGCTCGCTAGTCAGTTTAATGATTTAGTAGGCCAGCCCTAAACGTATTCAGCCACATGCGGGGGTGTAAAGCAGAGGTCTCGGCTGACGCACCATTAGATGGCTGCTGGTCAATACATATCGCCGGTAGGATTACAGTACACCATTGGTGCCAGCTTCTTATCTCGGAAAGCACGCCTATGTTTCCGCACACCTTGAATCTGAGCAGTTCGACGGCGCGGGAAGCCAGCAGACCGTGTCAACACCGCGCGCTGAGTGCTTACATCGAAGGGACACAAACGATCTTCCTAATGCACCGGCCAGAGGGAAACGGGAAGTGGCGTGACTGCGCCCTCCTCTTTTCCTTTGCGAGATCCCTACTGAATGAAGATCACACTATACGCGGCTCTTATTTGAGATAATAATAAAAATATGAAAAAGAACACGAAACCCACTGAAATGCCTACTGCGACTCTAAGTACTACGTCTAGGGCTCCGGTGTGGCGAAACGATAACGGACGTTTGTGTCAGCAAGAACTTGCAGCCAACGCTTATTCTGTCTCATTGTAAGACCAAAATGAAAGCATTCTTCTGCAGAAAAAGCGCAAGACGGCCAAGTGTCATAAAAGGGGATTCAGTGACTTTTATTCCGAGCTGCGAGGCGGAGATTTTTTTTTTCTGCTTTAGTTCTATCAGGGTATGATATAGATCTTGTGATGTTATATGCCTCCCGTGGTATGTATTCGGCATTGTGTCGTAATAAAGGGTTTCACCTGGTGAATTCGAAAAGTTAATTTGCACCTATTCATTTGTAATAGCCCTATGAAACACTGGTGCAAGTATTATGTTGCCGTGAATTAAAACAATTTTTAATTTGATAAATTCAATGCACTCTAGTGCATTCAATTCGTCATCACGCCATGCACTTCAACAATCTGGATAACCAAAAAAGCCTTCCCAACCTCCACTTCAAAAAATAAAAAGAGCAATATTAGACATGCAGATTTTTTTGGCGCGTGCTATTGTCATGCTTGTATTTTGCAAGGCATGCGTGTCTACATGCGACACTGATGTATTTGTCGGAACTCCCGTGGACCTTCTCTTCATCAAATTACCAGCGCGTGTTTCTTTATAAATGGGAATGTTACCACCGGAACCTAAATGGTGTACTTTAACCACATGCTCAACGTCATTTTGGTATACCTCATATTAAACGTGCCCGGTATTGCCCCCACAAACTTCTTCGGGGAGTTTTGTGCGGATGCTGAATTCTCGAGGCTGATATTGGCGTGATTTATTCACGGCGCTCCGCGTTCATCATCAGTCGAATCTTTCATCTGGTCTAAAGAAAAAAGCAGATGAAACTTACGGGTGCAACGTCAATTAGGTGAATCTGTTTATTTTTTCAGGGTTCTGTATGCAAAAGCAGTAGCTATGAGGAATCGACATAAGAGCAACGCATTCAACAGGCAATGTGCCTAATGACAAATTATTACTCAGTAAAATACTTTCCACAAGCGGAGCATTGTTTAGGGCTACCGACGTTATTTATGCAATCGTACAAAACTAGGGAAACTTCCGTGCACATAACATCGCGTTTTATCAAATGCCTGTTCCACGCTACAGCTATATGGACGAGGTGATTGTTTTAGGTAGAGAAAGCGTGCATAAATATCAGAAAACGCATTTTGTCATGGTGTTACTGAAATAAATCTGAATGCAAAGCTTGACTTAGGTTGCTATTCAGTCGATGTGACTGCTAGTATTCCCTTTTCTTGCTTAGAATAACTAAAAAGTTCCCATTCAAACTCAGCTGATGATAGATTGGTGTGTTCAATACTGTGGAGCATTTCTCAACATTAGGAGTCCAAGCCAGCGTGTACAATGCCTCTTCAGCAGTCCTTGTTCATTAGGTTAAGTCATGTTCACGTCCTCTATAGTGAAATCTGCATATGTATCAGCTATTGGCTCGACTGAAATTTTGGAGCCCGTAGGCAGCTAAAAGAGAAATGAATGCTTGGAGGAAAATTTTCCACAAACATACATCTCCAAGAGGTATGGCATCGGTAGCCTTCGTCAACAAAGGAGGTGAAACGTCTGTGCTGGTAATTACCATGCCGTCGTGAATACGAATGAAACCATCTCTTCAGTCGTCAACGGCAGCACACTGTTCTGTCCTCACTCAGGCAATGCATTGCTAAACCTATTCCAGAGCGTACCGTCACGCCATTTGTCGTAACTTCCCTGTTTGAAAACAGGATGTTAAAACATTAATTTGGCAGTGGTAGAAATTGTTCGTGGGTGATTGCTAAACTTTTTTTTGCAGTCGCTTCTCTACTAACTAAAATTTCCAATTCTTTACATGCAATCAAAAAAGAATATGGTGGATTGAGTGACTGCACGTACTGATCCTGTATTTTAATTAGAGCATTAATGTCTGCTGAGGTGATGCTACCAAGCACCGATCATGTGACAAAAGGGAAATAATCGTGCCAACCGAGAAGCAGGCTTTCCTAAAGCTTTTGTTTCTATAAGTAAAGGTGAGGCAACTTCATGCTTGCTTGAAATTCTTTATGACGTCGTCTCCTTACGGGCAACAATTGAAGAGTCTATATTTATAAAACTTGACACTATTTTGCCATCTGAAGTTACGAAGAACTCCCACTGTAACGAAGGACGATTAAATTACCTGTGCTAACGAAGTCTTAGCACATGTAATATAATCGGTAATATAATGAGTTAACATACCTTTCTTGGCTTGAAAATAAGTGAAAATAACCCACATGCTTCACAAACACACACATCCTGTGTACAGGCTTCCCAATACAATATGTAATGTTTCAGTCATATTGCGTGGTACATGCGTACATTTACATAGGGCGTCTAAACATGAGGTTCTCACAACGACTTCATTGTTTAAAGTAAGCCACCCGTTACAATTGGCAAGTACGTTGCTGCTCCTATTCCCTTAAGACCACGTAGTACGTGCATAGAAAGTTCTAAAACATTTCAAGCGCATAATTGGTCGTTGTTTAAAGCATTATACTGATTAAACAAAAGTCAGCCATATCAAAAACCTTTCCTGACATAAGATGCTTTCCTCTTTATCGATTACATTATAGTAATCCACAATTTGAAATTCTCGACTATTATCATATTATTATACAATAATGTACAAAATTTTGTATTGTGGTTTCCAAAAGAAAAAATATGCAAGACGTGGTTTAAGTACGCACTAAAAACAAGCTACCACTGTCGCGTTCATCTCTTAAAAGCTAACTTTAAGGGTTCCAAACTAATAATATTATTATCAACATTATTACTCATAGTATATTATTATTACGTGCTCGTCATCTTACATTCACAAAAGAAACAATTCTTAAGTTCATTTAACCTACATACCCAAAAAAAGAAGTATAGGTAAGAGCTGTCGTGCAGTGGAGTGTCGTGACTTAGGTTTGAATTTTTCAGGTGTGCTATACTTGGTCCATTAGCAAGTCTACTACACCCGGCAGGCATTATACGTAAAAACGGGTTCGCAAAGATTGATCGACCGACGTTCTGTTTTCATTGTGAGTGGCATTTCGATCAAAGTTTTAAAGAATATGTTGGAACGGGCTTGTTCGTAACACTTGGCAGCTTGAACAAATTTTAACGTCACTTTGCCGAAAATAAACCTGAAAATCTAGTGGCGTATACAGGTGCTTGTGTTTTTGACGGATTTCAGAAAAACCACTTGCGCTCAGAAGAGCACGGCTCGTAAACTTCTAAATTAAGTTTTTCCACTGAGTGAGTCTCCGTCTCTAAAATACACTCACAGATACGGAAGTCTATATGTATTTTACAAGGACGTATTTTACAAGGATGCTTATAATGTCAGATTAAAAAAAAAAACATCGTGTTCATTCCTGCGCTCTTGTTGTTCGAATGTCCAAAATCCTATTTCATTTCCGTTCTTCTCTTTCTATTTTGTGTATATCCCGGGCACTCTGCAAATGCTAAGAGCAGTACGTGCGAGCCACCTCGAACGCACCAGTGGTTTGAAGTTGCCACTCTGGAATCGGAACGAATTGGAAATTATCGCACAATTCTGCGACATCGGAATGCAACAGCGACAAAGCTTGGAGGAATGAAACTACGGCTTTTGCTAAAGTAGAGCACATTTTCGTGGACGTGCTGTTTTTCGAACTTTAATCATTAGTAAGTCTGAGAAAGGAATTTAACAATAAAGCAGTAATATAAAAAGGCTAGGTTGAATACAAGCTAAGTGCATTCAAATATAACACGCCAGGTATAATTCTGTCTTTATATTGACTGTGTTGCTCTAAAGTTTTTCTTTATTCTTCGCGTAACTATGGCTCTTTGCCATGATATTTGTCTTGCGGGACTATATAGGGTGGCGGCATATCCACCTTCCACCTTGTGATCCCCCCCCCCCCCTCAGTGGCACCTCAGCCGCCTGCTGTCTCCCCATCCTTCACTTTGTGTTTGCTTCGCTGCCGTCTGTTACTCAGACGCATATTCGAAAAAGTGCTTCTCTAAGTAGTGATGCGTATTATCTCTGGTATGATGCTCGTGTTTACTTAAAGCTTTCGTGTGGGGGGTGGGGGTGGGAGTAATGTATGTCGAGACTGCATGCGCCACATATTACTGCCCCCTTTTTTTGCATGCCCCCTCCACCCTGCCTACGCACGTGTGTGTCTTTGCTTGAAACACTAGTGCAAAAGTTTGTAGCTCAGCGCAGTGCAGATTCGAACACGATGAACTGCGTGCAATGAACTGTTGTACAAGATTAAGAGTACAGAAAGATGGAATAGGCTTTGAAAGCATTGGTTCGGGTAGTTAGCCAAAGCAGGTGATCCCACGTATCGAAGGCGGCAGCTCCCCGAATCCCTACATGTCGGTTCACTAAGTTGTCATTTTGGCATTAACTCAATAAAGATTGAACAATATTAAAACATCACCCTTCGTTCAAACATGCACTCTTAGAAAGAAAGGTCTGTCAATTCGCCAGCTATGATAATAAACGTTTATTCGTTACAAAAAGTACTAACCTCCCGGTGAATGAAGGTAGTAAAGTGCCGATGAGTTAAACTTGCTAGTTTGCTTAGTAGTTTGTGATTATTGCTGACTCGAATAATTATTACATTACAGAATATTTAGTTAACGGGCATTTCTACGTGCATGTACGTTGTCACATTAAGATAAATATTACAAATATATATATATATATATATATATATATATATATATATATATATATATATATATATATATATATATATATATATATATATATATATATATATATATATATATATATGATACTAAGCAAACTGAGATTGTCCACGTTGTTTTTTATGTGCCCACTAACTGCATCATGTAATTACCATAGAAAGTACGCATCACAGCAATACACATCACATCAAGGCAGGAACGAATCACAGACAAATACATACAGCAAACACATATATGTGTGCGTTTGTATGTATGTACAAAATATCAAGGCCTAGCAGGTATTGTGGCTCCGCCGCTGTGGTGTAGTGGATAAGGTGCTCGGCTGCGGACCCGTAGGTAGCGAAATCAAATACCGGCTTCGGCGGCTGCATTTTAGACGGAGGCGAAAATGCTGTAAGCCCGTGGGCTCAAATTTGGGGGCATGGTAGAGAGCTCCAGGTGGTCGAAATTTCCGGAGACCTCCACTACGCCGTCTCCTATGACCTGATGGCAGTTATGGGACGTTAAATTTGACCTATCAATTAAAAATAATTAGCCCGTATGGGATGCTGTAGCTGCCATTTGAAGGCTATTTATGCTCCTACTTCAGAGTAAGACAGTATATCAGTTAGAAGCCATGAAATTTAGAAAAGTAATGAACGTTTTTTATGTATGTTTGTCTTCACTTAGCACAACATTTTCATTCCAAACTAATTGATAAAATTAGGATTAGTTCAATTTTCACTTGAGATCGATTGTCAAGAAACATGAAATTATACGGTGGTTTTTACGAGAGATCTGGCAACGTATGTTGCGTTGTAGTTACCTGTAGTTGGAAAGACCAAGAAAGCATTTCTGGCTAGTAACGGCAAAAGTTTGAAGCTTTTCCAGCTGGTGGCTATATAAAAGATATGCCGCAAAGGTACTAAAATACGTTCGAAACAAGTAAATGCGTGAGTCGTCAATTGTTTACTAACTCTTTTTTAAAGTTGTGCTGCCCATGTGAATACTATAGGTACCGGGAGAACTGCCCCTATGGGAACTAGTAGTGTGGTTGTACTGCACGAGATAAGTCCCCAGGCTACTATTCCTCAACCGTGGTAACGAGTTTAGTGTAGTTTTGCAGTTTTCGCGCATCCGATGACATTCTGATGACATAACATTAATGTTGTTACAATCATTCTCAACTCAATAAAGCTATGAATATATACCTTTCCAACGTTGAGGAATTGTAAGAATGGAATTGACC
The DNA here is from genome assembly GCF_043290135.1 of Rhipicephalus microplus. NCBI lineage: Eukaryota > Metazoa > Arthropoda > Arachnida > Ixodida > Ixodidae > Rhipicephalus > Rhipicephalus microplus. The sequence continues at coordinate 190,136,820 of NC_134710.1, forward strand.
TATCTGGCTGTTCCCGGAGTGGGAATGGGCTCAGTTTTTTTTTCATCCCGAGGAATTAAGAAGAATGAAATTACGACAAGCTGGAATTCCTCGGAATGGAATTGGAACGAAATGAATGTGTTCATTCTGCAACACTTGAACGCACACGATGCAAGAGTGTGCTCAATCCTTGTTTAAATTTGAGGCCTGGCGCAAATAGTTTATACTAAATCCAGCCTGGAATCTCAACCACGTGTAGCTTAACAGTTTATTGGCTGTAACTTTTGTTTATAAAAGGCTACTTTTCACGTGAGTACCAAATTTATCATTGCAAAGTAAGTGTAGCAAGACAATAGTGTAGCGAGATATTCTGTTTGCGTAGATATAGCAGTGAGTCGGAAGGGCTTTTCATTTTTGAACAAGGCCTTTTCACTGAAAGAAATCGCCTTTCTTCCGTTTAATCTTTTTGCGTGATTCAAGTCATGCCCCCAGAAGATGTGCCGTTTCTTGCAGAAAGTTTTTCATTTTTGGATGCTAACTGTATTTGTATTGTTGATTGATATGCGGGGTTTAACGTCCCAAAACCACCATATGATTATGAGAGACGCCGTAGTGGAGGGCTCCGGAAATTTCGACCACCTGTGGTTCTTTAATGTGCACCCAAATCTGAGTACACGGGCCTACAACATTTCCGCCTCCATCGAAAATGCAGCCGCCGCAGCCGGGATTCGAACCCGCGCCTTGCGGGTCAGCAGGCGAGTACCTTAGCCACTAGACCACCGCGGCGGGGCTGTATTTGTATTGTAGAAACCGCCGTCATATATGAATTATGCGTTGGAATATTGTTACAATATATAGGATAAAGGTTCAACGCATGTAAATCAAAATTTCAAAATTCTAGTCGGTTGGAGTTTCTAGCCTACCGGAAAAGTGGGAGCTGCATTAGTGGCCTCTAGGACTGCAAAGGATTTTGACAAATCTCACACATTGCGAAAGCTTTATTCAAAAATATTTCGAGAATTGTGGAGGAGATATTGCGAGAAAACGCTGCCTCGTTCCTCCTGCTGTCTCAGTCATGCGACTAAAAGAAGCCAGCCCAACGATGCCAACGACACACCACCCACGGATTCACGAACGTCCGACGCCGCATAAGCGGTTTAGGAGCACTCTTTAAAAGGTAAGCGGTGCTCTCTTTTCCCGTTTCAACAGGCAAAAGTAAAGCGAAGCATAGGATAGGCTTCGGCAAGTAAAACTTGCCGAAGCCAATCCATAATAACAGCTGCTTATGATGGTGGCTTGTATACTCGAAAAACTTGGAAGACGCTTGAGCTTCGCATATAAGAGTGGGACGTGATTACGTAATCGGGCCGAGATTACATCACCTTTTCACTCGTTTGCATTGCTTCGCTCATTGATGGACACCAAACCATGCCGCTAGGACAGGAACGGCTACGCAACTAGCACTCACCGTTTAAACTCTTCTAGAATGTCTGCTACAAGTGTAGCTGCGTGTGGTCCCTACGTCCAAATTCATCATTTTGTGAAGTAGCAAAGTGTCCACTGCACGTCTGTAAGGCAATGCGCGAATCCACACTGCTTCATACTCTGCTGATGCTGTGAATGGTGGTTACAAATAATTGACTGTACGCTTAGGAATTGGTGAGCTTTAAAAAGCCTATTAGTTGCGTAAATGCAATGATGTGGCACTTAATTGGTACGGTTCCACCTTCTGCTCCGCAATATTACATCTCTCCACACACCTTTCCGACTACATGTCACTTGCATGGACGAGAAGGGCACCAAATCGGTCTTGTGGATTCGTCGTAAAATGGCTTCTAGCATAGCGCAGGAAGAAACGAGAATGAAAGATGAAGTGCCGTACGAACATAAGGAATCGTGCGCACTTATCACTTCATATGTTGCCCCCGTCTTTTCCCGCGTGCTACAAGCCATGGTATAGTTTTTTATACAAAGTACATTCAAGGCGTCACTACGTTCTGTGGTGTAATATCTCCTTTCACGCAGAATTTTTATTGACATCTGTAGCGCTTTCTTGCTCCCCAAAAGACCAATTTTTCGCTCAAAAACAACGCCCCTGAAGCCGACACCGGTATTTTTATGTTGTGGGGGCATTATTGCGATTTTGTAAAGGCAAAATTTATTCGTCAGAGCTCAGTTGTACAGGCTGGAGCTCTCCAACCACAAGCAACACCTTCTTTTGCGAGATATACGCTCTATATATCAATCACAGCTGTAAACGTTACCCAGACGCCGTGTAATCATTCGTGACCAGGAATTTGCAACAGATTTTCTCGTTTTCATAAGGCAACATAAACTAATATTCATGAAACCATAATGGGGGCAGGTCTACAGACTGTTCCAAGCTCAACAGTGACTCCTCATGTGTCTAGTTTGGTTCGCCGATCCCGCCCGACTACCCTTTGCCGACAGCTACTGCCGCTTTCGCCACCATCCAACGCCTTGCATTCGGAGAGCCAATGAGACGCAGAGGTGATGAATGCGGCAGCGAATGTTGCGTGGCTACAAATACCATCATATGCCACTCATGAACAGCCAGTGAAAAACCACTTGAAAATTTTAAACCTTCGACTGATCATCTCTGGAATGAAGGTCTTTATGTCATTGCTCTACCCATGTCATTGAAGATTACAATACGCCCACTCCTCGATGAAATGTCAACTTCATCAGCTGGAAGAGCACTTTAAGCTTTAGATACTTTGGAGTCAGTCCTTGAAGCCCACATTAACATAATAGATTCTAGCGAACATTGCTTAAGACAATTGCAGATGAACCAGACCATGAAATATTTCTCAGTTTGGGACCCTCTCAGAATTTTCCCCTCTGTGATCTTTTGAGAAACAATACTACTTGTGCGTGCATATGAGTTTTCTCTCATTACATCTATCATGAAATGTCACACTTTAATAAGACTTTAATAAGGCTGTCATCAATGGAACTGTTGAAATGCTACCTTATGGTATATTTCCATGCACGAAATGACGGACGTGAGAGTCTTGCATGAGATCTCTGGATAATAAGCCACTGATGAATAAGACAACATTAAGAAAAAACGGGTAAATGTAAGGGCTTGTTTTCCTTGGTTAGTCACAATATTATGGAGAACTAACAGAAAATAATACCGAGAAACATATAAAAAAGTTTTTATTATTAGTTTTAACAGAAACGGGAAGAAAAAAAAGGACGAAACGATAACTTGCCACCGGCAGGTCAATACCAGGGGGAAGTTATCTTTTCCACCACTTTTCTTTCTTCACATTTACATACGATTAATTTTATTAACATTCCCCACAGTTTCCTTGGCATCATTGCCAGTTTGTTTTCCAAACTGGTTAACATCCCTGCGTTTCATCTCTTTGTTTTCCTTCCTGTCTGTAGTAATCAATAATATTAGGACAACATCATGTCTTCTTACGCAATGAGCATGCATGTTTCTAGCTATATTCAGGTGTATTCTCAGCAAGATATTACGCGCTGACATTGTCGTTTGTCTTTTGCCCTCCCCCTTAAGACAAATGTATGATTCATTTTCCGAAAGTATTACAGATATTCAAAGTTCAACCAACAGCAATTACTTTTTTTATTTATTTACCCCCAGGGCCTTTCGACATTGCAGAGGGAAGTTGGTTGCAGGAACAAAGATAGACAGCACCAATACCAAAAGTAACACAGTTCATAATTAGTACAAAGTTACCTAATCATAAAATGTTAGCTGAGTATGACAAATATTGCGCACAACAACAAAATAAACAATGATAAAATGCGTGAAATTCTGCTCATACAGTGTTCGCTGGTTATGTGAAATAGAGTTATGGAACAAAAACTGCAGTTTCCTTTAAAATAGGATGATCATATTGACAGGTGTATACCATTAAAAGTATGCCATAAAAATGGTCAGGTAACTATGATTCATACAAGCGCTTGTTACTGTACAATGTTGTGTAATGCTTTACAAAAATTGACGTTCATAATAATGCTTACAATATCAAGAGAAAGGTCTTTCCATTCGCGTGATATATAAGGTATGAATGATTTTGAAAAAAAAAGGTAATGTTACACGCATAAATTTAAACTTTTTGTCGATGATCAATACGGTGAGATAAGTAATGTAATCTTGACATGAATTCCGAATGGAATGTGGCATGGTGATATAGTTTATGAAAAAATGATAAGCGAAATATCTTACGTCGTGAAGTCAGTGATTCAAGATGCAGGCGTGATTTCATTGAAAATGCGCTGGATGTTCGGTTGTAGTCCCTTAGAATAAATTCCGACAACAGGTATTCTGGATTAGTTCAATGGATTTAATAAAGTTGAAGTGATAGGAGTCCCATATAGCTGAAGCGTACTCTAGTTTTGGCCTGGCCTCTCCATGGTGGTACAATGGCTGAGGTACTTGGATGCTGACCTGCATGTCACGAGATTGGACCGCGTTGGCAGCAGCTGCATTTTTGATGGAGACGAAAATGCTGTAGGCCCATGTGCTCAGGTTTGGGTGCACGTTAAGGAACCACAGGTGGTCGAAATTTCTGGAGCCCTCCACTATGACACCTCTCATTGTCATATAGTGATTTGGGACGTTAAATTCCACATATCTATCTAATTTTGGCCTGATCAATGTTTTATCAAGTAGTAATAATAATGATGATGAAGCGCTAGAAAAGTTACGGCGAAAATAAACCAACGAACGATTGGCTTGATTAGTTATGCATTCGATATGTTTTTTCATGCTATGTTAGATGTTATATGCACACCGAATTATTTATGTGCGTTCGTAATTTTTCTAATAATGTGTTATTCAGATGGTGTATGGGCAGGTTACCATTCAAGATAGATGTTCTCAAAAATTTATACTTGGTAATGTTAAGCTCCATTTGCCACAGATGACACCAGTTGCATACGTACTTTAGATTGGACTGAAGAGTAGATATATCATGTGGTGAAGTTATTTCTCTATAAATTACACACTCACCTGCGAACAACTGCATATTAGAGGTAACTGCTGAGGTGATACTATTATTATAGATAACGAATAAAAAGCCCAAGACCGAACCTTTTGGCACTTCGGCCGAACGATATTACGTGGTGAGTCAAGATTATTATCTGTTATGAACTGGAAGCGTTCAACGAAGAGCGACTCAAATAATTTTACAAGGTTACGATCAAGGCTTACTATGCTTGTATGCTTAGTTTATGGAGTAAACGTTTATGGCTAAGCTTATTCAATGCTTTTGAAATTCTAAGAAATGCAATCAGCAGGAGATGAGGGGTGAAGTATGTCGTGAAGTTTATGAGTGAACAAAAATAATTGCGACTCACAAAATAAGGTTTTTTGAAATTCGTGTTGTGGAGGAGTAAATAATGAGTTTTATTCAAGGAAATTCATCAGATGAGTGAAAATAACATATTAAATAAAGTTACAGCACGTGCCAATAACGGCACGGCACGATAATTTACAGGTGAGGTTTTGCTTCCAGATTTATGAAAAGCAATAGTTTCTCCTGTTTTCACGCAAGTGTAAGTGTGGTTGTGTCTAGTGATTGCTGGAAAATTTTTGTTGGTACAATAGAGCTATACAAGGAGGTGTTTTTAGGCAATTCGCAGCAGATATTTTTGCAGCCTGGAAAAAATGCATTATTTAAATGAATGTGTTAGCCGAACGATACCAGCAACCTCGACAATTATAGAATGAAATGGAAAAACTTTATTTTCGTCCTGCAGGACGCGCTCATCGCGTAGCGGGTGGCGACATCGGTAAATAGGTATAACTCCTCAGTGTAGGCGGAGTAATATCGATAGTTTGCGAGAAGTTCGTTACAGAAACATTGTTCAGGAGAGTTGCGCAATGATTTCCTGAAACAGGGTTGCCGGAAGAATTGTTAGGAATGATAAAATAATCGCCAACAGGATGAATGGAACGCCCGAATTTTTCGACCTTGGTTTTATTATCGATGACAAAAATGTTTTTTCGCGTGATTGAGGGCGGCTACATACGCGTTGATTGCTAGTGCGTATAGTTTCCAACGAGAGTCGGTGGGCGATTACTTCGCCGAACGATAAAAAAGCTTTTTTTGGTTGGACAACCGTTTCAAAGTACTATTATACCACGGCGCACGTGGATTACATGTCAGGGCACAAGTTGTAATGCAATTGTTTGTTAGACGCTGTACCTCAGCCGCGAACATGTCCCAGCGTGACGACACTGTGCGGTTATCGAAGTCCTTAAGAAATTTGTTCAAAAAGTCACACGATTCCTTAATTATTTCTTCGAAATTGGCTTTTTTTGTAATTTCTGATAAAGCTGGTTTGTTTTTCGGAAGTTTTTGAAAATGAACATTAGGAGGGATAGCAATCATAAAATGATCACTAAGACCTAGTAAACAATAAATATCCGAAGCATTACCAGGACACTTCGTTAAGATCAAAACAAGGGTGCTAGAGGAATTCAGTGTAATTTTTATTTTGATTGGCACCAAAAAGTAGAGCAAAAACTCGAAAATTCTTGTGAATCAAAAGTTGTTACGATAACTTGGCTATCTTCGCACGTAATGTGAAAAAAATTGAAGCCAGCCAGCATAAAAAGGGGCGTAGAAAGAGAAAAAAGAATGCTGAACTTAAAAATTTGTTGAGGAATGGGAAAAAACGCTTGGATGACTTTAGGAATTACACCCTTTCAGCCTACAAAACGAAGTCAATAAGAAGAATAATTACTGCAACAGCACCATCACTTGCTGTATGAAAAATTCAAGAAAGGTCCAATAAAACGTCAGCCATAAAGATAAAATCCTGGTGCATCCTGATAATTTTTTGCAGCAAAGTATAAAATAAAGGAACGATAAATTTTCTTTGAACTAAATCTATATTAGCGGCAGGCTTCTTCCTAACTACGAAAACGGTATGTTAAGTGATGATTTCGTTGGCTGAAGCAGTAGATTGTTGTGCGAATAAATCAAAGTTACTCAAAATAGAGATCCCTGCATCGGGCCTATTCATGAAAATTGTAGCATGTCAGGTCCCCGCATATCTCTCTATCGACGTTGATATCATAAAAGATCGCTATAGTACACAACTTTCTCTTCTCTAAGGTATCATTGCACAGGCACAGTTCATGAGGTTTACGAAAGAACTGGCACGGCAATTTCAATACAATTCGCGTCACCATACCTTCATAGATTCAGAAAAAAATGATAATGGCTATTCTTGCCACAATCGTTTTCAGCCTACATCATCATCCTCATCATCAGCCTGACTACACCCACTGCAGGACAAAGGCATCTCCAATGTTCCGCCAGTTAACTCGGTCCTGTGCTTTCTGCTGCCAATTTCTACCCGCAAACTTCTTAATATCATCTGCCCACCTAACCTTCTGTCTCCCCCTAATCTGCTTGCCTTCTCTGGGTGCATAATCAGATATATAATATGATCATGTACCTCGAGTGGCTAAAGTACATAATAATACTATATGTCATGGCCTGTCAAGTTGGCTTGTGCATATCTTACAAAAATCGAAAGAAATGCATGTATGCAGGACGCATGAAAAACTACAAAGGCACTGACTTTGGCCTGCCATATTTCCCGCGCTCTTTGTTAGCGTTATTTGCACCAATACCTGAACAAGCCACCATCGAGTGGTAGGCTTGTTACTATGAATGAATCTATACAAAATAGATTCCGTAAAGCAGAGTGATGAGCATAAAACAAATCCCTCTTTGTTGCTGGCATCACTGATGCGCGCGAACTAAGCCGATGCAGTTCAAAGGGAATTTCACGGTTTCACTGCGACGTCGCATTTCGCTAAGTGCGTGAAGCTGCAGTGTAGCTAAGTAACTTTTATTTTTTGAGTAGAAACGAAGCTCCCTATGCGTAAAAATTAAATCGCTAACTTGAGACACGACGTTACATTGCAGTCATAAAGAGCCCGATAAAATATTTTCAACCAGCTGCGTACACCAACATCCAAACAAAGACAACACTAAGCAAAGTATATTTTCAGTAACATCATGACGATAATATTTGGCGATTATTTCGCAACAGCCACCATTCAGTTTAGGAACTGTTACGCTGTCAATAAAGAGAAGATGTAGATAGGTACTTGTGGGTTTAAAAACACCGAACAAAAACCCTAATGTGCGGAGGGTGATAAATTCAGTGTGTATATTTGCATATCTTATGTCCGGTACGCTGCAAACTTATTTAAAACGTTATGAATAGAGCGTAAAAGCTTTACTGCAGGATATCTCGAATGGGCATATAGGTATAGATAATTTTTTTCCGGAGGAATTTCTTTTCTCCTGCATATATAGTAGGAAAGAGTACGTATTTAGTTTAACTTATTTCACGTACATCGCTGTGCTTAAACAGCTTTTAAATTATTTTTAAAACTTCCGCAGATGCTTCGAGAAACTTTGGTTGCTCTCAGTGAAGGCTCAGCCTAGTTTAAAACAACCGTGCTCGCTAACTTTGATGCAGGAAAACGTCATATGCCTGCCGACGGGATAACAGTTGTCACACTACTTCAAGAACTTTCTGACACTGGACGTCACGAAAACAGTGCGAAAATTAACGCAGCTCTTACTCCTGCCACTTTCTTCGGAGTTTGCGAAAAAGTCCTATACGAGAGACAAGACGCTCACAGATGATAAAAGCATGGTTACCATTTCATTGGAAAGTGAATCTTGCTATCGTGAGAAAAAAAATGTGGCAGAAGGCATATTTGGCAGAAAATTCAGAGGCTTACGAGTCGGGGCGCTCCACTCATGATTGAGGTCGATCGCTTCGCCAGTCGTTTCTCTCACGGTGCTTGCCGGCGATGAATAGCCACGCTGCCCGCGTAAAGCGTCGCTTTTTCTACGCTGACAGGCGCTAAGCGGCACGTGACTCGATGACGTCTAGAACGCGCGCGCCGTCGATTGGTCAAACCCGGAAGAACAACTTGGGAACCCAAACGCGGGCGCGCGGCGTTCCCGGCGGGCTGACGGCGACAGGTGAGGCTGCACCGATCTCCCTCCTCCTCCTACCCGCCGGTCGGCCCGCGTCGTGAGCTCCGACCGACGGTGGCTTATCGAGGAACACGGGACGCACGAGCAGTGCGCACGATTCTGTCAATGCACGGAATGTGGGGCCCGCCATGCATTTGCCGCTGCTGTCGTCGTCCTGAACGTTTCCGCTACGCAGCATCGTTCAAGATGGGGCCCGAAAAAGACAGCCACAAAGCGGGGGCCATCCTTGACTCACATCTTGATAGGGATGCGTGATTTGCGAGACCCCAGTGAACGAACGGCCTTGATTGTGGCCGACTCATTTGGGGAGGGATCTCAATGAAGACCAAGCCCATTGAGCGAAATCGCCGGTGGCGAGGCGGGGGCGGTTGGCTTTAGAAAGAGCGGAAAGCCGGTACCGTCTCCTCCCTTTTCTGCAGCAGGTTACACGTTTCCAACTTTTATGTATTCTTGGTACTGCGAACGCCACTTGGAGCCATCTGTCTTGCTCTCGAGCGCCGCATTCTGAATCCTCTGGTAGCGATGTCAGGTCATCTCCGCAGGCCGTTTCCGTGGAGTTGCTTCCTGGTTGGCACCCGCTGTCGCCACGATTACGCGTAGGATGGTCTACCACGTACAAGACTGGCGTTGTGTTCTAATAACACCAGCTGTTATGAAAAAACGAGAGAGGGGCTGGGCCGCGCATATTTTCTATTTTGCAAGTATATATACACGGACACATACAAACGCACGTACGAACGTTTAAACGTGTATGTTTGAACCCACCCCTGACAAGAAACGTTGACTACGCCCCCGCGTTGATTGATCGATTTGTGGTGTTTAACTTCCAAAACCACGATATGATTATGAGAGATGCCGTAGTGGAAATCTCCGTAAATTTCGACCACCTGGGGTTCTTTAACGTTCTTTAACTTTAGCACACGGGCCTACAACAATTCTGCCTTCATCGAAAATGCAGCCGCCGCTGCCGGGATTCGATCCCGTGACCTGCAGGTCAGCAGCCGAGCACCTTAGCCACTAGACCACCGCGGCGGGGCCGCGTGCGCGTGATGTGCTGGTGTATGCGTGCGTGAGTGTGTGTACGTATGCATATGTCGGTATTATCGTAAAAAGGAAACGTATACAACTTGCTAGGAGTAAGTGATTGGTATGCAATTAGTGCTGCTGAAGTAGCTGCAGCCAGATACCAACAAAAAACTAATAACAAAACTCCAATGTGTACACAGTCCTGAAGTTTTCACAGTAGTAGACTCGAGAACAAGACAATGCTAGTGCCTCACGGCATTAAATAGTTCAGCTTTGTCCGAGAGAGAGAGAGAGAGCAGAAGAGACCTGTACTAGCTGAGGAAGTAGGGATGAAGAATATGCTTCCGACTTGCCATACGCAGATAAAAGGAAGGCAAAAATGGGCCATACTGGCACACAAGAAGTATACCATGATCAGTGACAAGCTATTGAGGGACTATGGAGACGACGAAGTGGGCTCTATTGACCTCTTTTAAGTTTGCTTTTATGATTTGTGTAAGCCTTAGTTATTACTGAAGATATTTAAAGCAATTCATATCAAAAATTCTAGACCGATTCCCTGTAGCGTGGGTGGCTGCCATGTTTGAGGGCAAAAAAAAAAAAAAAAACAACCACGCAACAGGCTCGTGGTACAAACAACCCTTGGCTTATGCTTGTGGCCTGTTATGACATGCAATAAACTATGGCAAAAATTCGTTTTGCCTCTAAATTGTCCAAACAACGTAAACCTAAACGTAAACGTTTCGGCAGTTGCACTCAAACACAATTTACAACTAACATTCAGAGAAAGTGCGGAGTTTGTAAGACATACGATGATAATGTGGCCATTGTCAATTTTTGTGTTATTGTAAAAATGAAATCAAGCAACTCCTTTCCCACCAATGCACTAAAGTATAGTGCTTGCTTCATGAATGGTCCTAGGATTGCAGATAACAGCCTTCCTGCACGAAATTGACGTATATATATATATATATATATATATATATATATATATATATATATATATATATATATATATATATATATATATATATATATATATATATATATATATATATATATATATATATGACGCTACGATGAATGGGAGACGTGGCCTGGCTTATACCCCATGTTTATTCTATTAAGCACTTCTTTCTTCTCAGCCTCTACCAACCATCGCTTCATACGTCACGTGATTCTCCCTCCCCCCGAAAGAAGGCATGAATTACGAACAAGAAAAAGTAAACAAGAAGAGGTTGAAAAGTCACAAATGTCTAAATCCACAATTGGTTCTATGTTCCAGGCAAGTTCCGTAAACATTCAAAGACTTCAGGGGAGAGTGCAGCAGTCCAGTTAACGCAGGAGTTCTGGTGGGCGAGGCTGGTGGTTGCGTCCTGGATAACACAAGAACGCTGTGGACGAGGAGATAAGGGAAATCACAGCTGGCAATTTTGTGAAGAACAAACAAGGTTCGAACACCTTGCAGAATATTGACAGTTAGGATATCGTAGGCATCGAATTCTTTGTCGTGGGTGATACACAGGCCGTACAGTAAGCTTGCGCGAGTGTTGATCGAGGTTGGTTGGGTGCTGCCTGTGTTCTGCCGAGTACAAGGGGTGCTTTTGTGGCTTTTGGAGATTTTTCTATGGCAATGTCGCAGATGTTTTGATCGAAGGCGCATTCTTGATCTTTGGTGGAGAATGTATCCACGACGATAGGCCTTTTTGCAATGTTCTTTAAGTCTTAGGTGTGGTTTCGATAAAGTTTTGTTTCGTCGTTGACATTGTTGAAGTATACGTTGACGTTGTAGTTTCTTGGTTTCCTAGAGTTGATTGTGGTTTGAAATTGATCGTGGTGTGCCAGGATTCTTTGCAAGTCCTCCGCAGGCATCTACGACGCCAAACAATGCAGCTGTTTTTGGCGCAAGACAGTGTGGGGGATTTCGTGTACTTGAATCTTCTGTATTTATAAACGACTCATTGTCGGTGGTTGCCTGACGAGTACTTGTGTCGTCAGAAGTCGCACCTGAACTTTTGTTGTCATTGTTGGCAGTGAGGTTGTATACTGGATTCACGTCGCTTCGATCTTGTGATTGATAAACACTAGACGCTTCTGCAGTAGAGTTTTCCTCACAAGAGGCTGATTGTGAATGCCTCTATTCTGTCTTTGTGGAACTGTTGAGCTGAATACTTTGAAAGAAGGAGATTTCTGTGAACATTCGTTGTCTGGTTTGGTTTCGTGCGGATTTACTAACTGGTCATGCGACGACGCGCTGGTCTTAAAAGTTGCTTTATCAGGTTTATCAGTAATGTTGATGACATGTGATGCCAAGTACGCATGCGGCACAAAGTACTAAATGCATCTGGGTCATCAATAGTATATTCAGTTGTTTTTTGCAGCGAAGAGTTAAGCATTGGCAATATTTGCGCAGATGAAGAACCAGGTGGAAGGTTGGCAAAACGACCGCGTGGTCTTTCCGTCCAAATGCAGCTAAATTCACCTGACGGGAATTGTAAATTCATGCTCTGTGCTCGAATGCTTGAAGGCTGCTTATGACTGCGATGACTGAGTTAGAATGCACTGAGAGTGCTATTCTAATCGAATCTTCATTATAGTCTTGAAACCAGATGATCGTTTCTTCTTTTATCTTTTGCCGAGACGCGTCGTTGTCCAATATGTGGGTGAGGTAAAATTTAAATGCCTCACCGGTGACGTAGTCGCTGTAGGTCGTAACCATCTCCCATTCCGACCAAGATGCAGCGGTAGCGTGGAGCTCGAACAGGTCGAACCAGTCCTGTACAGGTCCATCGTCCGCTGCTCCGGTTTACTTGGGGATGGGAAGGTCAGTCGATGATTCCGTCATGATGCTCGTCGATGTGTACTGCTATGTGCTGCTTCGATAGTTCATTTATGGCCAAGGCGTCTTGCGGAGAACCTTGCTGATGATGTGCGACTGATGAATGGGCTGGCAGGTCTCCATCCTGTCGTCTCGCGTGATGCTACGATGAATAGGAGACGTGGCCTGGCTCATACCCCATGTTTATTTAGTAAGCACTTCTTTCTTCTCGGCCTCTATCAACCATCGCTTCATACGTCATATATATATATATATATATATATATATATATATATATATATATATATATATATATATATATATATATAGATAGATAGATAGATAGATAGATAGATAGATAGATAGATAGATAGATAGATAGATAGATAGATAGATGCATGGTGGTTGAGTGGCTGTAGCATTGCGACTAGTCAAGTAGATCCTCCGTGAGCAGTTAGGTTAGGTTTGGTTAGGTTAGCTTATTTCGACGTTTAAGCCAGAGTCTGACCTTCATCAGGATTGAGGGTACAGTGTGTTGGTGGTCAGCTTCATGCAAACTTAAAGCAGAGAGGGAGAGAGGAAGGAAAGAAAAAGAGAGAAAAAGCAATGAGAAATTAAGGTGGACTCCCCTTGGCGCCCTCTTTTTCCTCCCTGTCTCTCCCTTTTCTCCACCCCCCCACTTTTTATTACGTTCACCTTTAGGATGTCAGCGGTCTGTGCATCCTTCCTTTCACTAACGTATTGTTCCCGACCAGACGGCGCCGCATGGCTCTGGCGGTTCGGTGTGGGGGAAAAGAGCTTCTTAAAAGTTTAAGCCTTTAACTACTCGGCGCCGCGTCGACATCTCGTCGTTTCGCTGGATTCCGTGCCGACCGGTTGTGCCCTCACGATCTCCGACGTCAACGTAGCTCTGGCCGACTTTGCTCACCCTACGTCATCTCCTGACGCCGACCTACGACGACAGTGTAGCTATGACCGACTGGACTTGCTCTACGCCACCTCCTGACGCCGACAAGAGCTCTCGCAAGTGGGGCCCCGTCCTCGGACTCCTGTGACCGTGTTTCCATCTTTCCTATCTCTCCTATCCCCTCGATATGTCGTCGCTCTCTGGCTTACCACCTCACGCCTCTTTCTCTCCTTCTACACATTTATTCCTATCCTTTTAATCCCACCTCACCCCCACCCCTTGTGAGCTACTGTTGAGGTGTGCTTGCTGAAGCAGACAGTTACGGGGCACACTTTTCTCTTCCTTTCTCTTATAGAACCACTTAGGAGAGGGGCGCCGCGCATTGCCGCAGAGGCTGGTAAGCGGGCGCATTGCGAATTCCTTGACCGCTTCTGGATTACGCGTGCAGTAGGGGCCTCCCGATTATGAACAGAGTTACTGTTGGGCATGTCATGCTTGGCACAATTGATTGGATAATAAGATAAAAAAAGAAACAGACGACAGCTGTACTTGGGAAGAGTAGTTACACTTGGAAATATTTTGAGTTGTCCAGTGCCCTCCGCAGCTGCAGTGCCGTGAGCTCAGTTATTATTTTCATTATTGCCGTTGTTGTTTTCTAATTTTTTAATTGCTGCAAGTGTACCCGGATTCTCATTTATTTCTCTATCGAGGGTGTTAAATCGGTGGATAAGGTATGCCTTTCGTTCTTCACGTTCTCGGTTTGATTTAAATCCCGTTGCTAAGAGTGTTACTGATAGTTCGTCGAATGCATGGTCGGGAATGTTGAGATGTTTTGATAGAGGTAGACTTGGGGCTGATTTCGCATGTGCTCTGTGATTATTGAAACGAATCCTAAATGGTGTTTTTTTTTGCCCGATATACTGCATACTGCACACGTTGCATTCGAGTAGGTATACCACATTCTAGGAATCGCATATTAGGTTTCCTCGTATGTTAATCGAAAACTTGGATTGTGTGAGGGTTGAGTTGTGTGTTTCTCGCATCGCTTTACATACAATACATCGTTACTTTAAGCAAGGTCGGCATAAAATATCAGGGGGTTAAGTATTGATTTTAGAGTGGACAAGTGTGTCTTTGAGGTTGCGTGGTCGTCGGTAAACGACGCTCGGAGCGGATGGGAATGCGCGTTTCAGACGTTCACTTTGTTCCAGAATGGTGTAATGTCATTTGAGAATTTTGTTTACATTGGGGATGTGTGTGCTGTAAATTAGGCAGAGGTTTGTTCGTTGCGGGTCTTCTTGCGGTGGTCGCTTCATAAGTAAGTCATCACGCTTCAGTTTTCTCGGGAAGTCTGCTGACAGTCAAGGCGCGTCTCTCCGTTGCGGATGTTGAGGCCAAAAGCCCTACACGACAGCCCCACTACAGCACTCCTCAAAGGGAAGCCTGCCGAACTACGAAGCCGCGTCCCTCTATTGCGGACCCCGGGACCGGAACTCCCTTCGAACACGTTCACCGGGAGCCCAACGCCGAAATCCACCCTACAACGATGAAGGCATGCCGGACATAACTACAATCTGTGGACTTCATCAGTGCCATCATCCGTATACACCCAAAAGACGATTGACCTTTGAAATGTAAGTCCAGCTCATCGCTTCCCAGTTGCAGTGCCACGTTATTTAAAGTACGAAAACTTGCCCAGGAGGAAGCAGGCTTGCCTATTAGTCACTAATTGAAGCGAGGAGTATCACCATCTTAACAAACACACTGTGATCGCATACCTTGAGGATATTGCTGACGTTCTGGTCCCTCAACATTATCTGCCCTTTCGTCGTGGTACCATTCCACCATGACATTCGCAAGCACTTTCGACGTAAACCAGGGTCTACCGTCCGCACAACGGGAACGTCTTTTGAAGCTACTCGACTAATTTCTGGACTGATTCGCTACGACTTCGAAAGTGAACCAAACGCCACTTGCAAAGCATCGTATCATCACCGAGCCTACCGAGACACCCATTCGACAGCACGCCTACAGAGTCTCGCACAAAGAACAAGACGCTATACGCCAATAGGTCCAGCATATGCTCAAGGACGATCTCATCCAGCCATCGACCAGCCCCTGGGCGTCTCCTGTTTTGTCAGTAAAGAAAAAAAGATGGTACCCTGCGATTTTGCGTCGACTACCGAAAGTGTATTAAGATCACGAAGAAAGACGTGTATCCTTTACCACGAATAGATGACTCGCTGGACCGCATTCGCAACGCTCGTTACTTTTCTTTCATTGATCTAGCCAGCGGCTATTGGCGAATTTCTGTTGATGAGCGTGAACGCGGAAATACCGCCTTCGTTATACCTGACGGACTCTGCGAGTTCAATGTTCTTCCCTTCGGCTTATGCTCGGCGCCAGCTACTTTTCAAAGAATGATGGACACAGTTCTTTGTGGGCTAAAGTGGCAATCGTGTCTTGTCTTCCTTGACGATGTGGTCGTCTTCTCGGACACGTTTGAACAGCACGTCCAGCACTTACAAACAGTTCTTCAGGCGATTCGAACAGCTGGACTTTCTCTCAAACCTGAGACATGTCGCTTTGCTTTCGAGGAAGTGTAGTTTCTTGGTCACGTTGACAGCCACGCCAGTATACATCCAGACCCTGAGAAAACGAAAGCTGTCCCGCATTTCCTGTCCCAGCGAACAAGCGCGACCTGTGATTATTTCTGGGACTGTGCGCATATCACAGACGCTTTGTCAAAGGCTCTTCTGAAATCGCTGAACATCTAAATGAACTTACAAAAAATGGCGTACCATTTGTTTGAGGTCAGGATCAGCATCACGCTTTTGACACGCTACGAAACCATCTCCAAGCCCCACCTGTACTCGGTCACTTTGACAAAAACACTGCCACAGAGCTACATACGGATGTCAGCAACGTCGGACTTGGAGCTGTATTGGTTCAATGGAAAAATGGCGCAGAGTGCGTGATTGCCTATGCAAGTTGAACACTATCATCCGCAGAGAAAAACTACTATGCAACAAAAAAAGAATGCTTAGCCGTTGTTTAGGCTATAACAAAGTTTCGGCCTATTTGTACGGTTGCCCATTCAGGGCAGTTAGCGACCACCATTCCTTATGCCGTCTCGCAAACCTCAAAGATCCTTCCGGTCGTCTAGCACGGTGGAGCCTTCGGCTGCAAGAATTTGACGTTACAGTCAATCACAAGTCAGAACGCAAACACACCGATGCTGACTGTCTCTCATGTGCGCCAATCGTAAGTACGAACGTGAAGGTTAAAGAGGATGATACATTCCTTTCCTCTGTATCAGCAACCGATTTGGCTCAACAACAAAACGACGACATGGAGCTAAGCCCGCTGATTCACCACATCGAAGGACGAAAAAGCAGTCTTCCTCGAAACTTCACATGTTCGCTGGTCTCGTTCTGCATCACGGATGGAGTCCTCTATAAGAAGAATTTCGACCATAGCCAGGCTACTTACACGCGCACTTCTACTACTGGCCATGCCTCACGAAGACAGTCAAGCAGTACGTCCGCACATGTCGCGACTACCAACGCCGTAAGACTCCGACCAGCAGGACTACTACAGCCTATATCGCCACACCGAAAACACCATTCTATCAAATTGGCATTAACTTGCTCGGATAGTTTCCCACGTCTTCCTCCGGAAATTGGTAGATTGTAGTTTCCGCCGATTATTTAACACGTTACAGCGAAACAAAGGCCCTGCCTAAAGCTACCACAGCCGAAATCGCCCAGTTTTTTGTCACCAGCATCGTCCTTCGTCACGGAGCGCCAGCTGTGATAATTACTGATCGTGGGACAGCTTTCACCGCAGAGATGCTCCAAGAAATGCTGAAACTAAGTGGTACAGAACATCTGAAAACCATGGGTTATCACCCCCAAACAAACGGACTCACTGAACAGTTGAACAAGATCATTACAGATATGCTGTAAATGTATGTGGCCGTCGAGCTGGGACGATATACTCCCTCACGTAACTTTTGCTTACAATACAGCAGTCCAAGAGAGTACAGGTTTCACCCGATTTCGCTTAGTTCATGCTCGAGAGGTCACTGCAATGCTCGACGCATGTGCTCCTTCCCAAAAACCTGGGCATGTTCAACGCGGACGCTGCCTTGTTCACTTAACGCGCCGAGGAGGCCCTTCAACTCACCCGACGCCGTATTCAGGCTCGCCGAATTGCTGACGCACGCTGCTGCAACGTTACACACCGAGAGGTTACCTTCCAACCAGGCGATGAAGTTTGGGTGTGGACCCCCATCCGACAGCGTGGTCACTCTGAAAAGTGGCTGCGGTGCTACTTCGGCCCGTACAAAGTTCTACGCCGACTCCGCGACGAAGTTCTTCCTGAGGGCGCCTCAAGACGTTCTCGTCGGTTTTCACAAAGTGATGTGGTGCATGTGTCAAGGCTAAAGCCATATTTATTGCGTCGTCAATCAAACGTGGACAGACTTATCATCCATCATCATCATCATCATCATCATCATCATTAGCCTGACTACGTCCACTGCAGGACAAAGGCCTCTCCCATGTTTCACCAGTTAACCCGGTCCTGTGCTTGCTGCTGCCAATTTATACCCGCAAACTTCTTAATCTCATCTGCCCACCTAACCTTCTGTCTTTCCCTAACCCGCTTGCCTTCTCTGGGAATCCAGTTAGTTACCCTTAACGACCAGCGGTTATCCTGTCTACGCGCTACATGCCCAGCCCATGTCCATTTCTTCTTCTTGATTTTAGCTATGATATCCTTAACCCCCGTTTGTTCCCTAATCCACTCTGCTCTCTTCTTGTCTCTTAAGGTTACACCTACCATTGTTTTTTCCATTGCTCGCTGCGTCGTCCTCAATTTAAGCTGAACCCTCTTTGTAAGTCTCCAGGTTTCTGCTCCGTAGCTAAGTACCGGCAAGATACAGCTGTTATATACCTTCCTCTTGAGGGATAGTGGCAATCTACCTGTCATAATTTGAGAGTGCTTGCCAAATGTGCTCCACCCCATTCTTATTCTTCTAGTTACTTCAATCTCGTGGTTCGCCTCCGCGGTTATTACTTGCCCTAAGTAGACATAGTCTTTTACGACTTGAAGTGAACTATTACTTATCTCGAAGCGCTGCTCTTTACCGAGGTTGTTGTACATTACTCTCGTTTTCTGCAGATTCATTTTAAGACCCATTTTTCTGCTCTCCTTGTCTAACTCCGTAATCATGAGTTGCAATTCATCCCCTGAGTTACTCAGCAATGCAATGTCATCGGCGAAGCGCAGGTTACTAAGATACTCTCCATTAACTCTTATCCCTAACTGTTCCCATTCTAGGCATCTGAAAACCTCCTGTAAGCACGCGGTAAATAGCATTGGGGAGATTATGTCCCCCTGCCTTACACCCTTCTTGATTGGTATTCTGCTGCTTTCTTTATGAAGCGCTATGGTAGCAGTTGATCCCCTGTAGATTTCTTCCAGGGTGTTTATATATACTTCATCGACGCCCTGATTCCGCAGTGTCTGCATGACAGCTGATATTTCTACTGAATCAAACGCCTTCTCGTAATCTATGAAGGCTATGTATAGTGGTTGGTTATATTCTGAGCATTTCTCTATTACCTGATTGATAGTATGAGTGTGGTCTATTGTTGAGTAGCCTGTTCGAAATCCTGCTTGTTCCTTTGGTTGATTGAATTCTAATGTTTTCTTTACTCTGTTACCAATCACCTTTGTAAATAGCTTGTATACTACAGAGAGCAAGCTGATCGGCCTGTAATTCTTCAAGTCCTTGTCATCTCCTTTCTTATGTATTAAGATGATGTTAGCATTATTCCAAGACTCTGGTACTCTTCCCGTCAGGAGACACCTCGTAAACAGGGTGGCTAGTTTATCTAACACAATCTGTCCTCCATCTTTCAGCAGATCTGATGTTACTTGATCCTCACCAGCAGCTTTGCCTCTTTGCATGCTCTCCAAAGCTTATCTGACTCTTTCTATTATTACTGGTGGGGTGTCATCTGGGTTACTGCTAGTTATTATAGTATTAAAGTCGTGGTTGTCCCGGCTACTGTACAGATCTCTGTAAAACTTCTCCGCTATTTTAACTATCCTATCTATATTGGTAGTTATTTGGCCTTTTTTGTCCCTTAGTGCATACATCCGATTTTTGCCTATCCCACGTTTCCTCTTCACTGCTTTGATGCTTCCTCCGTTTTTCAGAGCGTGTTCAATTCTCTCCATGTTATACCTTCTTACATCGGATACCTTACGCCTATTAATCAACTTCGAAAGCTCTCTCAGTTCTATTTTGTCTGTTGCACTTGAGACTTTCATGATTTGGCGCTTCTTAATGAGATTCTTCGTTTCCTGGGTAAGCTTGCCTGTGTCCTGTCTAATTACCCTGCCTCCAACTTCCACGGCACACTCCGTAATGATACTCGTCAGATTATCATTCATCGTATCTGGGCTAAGGTTGGTTTCCTCACTTAGAGCCGAGTGCCTGTTCTGAAGCGAGACTCTGAATTCCTGTACTTTCCCTCTCAGTGCTAGCTCATTGATTGGCTTCTTGCGCATCAGTTTCTGTCGTTCCTTCTTTAAGTCTAGGCGAGTTCGAGACCGTACCATTCTATGGTCACTGCATTGTACCTTGCCAACCACTTCCACATCCTGCACGATGCCTGGGTGTGCGCTCATTATAAAGTCTATTTCGTTCTTATTTTTGCCATTAGGGCTCCTCCATGTCGACTTGCGGTTTCCTCGTTTTTCATAACAGGTATTCAAAGTTCGTAGAAACATAGCTGGCAACATAGAGGAATACAATAGCATTAATGAAAGGGTGGTAGGTATTGTAATTAAACACAATAAGAGATATAAGATGAAGGTGGTGCAGGCTTACGCGCCTACACCCAGCCATGATGACGCTTCAGTTGAAAGCTTCTATGAAGACGTGAAATCGGCAATGAGTAAGGTAAAAACACAGTATACTATACTAATGGGAGACTTTAATGCAAAGATAGGGAAGAAGCAGTCCGGAGACCAGGCAGTAGGAGATTATGGCATCGGTACTAGAAACGCCACAGGAGAACTACTATAGTAGAATTCGCAGAACGCAATAAATTACGAATTTTGTATCAACATTGGCAGCCGCCATACATTCTTTGCATTTCCCAACACGTGTGCGTGCTCTCCTCTCTATCTCTTTTTCCATCTTTCAAACTCCCAAATCCCTATCCCCAGTGTAGGGTTGCATACCGGTCGTTACAGACTGCTTAACATTCCTGCCTTTCCTTTCCCTCTTGTTTTTCTCTCTCTTTGCATAAGGCAATTCTATTCTCAACGTTCACGTGCTTTGAGATAATTATGCTCGCTATACCACTACACAAAGCATATCCCAAAAAATGCACTGCAGCACATTACAGTCACAAACGCTTGACAGAGCTAATGGGTTTTGGTTGATAAGCCGCTTCAAAACATAATCGATAAACAGGCGTCGAAGTGAAGTTATCGCACGGCTAATCTTCTTGCGACGATTTCTGTAAACAAAAAAAACTAATAAAAAACCTTGCCCATCTCTCTTGTGCCTTCCCTTGCAAATGACCATGAAAGCTCGTCGGTACACAATTTTTCCTTTTTTGCGCACGCAAAAACAAACAGCGCACGCACCAGCGAAAACACAGCAGTAACTGCGTAGGCGCCACGGCTTTTGCCTACTACGCGAAAGCAAATGCCCGATGACAGCGCCCCCACCTTTTTAATACGTATGTTCGGTAGAATTCGTGTCTACATCAGGCGTACACACGCAAGGCTTCATGGGATGCAACGTCTGCATCAGCTTCCTATTCAAGATACCCGTGCCACACTGTTCCGCTGGCCACGTTTTTTAGAGCTGTAGACACGCCTTTTTTCGATTGTGTTGTAATCTAAATGTTCGCACTATCATGGTTGGTTGCGCAGCTGTAAGTTGCACGAGTTCGAGCACCAAAAGGAAAGAAGATGTTCATATTCACTTAGAACTAAGAAAGTTATGGGCCATCTCCCATAAGTGAACCCTGATGATCGGATGTGGAGCGCGGCGTACCCGGTTGAAACGGGTGTCAACGCGGGTGCTGGAGTAATGGTGTGAAGCGAAACTCGATGTAGCATTTACTCGAGTAAACGTTTCTTTGAAACGCAAAGACACAGAAGGTGGGTTTAGTTTCGTGTAAGCTTTATCCCAGATAAACGAGCTGAAAGAGCGTTTTCACTCGACTTGCTGTCAAGCGTTGTGGGTGGTAGAGAGGGTGAAGCGAGAGAAAAGTGTGTTGCGAGTGGGTGGAGGAGCTGGCACCTGTGGGTGCTGGGGCGAGCGTGCTGCTAGTAAGGGAGAGAGTGACGTGAGCGCGTACCTCCGAGGGAAGCGTATGAGAAGAGCGTAACGTCCACGTGCAGATGCAGCTTGATCTATTTGGCATCGCTCTAGCACCTGCGGCGCGTTCGTACGGATGCACGTACGTACGGTATAACGCGCGTGAGTCGAATAGCTGCTTCGCATAAAAAAGAAAAATTGAAGAGGGTTTTGTGGCAATAAGGAGAGCCACAGTGAGGTGTAGCCTTTGAATGGCTGGCATATTATGGGTAATATTTGTCCCAAATCTAGCGTGGATGGTTTCGTTTGTCTGACAGATTCGGTATACGTTCAGGCACTCCCAGCGAAAATCCATGGCAGGTTGACAACGAGCCGTCGAAATTTTGGCACGACAAATGAGGGACAGAGGCAACAAAACTGAAGCAAAAAATGCATTTGGATGTGTAGTTTTTCATGAGGACAATTACAATCAATATATACCCTGCTACGATGGTGTTTACGCTGAAAAACACGGCCGCCGCACAACTTGCAGCCAGATCTGACCCTGATACCAAAAATAGCGTGACACAGCAGCCAACAGCCACACGAGATTAGGCCAGAGATGACACCATAGAATCGACAGACACAGCATTTGTCAACTGCAGCGATGTATACATAGTCAACCAGTGGTTCTGAAGGCTACCGCCTCGCACCAGCGGGAGAAAATGATAGGTCAGTCACACTGTATAGAGCAGAAAAAGGACCCTATTGTACACCTATAGAAAAGGTATGCAATGTGTTGCTGGTAATTTTAAGTGATTGATATGGTGAGTTTAATGTCTCAAAACAACCGTATGACCATGAAAGACGCCGTTGTGGAGGGCTGCGAAAATGTTGGTCACCTGGGGTTTTTTAGCGTGCACCCCAATCTGAGCACATGGACGTACAGCATTTTCGCCTGCATCAACAATGCAGCCACCGCCACCGGCATTCGATCCCGCGACCTGCCGGTCAGCAACGGAGTACCTTAGCCACTAGACCACCGTGGCGGGGTGATAGTTTGAAGTGTCCCCCCAAAAATTTCTTTTTTAGTCTATTTATTGATGCCTGATCTGGTGCACATGTGAGCAGAGCAGGTAACTACGCAGAACAAAGGCGGTGCCTGACGATGACGTCAGCGTCGTCTCGGCCAGCCTGTTCAGCAACGTGATGCCATACGTAAATGCCAAATGAGCTCAACTTCTTGAAAAAAAAGTTACCGCCGACAGATCTCACTTTCAAAGTTTTTAAGCACTGCATTCTGTCGAGGTCATTCACCAACGAACGATTGAACGTTTTGCCAGGCCGCCGACGCTGAAAGCGTAGTTTTAGTAACATAGTACACACCTTGCATATAAGGTACTGTATATTAGCCCCGAGAATGAACACCGGCCCCGCGGCAGTCGGGGTGAAGTGACGTCACGGAAAGGAATCGCTTGCTCCGCAGCCGAGTATCGCCTTTTTCTGCGCCCGTCGTGTGCCCACCCCCACGTGATCCTGTGGCGATAACTGTTGACTGTTGCGATGCAAATCTACCAAGGTATAAGGCAGCTTTTACACTGGCATCGAAACATAAGTGAGCTGCAGAAAGTTACGAATATCTAAATAGCAAGCTCTTGCTTATACGGAAGATTAGCTGCGAAATAGGGGAGCCATACAGCAAGGCATTCGTTGTTTTCACAGCTTATGCCAAGAAACTGGTTTTAACAGTCTTTACGTTTATGATTATAACTTCATTACAACTTGGTGTGCACTTCAGGGTTAGAACACGTGCCCAAAAAATTACAAATAAGTTTAGAGTGTTTTCAAATTTTGTAATACATCGCAGTTTTAGGCACGTAATTCGGGTGATTTGACAAAGCTGCCTGTCTTGGTAAAAAAGACGTTAGATGATCTAACATAAAAAAAATCTGTTGATATATCTAGATTGTATACGGTAACACACAAAACTTTCAGGGAAATTTTGAGATGTTATTGCACTTGAGTTTCATGAACATTTCTTCTAAACAGCTAGTTAGCAGGAATTATGTGGCTGTATATTTCGATTCGCATGAACAGCCGGCTCGATCAAACACCGCGTAACAGGCGGTAATGTTTACTTCACGTGGGAGAACTATCGCTAACAATCGTTTGCCAAACAAGTGGAACTCAATATTAGCGTTCTGAATGGTTTCGATGATGCATGTTCAAGTTAATGAAGTTCGGGCATAAGGTGAAAAGCACCGTCGCTATGATTCTGCACGAAGTTTCCGCAATTAACCTAAACTTAGTTTTTAGTGAAATGAAGCCTAAAAATTACTGCGAGAAAAACGTGAAACTACATTATGAGTCTGCGAGTACATAAGGAAGACAAAGACAACTTCTGCGGTGGCACGGCCAAGTGCTTTGAAGATGCTTTGCGAGCCTCAATGCTGCAAGGGCTTTTGCATTTTTGCAACTGTGCGTAGAGCTTGGTACATAGACAATACGCGGCCAGATGATAGGCGCATGTGTCCGATACAAATAAAGCTGTTGGACGTGAGAAGATCCTACCTCTGAAAAAACCCGTTCGGGAAGAAAGCAACGTATTAAAGTCAATGTGCTGTCTTATGTGCAAAAACCAAGACTTTAACACACGACGTGCTGTGGAATAACTTTGTATCCAAGCACAAACATAGAGATAGAGAACTCTTTATTGAAAAGCAGAGAATTTAGCCAGCATGTGTGTGTCACTGACTTGCTACTCTGCGTGGGGAAGGGGATTGGAGACTGAAAGGCAAGAAGAGAGAAAGAAAAAATAATAAGAATTAAAATGGAAAGAAACAAAGTAAATATACAAACATTTTTGTGTCTCTTAAACGGAGACGTGTGCTGACAGCATGACTTCAGTTTTCAAGGCACCCCTACAGTTTGTCTAGCTGACCGAAAATGTCTAAATACGCGAATAAAAGTTTCATCGCTTGCCTCTGTTGCGTAAAGCTGGGGAAAGGGCCCAGGACACAAAACTGATAAAGTTCGTTGGGTTAAGAGATGCATGCAGTGTTCATAGAGCACACGCTCATCGGCATACTCTCGGCACTGAAACAAGATATTTTATTTTTTACAGTTTTTTATGGAGCCATAGTTATTGCCGTATGGACTGTCTACTTGACCGAAGCGATACCGTAAATTGTTTCCATAAGCACTGTTCAGCCGGAGACGGTGGTAGAGAGTTTCCAGGTGTCGAGAGATTCGGGATGTGAGTCTAGTTCCTAGATGTGGGTCGATAGAGTGGAGAAAATCATTTTGATGTGTCGGGAGGTTCCATAGCCTGTTATTTTCTTTGGCAGCAAGCCTTTTAGCCAGCTGGGAAGCATATGATTTAGTGAAATAGGTTCGCCTGTCATTTTGCTTTTGAAGTTGTTTGCCGACCGCTTCATCTGCTTTTTCATTGGCCAGTATACCGCAATGAGCTGGTATCCATTAAAATGTGATAGCGTGACCCGCGATAATAGCCAAGTGGTGTAAGTATGCTATATCAATTGAAATCGAGTGATAATTTGTTTTATTTAAGAGGCTGAATAGTATTTGTAGTGTTCCCTTGGAGTCAGTGAAGAAAACCCATCGGTTTGGCGTTTGACGCAGGATGTGGAGGACTGCTTCTTTAATTCCATGAAGTTATGCTGTCGTTGATGATGTCCTGCGTTGTAGCCGATCAGACAGACTTTGTCCTGTAAAGGGAACATAAAGGCCATTAGACAAAATCTCCTGAGTAGCTGAGGCGTCAGTATAAATATGAGAATGCTGAGTCTAATGCTGGGCTGAGTAGAAGAGAGTAGTATGTAGCAGTGCAGTCTGTGCAATGTGTCTTATAGCTTCATTGATTCCTGGGACACGCCGTTTAATATCAAGAGGGGAAAGCGTCCATGGGAGAAATCTTGGAGGCATCAACTTCTTCGGCTGTCTAATAGCAGTAAGTTGCTGAATTTTCACCGCTTGGCCGAATGCTGAATTGCTGTGGGTGAGATGTATGCGGTACAGAAAATGCTTCTTCCCATGTAGGACATGGCGGAAATGAGTGCGCAATATTTCTTGAGTGCAGGCTTATTTCTTTTATTTATTTAGTACATACTGCTGTCCGTAGACCTAGCAGGAGGGGCGAAGAAAGGGAACACAGTGGAAGCAAAGGGAAGACGTTTGTACAACAAAATTTTCTTACTATCCTACGCAATAACTGAAAAACAAGTACATACTAAACAAAGTGAAGTAAATATACACTACTAGAAAAAAAGAAAGCGAAGAAAGTGCACAAATTGCTAGAAACAGTCTTAAGCAAAGAAGTAACACAACACAACTGCACTCATGATATGACGTTATATAGCATGGTGTCAAAAATGTTGGCTTAGCAAACAGATGCATGAATTTTTCAAAGTCAGGAATGCCATGTTCAGGAAAAGCATGTGTAAGCAATGTATTCCATTCGCTAATGGTTCGTGGAAAGAAGGAGTGTATGAAAAGATTAGTACGTGCGAAGTATGGTGTCAGTTTATGATTGTGATTATATCTGGTTTGCCTGGAAGAAGACGGAAATAGGTATTCATGAGAGTCGATATTAAACTGAGGATTTAGAAGCAGGAAAAGATAGTTGAGTCTGGCGATAGCTCTACGCTGTTTCAAAAGTGGAATGTTGTTCTTAGCCATAAGTGATGAAGGTGAATCAAGATTGTGAGAGGCAATATAAATGAATCGTACCGCCCTTCTCTGGACCATTTCCAGTTTATAAATGTCTTTTTTAAAATATGGTCCCAGGCCACGCATGCGTACTCAAGACGGGGTCGTATATATGTACTGTATGCAAGAAGCGTAACTTGTGATTGCGCCTTTTTAAGTTGGTGTCTTAGAAACCCTAGTTTTCTAGAGGCGGAGGAACAGGCGTCATCAATATGGTTGCTCCACGACAGTCGATTAGTAATCTTTACTCCTAAGTATTTAAAATTGTTCATTTCAATCAAGGGATTATTATTTAAGGCGTACAGCGACGTAAAAGGACTAGTTTTATTGGAAGTTCGCATAAAGACTGATTTACTAATGTTTGATTGATATGTGGGGTTTAACGTCCCAGCAGCACCATATGATTCTGAGAGACTCCGTAAATGAAGGCTCCAGAAATTTCGACCACCTGGCGTTCTTTAATGTTCACCCAAATCTGAGCACACGGGCCTACAACATTTCCGCCTCCATCGGAAATGCAGCCGCCGCAGCCGGGATTCAATCCCGCGATCTCGATTTAATAATGTTTAACTCCATCGACCTAGTATTGCACCAATCGGAGATGACATCTAGCGGAAGACACACTACTTCCGCTACAGTTTTCTTCGGAAGGCCTAGACAGATTTGTAGGCAATTGTTTCGTGCGGCTTCTAAACTTTTCTTGTTTGTTGGTGATAATCAGTGAAGCACCGGTAGGCAATATTGCAAGGTTCCTTCAATATACACTTTCTCAAGCAGCATCATTGATCGGCACTGGCATGCCCATCGTGTTCCCGCCATGAATTTGAAAAGTTGTGATGCTGCAGCTATCTCGCTCGAAGTTTCTTCACCTGAAGAGACCAGGAAAGACTTCTGTAGATGACTATTCCAAGAAATCACTGAGACCGTGAGACCGTACACAGGTCAGTGGCCGGCCACCGAGGAGGAGGGGTTCTCCAGATGGACTTTCTTTCTCGTGAATGCAATGGCTGTACTGTTTTCTGAAGAAACCTGCATACCCCGGGGAGCCAAATACGCGGAGAGGTTCCGTAAAGCTTTTTGAAGGTGTTGTTTGGTAACGAACGCGAACTTGAAGCACTCCAGATACAGACATCGTCGGCGTAAATTGTGATGCGCACTCCTCGCGGCAGTATGCTTGTTATATGTGTCCGGGTGATGTTGAACAAGAGTGGACTGAGCATGCGCCCTGGGGTACGCCCTTCTCTACTGCATAGAACTGTGAAGGACCGTTTTGAGTGCACATATATATCTTCCATTGTTTTAAATATCTCTCAATTCATTTACACAGTCTTTCTCCAAGGCCAATAATGACCATGGCTTCAAGAATGACATGGAAAGACGGAGTCAAAAGCTGCTTTAATGTCGAGAAAGATAGCTATTGGAATGCGTCCAGCAAAGAGGCCCTCTTCAAGAGAAGAGACGAGGTTGATGACGTTATCGATAGCTGATTTGCCTTGACGGAATCTGTTCATTGGTTGAAGAAATTTGTCGTGGCATTCTAAAAACCAAGTCATTCGATTATGAACCATCCGCTTCATAAGATTCCCAACACAACTCAACAGGGCAACGGGTCGGAGAGGCGTAGCTTGTTGGCTGCTTTGAAGGTTTAAAAATGGGCCCTGTTTTAGCGAGTTTTCATTCTGCGGGAACCTCGCCGGACAGCCATGAAGAATTTTAATATTCCAGGAGTCGTAGGCGGGAGATGTGGGGTAACTTTGCGATGGCTTCATAGCTTATTTTGTCGTGACTGGGTGATGTGTGCCTGTTTGATTCACTGATTGCGGTATTCAGTTCTTCAATTGTGAATGGCAAATCCAATGCTGGCACAGTCTCTCGTGAGAAGTCAGACTTGTTGCTTGCGGAAGAGCTCCAGGGTATTGAAGTTGATGATAACAGTGTGCAGAATCCTTATGACAGCTCTTTGAGGGA
Source organism: Rhipicephalus microplus (assembly GCF_043290135.1). Taxonomy (NCBI): domain Eukaryota; kingdom Metazoa; phylum Arthropoda; class Arachnida; order Ixodida; family Ixodidae; genus Rhipicephalus; species Rhipicephalus microplus. The sequence continues at coordinate 190,165,619 of NC_134710.1, forward strand.
TTTCCGTTCGTGAAGAGAAAGTGCAGTGAAAGGGTGAAGCTGTTGGAGTGGCGTTCGCATGCCTCTAAAGACCCGCCATATTTTGGCTACCGGTTGATGAACGTCCAGAGTGGAGCAAAAGTCTCGACATCTTTGCCAGCTACGTTTATCCAGGTAACGCCGGATATGACGTTGTCTGCGTCGGCAGGCTCGAAGGTGTTCAAGACACTTTGTGCGCAATACTTTCCTTTCAGCTCACCTTCTAATGCATACAGTTTTGCAAACTTATGGTTTGACGGAAATCCGCCATTCTTGGCTGAAAGACGTGTGCATGCTTTTAGGCAATGAGACATCGTAGTGAGTAATTTTTTGTTCTTAGTGGCAGCAGTAATTTCTTTGCCAGCAGCGTCTTTGAATGTATCCCAATTAGTAAATCTTGTAATTAATTTCTTTGATGGCATCTTTGCACCAACAGCTGATATCATGATTGGGTAGTGATCACTCCCCCGTGTTTCCGAGTCGGTGCACCAGTGAAAGTTACGGGCAACTGAGCTTCTTGCGAAGGTGACGTCGATGCTACCGGTAGTCGAAAAGCCTCGTAGATATGTGATACTGCCGTCATTCACAGGTTCAATGGAATGTTTTGAGAGTAGTTCTGCGAGCTTGGCTCCTCGCGCACAAGTGTGTGAGCTGCCCCGAATTTCATTGTGGGCTTTGAAGTCTCCACAAATGATGTGTGCCGAATGTGTTCTTGAAATCAAATTTTGAAGTCTTGATGCATCGAAAGGCTTGCCTGGTTCCTGGTATACTCCAATGAGTGTGTATTCTTGTTTAATGATTGCTGTGACGGCGCACGCATATTCATTGTCGTTGTGAGGTGTGATGTCAATCTCGGAGGCCGGAATATCTCTGCGAATTCCCATGAGTAGTCTGCTGACGTGGCCAAGTCGTTTTGAATGATAAAAATAATAGCCGCTCATTCTGAAATGTCGTTCGACTAGTGATCCAGAGATGACGCTGAAAGTTAATTGCTACGCTTGCACCAGCTGTCGGAAATCCGAAAAATTTGAGCGAAACTGGCCAGTGTTCCACAGGAATATGGTGCATGTGCTAAATATTTTATGTATTGTTAGTTCAGGTGGCGATGTCGTTGGGGAAACCATGATTGCTACTGTGATGAAATGCACCCCTGCGGTGTGTAGGACTTCGACACCAGGGGCTCCAATGCAAGGATCGCTGCTACCTCTGGGAAACTTCTTGACGAGGGATTTGCGTGGACAAGGGCTTTGAGGGCTGCAAACAACATAGGAATCAGTATGCGTGTGACATCTTGATTCGTGTTTCCATGTTGCTGTCTCTCGCAGATCTCCTTGTCGTGTTGCAGTGACTGAGTCTGTTGACGGTAGTGCTGGCTTGGTGGGTCTTGTGAGGTACGTTGCGATGATTTTGATGAAGACGACAAGCCCATGGATTTCCCACGTTTCTTTTTAGCAACATCTGCGTACGTGTAAGCAGATGCCTTTTCGGTTTGTGGTGGTTGTTCCTTGGAGACGTCTTTTGTACTCGTGAACACCGCATCAGGGTTAGGCGGTGGTTCGATCTGCCTTGGTGGTTTCCCTTGTGCTTGCTCCAACGTGCGTGCGAGTGTAGCAGTCTTCTTTTTATGCATCCTCCATATGAAGCAGGGTGTGGGCCACCGCAGTTTGCACAGTTAGGTTGTGCTCTTGACGTGCATTCCTTGTGCGAGTGAGGCCCAGCACACACTTTTCAGCGCATCGGGCCTGTGCAGTGTCTCGATATGTGACCGTGTCTTTGACGCTTGTAACACTGTGTAGCTACCCCAACGTATTCGGCAACTGGATAACTACAGAAGCCAAGCGTAACTCTTTTAGGTAGCGGTGAATCGTTACGGAATTCCAAAATGACTGATCGATGACGTACCTTTTTCACTTTTGCTCCCTCTTCGGGTGTGATGGTGGTGAGCCTCCTCGCTGAAACGACTCCTTGATCCCATAGATTGTCTTGTAGTTCTTCATTTGAGTAGCTCAGAGGCACATCTTGTATTTTTCCATAGTTCGCCGTGTATGAGTAGAGAACTCGGGCTTCTACAGCTACCCAGCCAGCTCAGTCACAGTGAGCAAACGGTTTGCAGCGGGTAGGGTTGACACTGTAACCACCAAGCTTCCATCATTGTTGAGGCGATGGTTGAGGACTTTCTCTTGGGCCGACGTTACAACCGCTGATGCCACAATGTTAAGGTGGACCTGCCATAAGCTTCCGCCTTCCATGGTAGGTCAGAAGATGACAGGAACGCCTGTACTTTTTTTTCTTGTAGGACACAACCGTGAAGGGCGCTTGGTCTATATTCTCTCCATTTTCCTCCGAAAAATTGGAGCTGTCCTGCTCGTCGTGCCGTCCCTTGCTTACGGGGTCATGGTCTGCAGTTCCCTCCGCAGGGGCTGCAGGAGTAGTACTTGCCACGGCTGCCATAGATGCGGCATCGAGTGCATCTGGCGGTGATGTTCTGTGTCGTGGTGGGTACGGCGCAGGGCGCCTAGAAGTCCGCTTCACGTGTTTCTCCAGATGAACGGGAGCCACCAGGTCGTTTCGAGTGGAGTGCGAAGCCCAGGAGAGCAATAGGAACTGTCATACTGAGAAGAATATAAAAAATTTTGAACAAACATGTCCTTGTTCTTCACTCACTCTGAATGTGGCTGCCATGGCCGAGAATTAAACCCTTCCTCAAGTTTAGTTGCGCGATATCACAATCCGGATAAAAGTGCATGAAGGCACGTGGTAATCGCTGGGGATTGTACAGAACAAAGTTTTAGTCGTTTTACTTGGAGCAATATTGATGCTGTTTTTGTCATTCATCCGAAGCTTGAGTCAAGTGAAAACCGATCGCGAACAGTGGAACAGCATACGATGCGGGTGAAATTTATGTAGGCGCGCCACGGCAGGTGTCGAAGCATCCTTGCCGTGACGTCAACCAGGCACCCCGCTAGGGGTCACTACCTCATCTTCTCGTGGCTAATACCCAGCAATCTGAGACGGCGACAGAGTGGTGCAACTACAAATGCGAAAACTGCTGAGCACCCCCACAGAAAGAAATGCGTCAACCACGGAAGGAGGCGACAACCACGGCCACAACACTTATTATTCCGAGAAAAAACTATGAGTCGTCATAGCACACAGAGTCCGTCATTTGCAACCTCAAACGAAAATTATATTTGGCAATGACAGCATATGCTTCCATTTCGGGGTCAATCGTTGGTGCGCCCATGCTAACGTGTGCTAGAAATTCGCAGCATACGCACTGGGTTGCCATGAAAAAAGCGAGTGACAGCGGTCAATTCCACCTAGAAAGTTTCAGGCCTGCTCACTCTGTCTGTCACGGGCTCTGACGTCACTCCGTTTAGATTGGTGCTTTTCGCTGCACAGATGTATGTACCTAGCTTGCCATCGTCAAGAGACATTAATTGCCAAGCCCGAAAAACGTTCTCGTGGCGTGCTGGAGTGCCTGTTGGCGACTCGAGAAGACCGTCTTTTTCTGTGTCCGTGAACTGCAGCGTGGATTTGTGATGCGCTTGGTGCACTGGATATTCGCAATCTGTATGGCTGCAAATCCGAACGATTGGGCGATGCTGCGCGGTGAATTGTCGCGGCAAAGGGACCGAAGTTGTGAGTATTTCCTAAAGCCAACCAAAGAACAATACGGGAGCGTGTCGTTCCTCAAGCTGACATCGACATCCGTTTTCTTCGTGGCCCGAAGGTACGTGTGCCCGTACTACGCATTCATAATTCGTTCCGATGGCCTCATCTTCACCATGTTCCATTCTTGCTCTAAAATAAAGGAGTCAAGCGTGCTTCTTACTTGTTGGCGTAAGCCTTGGAATTAAAATAATAAACGCTCGTGGCAGTACGTTTTCAGAACAGGCGTTTTTCTTTCAGGGTCGGTAAACATTTTGCTAACAATTGGCGATTTGCGCCGCGGGCTCCTTGTATTACCTCTCTTCACTTGGTTTAGAAGAATGGAAAGAATGCTTAGGGGGTGCATTGGTTTTGCGCTCAGTATTTTCTTGTCAGTGTTCCTACCACCTAATTTCGGTATTATACTTTTGCGCCAGTCTCGTCAGCACATTAGCCTGATACATTTCCTTGAAGTTTAGATGCCTGTAGCCACTTACGATAAAACGCTTTCTTAATTCGTTTTCAGGTGTGTGAGCTCTACTTCAAGCTAGAGTATTTCGAAATATTTACCAAAATTATATTGATTCAAGAACCGGTATTGCAGTAGAAGCGCCCACGGGGGCTCCACGGTTGAATATAGACCCAGTACTAACATTTTTTCAGGCCCTAAGTTATATGACCGACTACGCACCACTCCGAGAGGGTCCAGTAAAAAAGAGGGAATGCCACTCCTTGTGCCGGACACAAGAGATTTTCGCGATACGAAAGATTTTGTTTTATCTTGCAATGGTGATCACCCGGATATCGCACTGAATAACATACTTGTGACAGCGGCACACACTCCCCGCAATAGCTACATGTCTATGAACACAGGTGTTAGAAATAGTACAAACAAAACCGCAGAACTTTGCAAATCAGTAGAAACAGTTTTTCTACATGCTCTGGATAGTTCGCGAGTGCGTGCGTGTGTGTATAAAGATAGAAGGATTAAAAGTTACAGTATTTATTTTGTCACTTTGTTGATCCATCAAATTGTGCACTTGTAGATCGATCACACGTTCGATAGCGCACAATCTTTGATTTTTCATGAAAAAAATGGTCCACAGGTGACTCTCTTAATTCTTTTAAGGGCATTAAATTACTTGAAACAGCGCCTTTTTTATGCAAAATACAGTATAAAGCTGTTAGGCATGTGAAACTCGCCGCGAACGCTTTATTTTTTAACGAGAGGCAATAAAGCGCACTTTGACTATCTTGAGAAGTAATAATTGCCAGAAATTTATGCCAGCTATTCAATAAAGAGATGTTGCTAGGAGTCGGGAAAAATTTGTGCTACAAAAAATATTTACGAAGGTACGCCGCGTGTTTAAAGTGTCGAGGTGGCCTTCTCTCACAGTTTGCAGCAGTTCTTGTTTTGCTTTCATCGTTATATCAGACAAGGTTCCATCTAGTGTCACTTCTTTGACGTTGTCGTCACGCGCACGTGGGTGGGCACTAGCACTGTAAACACATGAGCTGCTCTAAATTATCTTGTAATCACACCTGAATAGAGTGAGGACGAGCTTAGAGTTTGAGGATGGCAGCAACTCAGCTTCAAGTTTTACAGCAAAGATGTTTTGTGTCTGGCATTCTGCAGCCGTTCATGGTTTTGTTTTGTTTACATCCTCAAGGTGTCTCTTCCGCCGAATGTTCGTATAGCTTCTGACCTGTGTGTGCAATCTTATAGCTACTCTGGCAACGTGCGAAGTCCATACGTTCACAGTGCACAAAGACCAACACAAATAAAACACAGCGCGTACACTTTCTTTTACGTACAGTATCTCCGTGCCTCGACCTTTTCGCGCTTGGAATTTTTCTGCTATTCTTGGCGAGTAGCAAGATAGTGTTACAGTATTGACATATAAGGCTCAAACTCGGAGGATAACAAAAAAAATTCGAGAAATGCTAACGACAGTGCTTCTTGCGATTGAACCGAGAATGGCAGCCGTGACAGAAGATAACGGAAAACAGCAGAGTGGCTCAGAGAAAAAATAGGGACAGCTGTTACTCCAGTTGTCATTAGGCGAAATGAAAAATGGACTGAGGCTAGCAACGCGATGCGTAGGACACACAACCGGTGGTCATTTAGGGCAACAGTGTGAATACCAAGCAACAGGCAACGTAGCCAAGGACGCCAGACAGATAGATGAGCTGATGAAAGTGATATGTGAGGTTTAACATCCTAAAACCACCCTATGATTGAGAGATACCGTAGTGGAGGGCTCCGGTAGTTTTTACCACTTGGGGTTCTTTAACGTGCGCTGAAATCTCAGCACACAGCATTTCCGGCTCCATTAAAAGTGCAGCCGGTGCAGCCGGGATTCAATCCCGTGACCTGTGGGTGAGCAGCCGAGTACTTTAGCCACTAGACCACCGCGACGAGGCGGGTTGACGAAATCGAAAAATTTGCCGACAAAAGGCGCCATCAACTGACGCAAGACACGATAAATTTGACGTACCCGGAAGATGCCTTTGACCAACTGCAGACATAGAACTGCATGATAGATGCAGCGCTACAGACAAAGACGAATTGAGGAGCACAGATTGTACAGGACGAGCACTGTCTCGGAACTGAAAGATTTATTTCGAGGAACGAAACGGGAAAACAATACCAAAATAAATGTTTCAGCTGCGAGATAGCGCTCGTCCTGTGACTTTGTGTACCTTTCGTATTAGTATCCAGCGCTGCGTTAATCATGCAAGGATTCCAACGAGACCGACTTACCATTCTACTGCGACATGGAACCAGCCGGTAATGGATCTAGCTGTCTATATGTCTGTCTGTCTGTCTGTCTGTCTGTCTGTCTGTCTGTCTGTCTGTCTGTGTTTGTGTAACCATGTACGTCTTCCCACTCTCAAGTGGCCTCGTAGATACCAAATATTGCATAGGGTGACATGAGTGTATACAACCACATGATTTGCAGGTTGTGACATGACTAATAACACTGCGACTTCTCTTTGTCGTGTACGTCATGAAACTTTCTAGACTAGTCACGTGTGGCACATACTACATACCGTGAACCATGGAATGCTACGGCAAACGCGATGCCGGCGTTGGCGGTGTTGTCAATGGGTGAGAGATCCCGATGGAAGCGAAAAACGTAAATCACTGCTTTATCCGCAATCGCACACCGCCATTCTGCATGAGAGTAAAGCACTCTACCACGCAGCGACGCCAGTGATTCAGTCAGCGTCAGTTGTGGTGGAAGTGAATGCTACCCGCTTTTATAACACTGAACTCTTAATCAAGTCCTGGCTAGCGCGCGTCCTGTAGGCGGGACACTCAAAAATTTAGAAAAAGTCACGGCTGCAGGAGGTAATGCGGCAAGAGTTAGACGTGACAGTGCGAAAAATAAAAGGGTGCACCGTTCAGGCTTGCCTTATAGGCGGCCAACAGCTCTGGGCGCTTGCGATGCGGGCCGCGCGGACGAAGTCCTTCTTATTTAGCTGCCGTTCATGTCGGGACGTGCCGTGCATGTATCGGTGATACGCATGCGCCAGCAGCGTCAGCCGCAGGGGCAAATGAATGCTGCAAGGAGGTATACACGGGGCTGACTATGCACCCTTTCCTGTGCGCGTGAAGAGAAGGAGAGTCACCCTTGGGAACATGAGCGCGTGATCGCACGCTGTTCTCTTGCGTGTATTAAGAAAAAAAAAAGAAAAACGTGTGAAAGGAGGCGAGATTGAGAGTTCTGGGTTGTGAAGGAGGGTGACTACTGAAGAGGCCAGCGCTACTGTCGTTGCGACGTAGTAAACCGCATCACATGACTCGCCAAAGCCATTGTCAGTGCAGCGCGTGCTTTCAACCACGAGTCAGTTCATTTTCAAACTTGCTGGTTTGTTTATACGCTCGTTGTCGCAGTCCCGGACGCATTCGAGTGGGCCTTATAGTGAATGAGCCCTTCCAAAACGTCGCGGCACCGATACACTTTAGTGATAGAACTGAAATTGGCGAAACTACTCAGCCTTCATCCTCAGGCGTGCAGCTTACTCAGCGGTCGCTTTTTTTTTTGGGGGGGGGGGGGGGGGCGTCCGTGGATTCGCCAATGTTCGGTATGTATGACGGTGTACTTCGCCGATATGTAGGCATAGGAAGTTGTTGCCTTTATTCGCACCAGGCTTGAACGAACGATTCCCGAAGCATGGAATCACAGCAACCATCCTGTTTGGCGCTTGCATCGTTAAAGCAACGCGTAATGCGGTTTCAACTTCCCTCCCTGGTGTGAGTTTCCGTGCACACGCTAGAACCAAGAAGCAGCGGGATGCATGTTTGATGAAGCCGAGGATGGGGAAAACAAGCCAGCATTGATTATCGCATGCTCGGCAAGCAGTTTCGCGAAAATATTTTGTGCACTACGTTGTGGTTGGTATTTGGTGAGTACGGCGTGGAACTTTTCGGAAAGGTACACATAGTGATTCGCGGAGTTAATTCACGCCAGGGCGACAGGCCTATTCCAGCTGTCTGCATCTCAAAAGCGGCGAGAATGATTTTGTGAAAATCCTGTCATATTGAGTTGCATATTCAGACGTCTCTTCTGTTAGCAGCCATGATGTTCTGAGCTGCTGGTAAGCAAATTGGTTTATCCCAGAGACCAGCAGTGTCACTGAAAACAAGATATGATAATTTTAAGTAATTGTCTGGCAAACGACCTTAGGAAGTACGAGATTTACCATTTGCGAGGCTGTGGCAACCATGGGTGATGCGTGCTTGACTTGCTTTAGCGTGCACGTTGAGACATTGAACGAGAATGCTAACCAGCGATGCGGAGACAAAAGTGGCTCTCCGCAGTGTGCGCTGACTGACTCATTCTGACGAGTGAGGAAGCCGCATTCGAATTCTAACTCGTCTCGAAAGTGAAACTCGGAGACATAAAGGAACTACTTGGTGCATACTACAAGTTTTGTGACACACGAACACCTGAACGCGTAGAAATATTTGGACGCTTGACTAGAGGGCTTGTCTACGAACCCTCGCGTTGAAGTCACGGTGACTGCATCGCTGTTACTAGTCCGTCATTGCTGTCACAAAATAATCGCTAGTTATACTCTATGCGTGAGCGCCAAAGTCAAGTTTACGCATTCATTTGATACTATTTCGATGTTTTATGTGTCGAGCGCAAGCGGCGGGCATAACAGCTATTACGAACATGCACGTAAAAACACCATTGGACGGGACACATTCGATTGTGGTAGAGTGTGCACGAGACTGAGATTTCCACGTGGTTGGCTCACGTTTAATCAATCGAATGAAAGGTATTTTCGGGGTCTCGATATGAGAGCGCCATCAACTCGGAATGAACGGGCACAGTTGACGCGATCGGAACAAACCAAAACAACTCATATTTATTTGACTACATTTAAAACAACGATATACCAGCCGAATTATCATACCACCAGTTGTGATCTACACGCTAAGCAATCTCATAAAATGTTACACAACACTCAAAAGCATAACAAACACAACAACACTCTCAAGGCGGCTTCTCCAATGCTTGACTTACCACGATGGCCACCGGCGCGCAGCCCGCGGTGCCGTTCACCGGGACTCACGCGAGAGACAACTGTTCGCGCCAAACGCCACCCGCCAAAGAAGCCGCTCATCTGTCCCGTGCCGCCACCAAGGCGAGCCGCCAAGCGTCACTGCCGGTGCCATCGCTCTAACCATGATGATGGTGGTGAACGACGCAAGCAAGCACAACGCCACTTACCGCTTGATCGTTGCGACCCTAGATTGCGACGTCTGCGCGAGACACGTGCGCCACGAGACGCAACCAACTTTGCAGGGGATCTTAGCACCCCCACCATCCCCCCAACCCTATTTCAAACCATATCACGAAAAGAACAAAAAAATCCGCTACACAAGCTCTAACAAAAGATGGGAGCACATGTCCCTAAAGAATGCCCGCGCACTACGACACCACCGCCGGTTGACACTGCTGCACTGTCCGGCTCTACGACTTCGCCTCAGTACCGGTCTCGCAACAGCAATGTTGCGGTCCACGCGAGAAACCGTCAATCGCACCAACACGTCTTCTAGTTGCGACCAGCACTCAAGAGGGCGCGGGACAGCAGGCCGTGGCGCAGGTAGGCATGCCCATCGCTGGACCTGATGATCGCATTCCTGGCCAGTGGCGCTGACGATGTGCAGAAGATAGCCAGCGGCGGGTAACATCAGTCCCGCGCCGTACATTCGGAACACTCGACAGAACAATGCAGTAGGGCAAAAGGAAGGGAGCTTCGGGCTCCTCGTCCACGTGGTACGATGGTCAGTACTGCTAGCAAATACATCGGTGGTGGCCAAGGCGCCAAGCACAAAAAAAAGAAATAAAGGTCCCTTTTCCTAACTCGTGCATCACAAGACAAAAAATAAAGGGAAGCAGAGTCCAACACATCAATGCCATGATCCACCTAGTTGTGCCACGTGCGACACGTGGCTGTGCAGAGCTTTAGGCCTAATCAGTCGCTCGACAACAACCAGCATCCACCCGTCATCCAGACGAGGCGCAGAAGAGGCAGCCACAAGAAGACATCCACTCTGTAAGTTGGCCCTACTGGCTCACCACGCACAGCAGCTTTCAAGCGATTGGCGTGCACCGTCCGAGATGGTGCCACGACGCCCTGGTGTTGAGTCGCACGACAAGACAGCAACTACGCCCAGCTGCCTGAGCCCAAAGAGATAGCAGAAGCTATTTATAGAAACTCGGACCACTCACGAGGCTTCCGTACTGACTCCCTTTGAACTCGGCTTACAACCCACGTGCTCTAAGCTTTGCTCACCCCAGGATTCAGACCGCATGGCTCTCTTACCAACTCAACAGCGTTCTTAAAAACCAACATCAACAACAAAAAAACACACTTGCGAGCCGAAAAAATAAAAACTCAACGTGCCTACAAGTTCAAACACGTCACAAAACCGATCTGCTCGCTCTCAACAAAGCACACCACCCATGCTAGCAATGGAAGTCTCCTGGACACCATAGGCCTACTCTTCCCCGGTTCAAACAAAAGCTTGTGCCGAACCGCGAAAAACTGTCGTCCGATGCTCCAAGAGCCCTACGTTGGGCGCCAGGGGGGGGGGGGAGGATACCACACCGTGGTGGTCTAGTGACTAAGTTACTTGGCTGCTGACCCGCAGGTCTCAGCATCGAATCACGGCTCTGGTGGCTGCATTTCCGATGGAGGCGGAAAGGTTGTAGGCCCGTGTGCTCAGATTTGGGTGCACGTTAAAGAAGCCCAGGTGGTCAAAATTTCCGGAGCCCTCCACTATGGCGTCTCTGATAATCATATAGTGGTTTTGGGACGTTAAACCCCCCATATTAATCGATCAATCAGGGTGGGGGGTCTCGATGTGGACAATGTAATGTGTTAAATATGGGACCGCCACTTTGGTTCGTGTGCGGTGCGGTGAGGAAAGGAGCCAGAGACTGGGTTCAGTACACATCAATGCGTGTTGGCGTAATCGATGTGCAGGTTGGTAGGCATGGAACCGCTCAGGAACCCTCCATGTACTGGGCAGGAGTCGTACGCGCGGGGTATCAGCGGTCGCAGTAGCGTGGCCAGTCAGGAGGCTGCCCAGCGGTAGTCTCGGGTAGCCCTCATGAACCTAGGTCGCCTCTCCAACGCTGCCTGTCTGCGTAGCCACGCTCCCAGCTTCTGCCATCAGCCGAAAATGCTACGCAGTTCGAAGTGACGGGCACACTGGCGGCCGCTGCCGGTGTGCCGGCTGCATATTCATACGCCCAAATATTTGTGTTTATCCAATGTTTTAGCGTGACTTCCTGTATCTTATGCTCACTGCCTTTGTTATCAATAAAAATTATGATTGGCGATTTTTCCCTGCTGAACTTCAAACTTACCTATCTCCCTTATTATCAGATCAATCAGATCTTCCTTGTTATCGGCTAATAATACTATATGATCTGCATACATCAATGATGGTAATGACTATTGAAAGTGTTTTCCTTGCTAGGAAAAAGAGTGGCTGAAGCCTAGCCGACACCCCTCTAATTTGGCTTCTACTTCCTTGAGATACAGCATAAATCACAAAGGTATCCTAATAGGTTCAGCTACCTGTTCTTCCCGTTTGATAACTACGTTGTTACTTTTATAGTTATTCTTTAAAAGATTAGTTATTTCATCTTCCACATCTATTGTGTCCAGTATTCCCCACAAGTTTTTTTGAATCACACTATCGTAAACTTCTTGATATCAAGAAATGCCTGTCACAGGGGCCTGTGTTCTTTTACCGCTATTTCAGTGCACTGCATCAATGAAAACAGATTGTCATCCAACCTCCTTCGTTTACGGAACCCATTTTGTAGTTCTCCCAGCACCCCCTCATTTTCCACTCATGTCTATAGTCTTTCCTTTACTATCTGCATCACCCACCTGTAAACTACTGATGTCACTGTTATAGGACGGTAGTTGTTTATATAGGGTTTGTCCCCCTTTCCTTTATAGATCACACTCATCCTGCTTAGTTTCCACTCATTTGGAGCTTCATCATTCATTATTGCTTTTCCCGCAGCCTCTCAATGTTTGCTTAAAGTTTGGTCCTAGTTTCTTTATTAGCATGATTGGGATGCCCTCAGGGCCTGTTGATGTGCTATTAGGAACTCTTTTCGCTGCCCTTTTCCACTCACGTTGTCCCTGTGGAGCCACTGAGCTAATTGGTCCATCCTCATCTGGTACAGTGCATGCAGCGTGTTCTTGGCGTGGAAATTTGTCTGTCATCATTGTTTTTACATATTTCATTGCCCGATCCCCTTCTAGTCCGACCGTTTGAACTGTAGTTATAAACCTCTGTTTCATGCTTGTCTTATTACTCAGAGAATTGAGATGGTTACAAAAGTTTGCAGCTGCCTTTCTATCCTTATTGTTTACTTCCGCCGACCATTGGGCCTCCTTTTTTCTAATCTTGTCACTGATCGAATCGGACGCTTCCCTTCTGCAGCTCAAAAAGTTATACCATTTTCTTTTGACATCATCTTCTGGTTCAACCCTCTGTTTAGAGCAAACCTGTGTTCCCTGCAGGCTTCCTGAAGTCTTACTATGGCTCTCGTAACTTTCTCATCCCACCAGCTTTTGGGTTTGTGTCTGCTTTTTCCGGTTGATTTCACTCGTATCTTAGCAAGCTCTAACTTAAACAATGGAGTTAGATTTGTGTACGTCCACTTTGCTTCAGTATCCTGGGTGATTATTTTCTCAATCTCTTTAGTTGCTATTCCTATTTGCCTTTCGGAATAAATATTACCGCATGGTTGCTCGTAATGCCACCTTTCTGATTTCGTTTCTCTTCCAAAACTCACCTTGATGCGTTTGTGATCACTACCTACGCTTCTGGGCCCATATTCATCTATGCTCGTCACCTTTAGCCGATCATACATAATATGTGACATTATTGCGTAATCTATCATCGACTGTAGCCTTCCCACCTCCCATGTTATCCGCCCTTCGCATATCTCGGTTCTGTTGCAAATAATTAAATCATGCCTTTCACACATTAGCATTCTGCCTGTTGGATCAGTATATCCATCCATATCTTCTATGTGCGCATTCATTAATATAATTAGCTCGCACTCTTCTCCTAGTTCGTCAATGTCATTTTCAATGCACTGCACTATTTGTTGGTTTTCTTCTCTGGCTTTTGTCCCTGTCCACAAGTATACAATACCCAGGAGCGTCATTTGCCCTGCCACTTTCCTTTTTAGCCAAAAATGTTCCTTGCACTCCTGCTTGACCCTCTGTCAGTCTCCACTTTTATGAATGAACGCCCCAATACCACCCCCTTTTCTGCTGCCTTCTATTCTATTAAAATATTCCCATGCCTAGTCCGGATTGTTAGGTGGTATTTTCATGTCGCTAGGATGTGCTCCTACAAAACCATATACCATCGGTTTCTCCTCCCTTAGCTGTTCTTCTATCTTTTTTCACTTCAGCCTATTCTTGCCACCCTGCAGGTTAATATACCCTACGTCGCAATTGGCTTGGTCCTCGTGGCTACGTCAATTTCTGCGCCGGACTCTACGTTTCTTAGATATTGGTGCCACTTTGGAATCGTATCTGTCTATACCACCTGTCAAAGAGTCCCGCTGATTGTTTTCTTATTGCGATTCTTTTATTTTCGTCTTTAGTTCTGTTCTGAATTACACAAATCTGTTAAAATCGCAACTCATCACAGTTTACGTTCACAGGTAAACCATTCTCAAGCCCTCACCCCCCATCCATGTTAAAATCAGCTTGGCGAAGACAGCTGAATCTATCGCCACGTCACTTCACCGCAACCTCGAGTGTACGGCTACATTGACCACGAATAACGTTTGATAAGGTATAAAATTTAACCGGATTTACGTTATAAGGCTCGTCACCCTTCCATTTTGTGCGATCACTCCACATGGATATGGAACAATCAAACGTGATAACGTATGGGTGGCGCAAAAAAAAAAAAACGGTTCAACTTTAGTATCACGCTGAGGCACGCACAGTGCCTCAGCGTGGCACAGTGCCTCAGCCGAGGTCATGGTGGATGGAAGTAGTGCCTTCTCCGCATAACCCGCATGCTGTGTGGATATGCTCAGGCATATGCTGCGGGAATACAGGATTGCTTCGAGGTCAATACCACCTATATTATAATAGACACCTTTAGTTGGGTGTACGGGTAATATGCGTGCACTGTGGAAATTACGTTGCGTATGCTGCAAGTGAAGCGCGCAACGACACCTTTAGTTTAACGTAGCTTAGTGCGTTTCACTCAACTAGATAAGTCGCATTCGAGATGCAAGAGTTTGGATTGCTTATCAGTGCCACCCATGCTGGAAGCATGCTAGGTTCCAGTATTGATTGATATGTGGGGTTTAACGTTCCCAAACTACCATATGATTATGAGAGACACCGTAGTTGAGGGCTCCAATAATTTCGACCATCATCTCGTCCTTCCTGGTGGTAGAACATTAAATCAGAAATGAACACTTTAAAGCAAATAATTCGTGCTTTTCTCAAAGTAATTCTTTTGTTTTTCATCATTACCAACCTATGTTATGTTCGCTTGAGAATAGAGGTCAGCAAAACTTGTGGAGATCACTCAGGCTCACTCAGAAAATGTATTCTGTTCCTAGAGCTTAATCGGGCTTACACTCACCAAAATATTACTAACCCAGACTCACTTAGACTGAAACTCTTGGCTCAATCTGAGTCTTAGTGATATCCATGTCATACAGACAAAGCAAACGGACCACGTTGAACCATGGTTATCGCCAACCAAGGTTCGCGGATGTTACACAGCATGAAAGCATCCGTGGTTAAAGTGGCTAACCCCATCTGGCGTAGAACAATCAACAGAGTCACTTCCTTGCGTATATATGCTCCGAATACATTCAGCAGCAACCAGGAAAAAATATCATATGTGCCCCCTAGTATATTCATGTACTCACCAGTACTTCTTGTTCAGATTGTCTATCTTCTTCCGGACTTGCTTTGGCGTGAATGGCTCTGCGTCAGGCGGAAGTTCGGCGTTCAACTCAGCTGCGTGACGTGTTCCGCATATCACTCAAATGAATTTCCCACATCCTTATTAGACTTTACGCGTGGTTCGTGCCGTCCAGCTCGTCCACTTCTCACGCGCGCTCGCCGGCATGCACTAATCGCTGGTGAATGTCACAATTTTCTCGGTTATCTGCCTAACCAAGGCTGCAGAGCTCGGTTGTTTAAAACCACGGTCAGTGGCATAACCGCGGTTTCGTGTGTAGTGTAACATCAGTGAACCGCGGTTAACGTAACCACAGTTAGCGTAATCGTGGTTTAGGCTTCCTGTGTAACAAGGTTATAAGCCGGCTCATAAGTGAGTTAGCCTAGAATACGGTTTTTAAATGCGAAGATTTTTAGCAAATTTTGAGGACATTGACCGTGTCTGTCTGTCTGTCTGTCTGTCTGTCTGTCTGTCTGTCTGTCTGTCTGTCTGTCTGTCTGTCTGTCTACGACATTTACCTCTCCTGGCCATTTCGATAATGGCACATGTACCAAAATTGGTATGGCATAACATGACTGTATGACGAGCATAAGTTACTAGTCGTATCATGAATATCATACCATGTATGTCATGAATATCGTTATAGACATGTCATGGTTTTGCTGTTCTTGCGATGGTTTCGTTCACATGACATATTGCAAAACTGTTATGGTATGACATGACTGTATAGCGAACTTATGTGAAAACTATGACATGTGTCTCGTGCAAGAACATGACTACATGCTACACTCATGATGCGCTCACGGCCGTTTTACTGCTTCACATATACCACGTTTATTATTACGAGACGTGAAGGAATGAGGAAGGTACATGACTGGTGCAAACATGATTATCATGACATGCGTGTCATAAAATCACATGACTACACACCACGCTCATGATGCGTTCGTGGCTCTTTTGCTTGCTTCACATATACCGGATTTTGTATTACGTGACGTGAATAGACGAAGAAATTAAATGAGACGTCCAAATGTGATAATCATAGTATGCGTGCCAAGTAAATCATGATTACATGCTACGCTCACAGTGCATTCATGACCGTTTGATTGATTTGTGGGGTTTAACGTCCCAAAACCACTATATAATTATGAGAGGCGCCGTAGTGGAGGGCTCCGGAAATTTTCACCACCTGGGGCTCTTTAACGTGAACCCAAATCTGAGTACACGGGCCTACAACATTTCCGCCTCCATCTCAAATGCAGCCGCCACAGCCGGGATTTGATCCCGCGACCTGCGGGTCAGCAGCCGAGTACCTTAGCCACTAGACCACCGTGGCGGGGCGACGTGAATGGATAACGAAGATATATGACTGGTAGAAACATAATAATCATAACATGCGTGTTACGTAAACATGACTATATGACACGCTCATGAAGCGCTCGCGGCCATCTCGCTAGCTTCAAATATAAAAAGTTCGTATTACGTGACGCGAGGGTAAATTACACGTCCCAACATGATCATAATGACTAGCGTGTCATGTAAAACATGAATACAAGCTACGCTTATAGTGCATTCGCGGCCATTTATCTAGCTTCACATATACCAAATTCGGTGTTACGTGACGTAGATAACGAATGTATATTACTGCTGCAAGCAAGATAATTATGGAGTGAAGTTTCAATTCTCATTGAATTCGAGAGACCAACTTTCGCTACTCGGGGCCCTAGGCGCACCATCCGAAGTGGTATAGCAAAGTGGGAGAAGAAAATGTGGTGCCTCTGCGCAAATAGCAGCGATTGACTTGCTGCTCGCTTGAAGATGGAACAGAAACGCTGTAGAAATTATAGTAGGCTGATAAAAACTTGTATTTACACACTGTACTGTAACTACATAGGTACGGACATCAACGTTACAAAAAACAACCGAAAACACCTTATAAACAACCTGTCTTCTGTAGGGCAAACCTACGGAATTTGGCAAAGCCGATGGTGCGTAACACTTTAAGCCCGGTTCAGAACGCCTCGTGATACTCCGGGGCCTCTTCTTATTGCCTCAGTGGTCCGCCCTTACACAACTGTCGGGAAATAGTTGCCTGTTTTTCCTCTAATAGGACATTACACTTGGTCAATCAAAACCTACCACAAGGACGCCACCTTCGTGCACGTGCGAGAACCCTTGTTTTTGTCCTAAATAGCATAACAATCGAAATGTATTTAAAACAGCACTAGAAAAAATTTGCAGATCCCACGTACCGTGGGAATCGATGACATGCGAAGCACGAATGAGGAATGTTGATATGTCACTTTAAATCACCACAACCTTACGAGGTGGAGGTAAACTATGCCGTACATAGCTTTCATGACATAACTATCATGTTTGCGCTCGGCCTTCGTGTTCTTCGTCTATTAACGTCACGTGATACCAAACTCGGTACATACAGTGCTAGCGAAATGACTGCGAGCGTGCTGTGTGCGTAGCATGTAGTCATCTTTTACGTGACATGCGTGCCATAATTATCATGTTTAGACCTATCATTTACCTTCGTCATCAATTCACATAACGTAATACAAAAATTGGTGTACGTTTAGCAAGCAAAATGGCCGCGAGCGCGCTAGGTGCGTAGCATGCAGTCATGTTTTAAATGATACGCATGCCATGATTATCATTTTTGGACGTGTCATTTAATTTCGTCGTCTATTCACGTCACGTAATACCAGATTTTGTGTATGTGAAGCTAGCGAAACGGCCACGAACGCATCCTAGGCGTGGTTCGTTGTCATGTTCTTACATGAGATGCATGTCATATTTATCAGTTTGGAAAGTGATACACCTTCATCAACTTAGGGCAGGTAATAACCACAGAACCGAACCACGAGATTGAAGTAACTAGAAGAATAAGAATGGGGTGGAGCACATTCGGGAAGCACTCTCAAATTATGACAGGTAGATTGCCACTATCCCTCAAGAGGAAGGTATATAACAGCTGTATCTTGCCGGTACTTAGCTACGGAGCAGAAACCTGGAGACTTACAAAGAGGGTTCAGCTTAAATTGAGGACGACGCAACGAGCAATGGAAAGAAAAATGGTCGGTGTAACCTTAAGAGACAAGAAGAGAGCAGAGTGGATTAGGGAACAAACGGGGGTTAAGGATATCATAGCTGAAATCAAGAAGAAGAAATGGACATGGGCAGGGCATGTAGCGCGTAGACAGGATAACCGCTGGTCATTAAGGGTAACTAACTGGATTCCCAGAGAAGGCAAGCGGGTTAGGGAAAGACAGAAGGTTAGGTGGGCAGATGAGATTAAGAAGTTTGCGGGTATAAATTGGCAGCAGCAAGCACAAGACTGGGTTAACTGGCGGAACATGGGAGAGGCCTTTGTCCTGCAGTGGACGTAGTCAGGCTGATGATGATGATGATGATGACACCTTCATCATGCATTGACGTCACGTAACACCAAAATTGGTATATCTGAAGCTGGAGAAACGACCACCAGTGCACTATGAGCGTAGCACATAGTCAATAATTTTAAATAACACGCATGTCATGATTATCATATTTGGACGTGTCATTTCCCAGCGTTGTCCATTCGCGTCACGTAATACCAAATGTTGCGCATGCTAAGCTAGTGAAAATGCAGTGAGCGCATCATGAGCATGGCATGTAGTCATCTTGTTACATGACATGCATCTCATGATTATCAAGTTTCCACCAGCAACATACCTTCGCCATCCATTCACGTCCCGTAATACCAAATTTGGTATATGTGAAGCTAGTGAAATGGCCGCGAGCGCATCGTGAACGTGGCATGTTGTCATATTGTTATATGACACGCATTTTATGATAATCATGTTTGCACCAGTCACATACCTTCGTCATCTATTCACGTCCCTTATTGCCAAATTTGGTATATGTGAAGCTAGCGAAACGGCCGCGAGCGCATCATGAGCGTGGCATGTAGTGATGTTGTTACATGACAAGCCTCTCACGATTATCCTGTTTGCACGAGTGACATACCTTTTTCATTCATTGCCGTCCCGTAATACCAAATTTGGTACATGTGAAGCTAACGAAATAGCAGTGAGCGCATCATGAGCATAGCTTGTGTCCATGTTATTACATAACACGCATCTCATGATTATCATGTTTGCACCAGTCAAATACCTTCGCCATCCATTCACATCCCGAAATGTGGTATATGTGAAGCTAGTGAAACGCCTGCGAGTGCATCATAAGCATGGCATGTAGTTATGTTGTTAGCCCCGCCGCGGTGGTCTAGTGGCTAAGGTACTCGGCTGCTGACCCGCAGGGCGCGGGTTCGAATCCCGGCTGCGGCGGCTGCATTTCCGATGGAGGCGGAAATGTTGTAGGCCCGTGTGCTCAGATTTGGGTGCACGTTAAAGAACCCCAGGTGGTCTAAATTTCAGGAGCCCTCCACTACGGCGTCTCTCATAATCATATAGTGGTTTTGGGACGTTAAACCCCACATATCAATCAAATCAATCGTAGTCATGTTGTTACATGACACGCGTCTCCTGATTATCGTGTTTGCACCAGTCAGATACCTTCGTCGTCCATTCACATCCCGTAATACGAAATGTGGTATATGTGAAGCTAGTGAAACGCCCGCGAGCGCATCATAAGCATGGCATGTAGTGATGTTGTTACATGACACGCGTCTACTGATTATCGTGTTTGCACCAGTCAGATACTTTCGTCATCCATTGGCGTCCGAAATCACCAAATTTGTTATATGTGAAGCTAGCGAAACGGCCATGAGCGTGTCATGAGCATGGCATGTAGTGATGTTGTTACATGACACGTTTTTCAAGATTTTCATGTTTGCACCAGTCACATACACTCGTCAATTATTCATGTTTCGTAATATCAAACTATATGTATACGAAGCTAGCAAAACGGTCGTGAGCGCACCATGAGTGTGGCATGTGGTCATGTTGTTACATGACACGCATGTCATGATTTACATGTTTGGGTCTCTGGTTTGGGTTCGCAATGCACTCATATCATACAATGCCAGTTTCGCAACACGTCCTGTGAACGAAATTACTTAAAGAGCAGCAAAACCATGAAATGTAAGTCATGACATTCATGGCATGCATGTCATGATTTTTGGGATGTGACTAGTCACTGATGCTCGTCGTGCAGTAATTTTATGCCTACCAATATTGGTGTTGGTGCCATTATTTAAAAGGCTAGGAAAGCCAAAAGTCCTAGGCTGCTCATCAATAGATAGATAGATAGATAGATAGATATATAGATAGATAGATAGATAGATAGATAGATAGATAGATAGATAGATAGATAGATAGATACGCTCGAAGACGCAGAAGTTAGCTAACAAATGCTTCGCGTTTGAAAGTTATAGACACATAGGACAAGCTTAGTGGCGCGCGATCATGTACACTTAGAGCTACATGTACTGGGGTTAGCGGCCATAGAAACGACTTCCCTTTACCACGTCAACTTCTTGACGACAGGGCAATTATCCGCCTGACCCCTGTTCACGATAAGTGGATCCGCTCGCTGCCCGCACGTGGTTGCACTTATGAGCTAATTTCCAACCATTAACGCGGGTGCAGTCGAAGACATGCCAATGCGACAACACGTAGCAAAGGTACCGACCGGGAACCCGATTACTGCGAACGCGGCCACGCTTTCACGTGTCGCAAGCGCGCCCGCTTCCGAGAGCCACCACAAACGTCGACAGCGATCATATGGTATCGCACCGAGCGCCGCCTTAGAACTGCGCGCGCGAACACAGCCTGCGGCACCGCAGCTGAACCGATGCGAGGGTTCCTGGAAGAAACATATGAGGCAGTCGGGAGGGGGGAGTGAGAGGGGGGTTGGTTACTTTTTTTTTTAGTTAACAGGAACTAGAAACTGGGTAGTCTCAGGCGTTGCAGCCATTCGCGGGGAGCCATGCGGGCACCGCAGTGGCTGTGCCGGGAGGGCTAATCGGGACGGCCCCGCCGCGGTTGTCTAGTGGCTAAGGTACTCGGCTGCTGACCCGCACGTCGCGGGTTCGAATCCCGGCTGCGGCGGCTGCATTTCCGATGGAGGCGGAAATGTTGTAGGCCCGTGTACTCAGATTTGGGTGCACGTTAAAGAACCCCAGGTGGTCGAAATTTCCGGAGCCCTCCACTACGGCGTCTCTCATAATCATATGGTGGTTTTGGGACGTTAAACCCCACATATCAATCAATTAATCGGGATGGGCACGCTTCGACTGAGTATCATCGAAGTAATACTGCGAGCCGGAGCGAATACAGCGCAACGGCTGACATGCCTCGCCAAGCTTACCGCGCAAAGTAAATAAAAGTAAACCGAAAACTGTCGCGCAACCACATCTTGCAATGGCCTGCACATGGCGGCCTGTCATGTAAGAACATGACAACATACCACGATCATGATGTGGTCGTGGTCGTTTCGCTAGCTTCACATAAACCAACGTTGGAATTTCATGACTTGAATTAACGACAAAGATACATGACACGTCCAATATAATAATCATGATATGAGTGTCATGTAAGCATGACTATACATGCTACGCTCATAGCGCGCTCGCGGCTGTTTCGCTAGTTTAACACATACCAAACTTAGTAATACGTGACGTGAGTGAACGACGAACAGAAACGCAAGGCGCAAACATGATAATCATGACATGAAATTTATGCATGGCATAATTTACATGCCTACCACTGCTGATGGTGGTATTTCAAACGTTAGTGGTGCCGTCGTTACGCGGCTATAAACAACGTATACTTGTATCTTATCTAGATACGTGAGCGGGCATAACATTTCTACTTGTGTTTACTTTGTACTACGTCCGTCCGGCTCGTAACGTTGTGCTGATTTTAAAGTGATATATCAGCCTTCCTCATTCGTGCATAGCAAATCATCGATGCCCACTGCACGTGGTATCTGCCAATTTTTTCACCATGGTGTCAATGCTCTTTAACACCAATTTCTCAGATAATCGGTGTTGCTCTTGGCGCCTGTTGATATATTATCTTCGAATAAAAGTTATGAGTGGTAACAAGGCAGTAATAACATTTTTCAACTATGATAAGATATATTTCTCGAGAATTTTCCTGGAATCGGCATAAGGAACCCGCTACGTAGTTCACGCCTCTGATCAATAAATATTGAAATGGGGTATGAACGATACTCCTATGCAATCCGTGTGAGTGTAAACGTGGATTCAGGTAAGGCTCGTTATTCCACTGAAGATGAGTAGGTAGGTGACGAGGACGAATGCCTCTTCACTAATAGTACAATATCCAATTCAGAATCTTCAATACTAATATTTTTTCTGTGTATATGTGTGGTGTGTACAGGAGGCAAGGGGGCAAACGCGTTGCAGTATTCTTTAAAAAAGTCTTTTGACGTCCAATGACACACCGTGTAGTTGAGGACTGCGGGTAATAGAGTTTTAGAATTGTGGACGCGGATGTTGCATTAGCTAGGCACGTATGATTAATGTATATAAAAGTAACATGAGTGTCACTGTCTAGTCTTTCTCGCATGCGTGTGGCAACAAACATACGAGAATGTGCACACGAAGTTTTCGGTCATCATCATCAGCAGCCTGACTACGTTCACTGCAGGACAAAGGCCTCTCCCAAGTTCTGCCAGTTAATCTGGTCCTGTGCTTGCTGCTGCCAATTTATACCCGCAAACTTCTTAATCTCGTCTCATCACCTAACTTTCTGACTCCCCCTAACCCACTTGCCTTCTCTGGAAATCCAGTTAGTTACCCTTATAGACCAGGGGTTATCCTGTCTATGTGCTACATGCCCAGCCCATGTCCATTTCCTCTTCTTGATTTCAAGTATGATATCCTTAACCACCGTTTCTGCCCTAATCCACTCTGCTCTCTTCTTGTCTCTTAAGGTTACACCTACCATTTTCTTTACATTGCTCGATGCATCATTTTCAATTTAAGCTGAACCCTCTTTTTAAGTCTCCAGGTTTCTGCTCCGTAGCTAACTACCGGCAAGATACAGCTGTTTTATACCTTCCTCTTGAGGGATAGTGGCAATCTACCTGTCATATTTGAAAGTGTTTGCCAAATGTGCTCCACCCCATTCTTATTCTTCTAGTTACTTCAATCTCGTGGTTCGGCTCCGCGGTTATTACCTGCCCTAAGTAGACCTATTCTTTTACAACTTGAAGTGCACTATTACCTATCTCGAAGCGCTGCTGTCTTCCGAGGTTGTTGTACATTACTTTCGTTTTCGGGAGATAAATTTTAAAACCCACCTTTCTGCTCTCCTTGTCTAACTCCGTAATCATAAGGGTGGCGACTTGGGCTTGTTGGTATGGTTGCATGATGATAGACGGTAGCGCAGACGACGAACACGGACAAGAGAAGGCACATAGACACAACACAGCGCTGTGTTGTGTCTATGTGCCTTCTCTTGTCCGTGTTCGTCGTCTGCGCTACCGTCTATCATCATGCATCCGTAATCATAAGTCGCAATTCGTCCCCTGAGTTACTCAGCAATGCAATGCCATCGGCGAAGCGCAGGTTACTAAGGTATTCTCCATTAACTCTTATCCCTAACTGTTCCTATTTTAGGCTTCTGAAAACCTCCTGTAAGCACGCGGTAAACAACATTGTGGAGATTGTGTCCCCCTGCCTTACACCCTTCTTGATTGGTATTCTGTTCCTTTCTTTATGAAGCACTATGGTAGCAGTTGATTCTCTGTAGATTTCTTCCAGGATGTTTATATTTACTTCATCGACGCCCTGATTCCGCATTGTCTGCATGACGGCTGATATCGCTACCGAGTAAAACGCCTTCTCGTAATCTATGAAGGCTATGTATAGTGGTTGGTTATATTCTGAGCATTTTTCTATTACCTGATTGATAGTATGAATGTGGTCGATTGTGGAGTAGCCTGTTCGAAATCCTGCTTGTTCCTTTGGTTGATTGAATTCTAAAGTTTTCTTTACTTTGTTAGCAATTACCTTTGTAAAAAGCTTTGTAAATAGAAAGCAAGCTGATCGGCCTGTAATTCTTCAAGTCCTTGTCATCTCCTTTCTTGTGTATTAAGATGATGTTAGCATTCTTCCAAGACTCTGGTACCCTTCTAGCTAGTTTTTCTAACAAAACCTGTCCTCCATGTTTCAGCAGATATGATGTTACCTGATCCTCACCAGCAGCTTTGCCTCTTTGCATGCTCTCCAAAGCTTTTCTGAGTTGTATCATTACTGGTGACGTGTCATCTGTGTTACTGGTAGTTCATATAGTATTAAGGTCGTGGTTGTCCCGGCTACTGTACAGATATATGTAAAACTCCTCCACTATTTTAACTATCCTATCCATATTGGTAGTTATTTTGCCTTCTTTGTTCGTTAGTGCATACATCCAATTTTTGCCTATCCCTAGTTTCCTCTTCACTCCTTTGACGCTTCCTTCGTTTTTCAGAGCGTCTTCCATTCTCTCCATTTAATCCCTTCTTACATCGCATACCTTACGCCTATGAATCAACTTCGAAAGCTCGGCCAGTTCTATTTTGTCTGTTCTACTTGAGGCTTTCATGATTTACGCTTCTTAATGAGATTCTTTGTTTCCTGGGAAAGCTTGCCAGTGTCCTGTCTAACTACCCTGCCTCCAACATCCACTGCACACTCCGTAATGATATTCGTCAGATTATCATTCATCGTATCTACGCTAATGTTGGTTTCCTCACTAAGAGCCGAGTACCTGTTCTGAAGCGAGACTTTGAATTCCTGTACTTTCAATCTCAGTGCTAGCTCATTGATTGGCTTCTTGCATATCAGTTTCTGTCGTTCTTTCTTCAAGTCTAAGCGAATTCGAGACTGTACCATTCTATGGTCACTGCATCGTACCTTGCCAACCACTTCAACATCCTGCACGATGCCTGGGTGTGCACTCATTACAAGCTCTTGTTCGTTTTTATTTTTTACATTAGGGCTCCTCCATGCCCACTTGCGGTTTCCTCGTTTTCGGTAGAAGGTATTCAAAATCCGTAAATTATTGCATTCTGCAAATTTTACTAGTAGCTCTCCTCTGGCTTTTCTATTACCGATGCCATAATCTCCTACTGCCTGGTCTGCAGCCTGCTTCTGCCCTACCTTTGCATTAAATTCTCCCATCAGTATAGTATACTTTGTTTTTACCTTACTCATTGCCGACTCCACGTATTCATAGAAGCTTTCAACTGAAGCGTCATCATGGCTGGATGTAGGCGCGTAAGCCTGTACCACCTTCATCTTGTATATTTCATTCAGTTTAATTATGACACCTACCACCCGTTAATTAATGCTATACTTTCGGTGAATTAAGCTATGTTTCGGTGAATTAGCAACTCAACTCCCAGTTCTCTTCTGTCAGGCAAGCCCCGATAGCAAAGGACGTGCCCACTCTATAGCACCGTATAGGCCTCAGCTGTCCTCCTGACCTCACTGAGCCCTATTATATCCCATTTAACACCCTCTAGCTTCTCGAACAGTGCAGCTAGACTTCCCTCACTAGATAAGGTTCTAGCGTTAAACGTTGCCAAGTTCAGGTTCCAATGGCGGCCTGTCCGGATCCAGAGATTCTTAGCACCCTCTGCTGCGTTGCAGATCTGACCGCCGCCGTGGTCAGTTGCTTCGCAGCTGCTGGGGACTGAGGGCCGTGAGTTAATTGACGTATGCATGTGGGATGTAGTGGCCAGATAATGCACCAGGGTGGCCAATCCTTCTCTGGTGAGGAAGTGCCTTCCCGGCGGTGGTTGCCGGTGAGGCCGCACCCCAGGACATTTAATGTAGTTCCATTACCACGCGGATTTTTTCTTTATCTGGTAGGGAACTGCGCGACACCGGGATTTGAACCACGGTCCTTTTGCATGCGCTGCAGATGGCGGATGCTCTAACATCTACGCCATCGCCATCGCCGAAGTTTTCGGTACCGTATTCTAAACTTACCCAAGTTTAAAAACTTGGAATAATTTTAGCGTATACCGATTACATTGCTTTGGAGGATTTTTCGCCCTCAAGTACCCCTTCATGGTCACATGAGTGAACCAATGACTGCAGCTTGGAAATTATCTGTATGCAATGTGACGAGACATCTGAATTATATTGCAAATGCTTCTTTTTGTTCAAAATAAGGCTAGCTAAAGCATGGACGCACCGCGTTTAAAATACGTAGCGTTAAGCATGGTAGACAGCTACTAGTAACGTGTAGAATTAAGTATTGAATGCGAAACATTTTTTGCATACTGCGAACGCTTTTGGCGTCTGTCTATCAATCTATCTAGCCGCTTACATCTGGGTGCTCTCATCTGGGAGCCCTCGTCATCACCCTCCTAGCTTGGCGTGAACAAACATTAGTATAGAAGGTTAAGATGGTTTGACAATTTATGACGCACTGGTCAAGACATGAATAGTGTCACAATTCCGTCACGTACGTTGTCAAAAAGTGCCACGTACCCAAAGGCGGGTAAGCGCCACAGGTGATTGACACTTAGTGTCTACCCAGGAATGACGAGAACAGACACGGGCAGTTTTACCACGTGAGTGTTAAAGGAGCACTGACATCAAATTTACTCATGTCCAGATTTTTGCGTCGACGAGTAGCTATTGACGCCCTAGTAGCGATTCGCGACCTAAAACGCATCTGAGGTACGAATGAATACCTGTAATATTCATTTATATATTCGCTATCGGACGTAATTAAAAAATGGGTCGAAAGCTCACCAAACTTTAGTGCTGTCAGCGCTACCTCCCAGCCACGTCGAGGTCACTGCTCAGCTGATGCTGATTTCAAAAAACAAATGGTGACGTCACGTGCACTGGCATTTCGTCTGCTAGGAGCGCACGTGCAGTCAGTCCAGCTGTGTCTTTGATGATGTAGACTAAAGCCCCTCCATGCGTTTTCCACCGGCTAGGCTAAATTGCGCAAACTCGTTCTTCCCCTCTCCCTTTAGCCCCAGCCTCGAGAAAGGGCCTCGTACTGCCAGTGAAACGCAATTCATTCGCCAACACAGGATTTAACCTGGAGCAGCTCGGCTCAAAGTGAAGCGAGCAAATGCAGCTGTTCTTTTTAGGCGTCCAGTCCCTCTGTCCATCAGCGCGTACGAAAGTCATCCCACTGGCTGCGTTGAGGTTCTTGGCTTGAAAAGACATGAAACGCCACGCAATTCTGCTTTTTCCGCGCCTCGACGTGCAGGTTCTCACTGCGCAACGGTTCCCCGACATTCGGGCACGTATCGTCACTCTTAATGATCGTACTCTGGCTGTGGAGCACACGCCAAATCAGTGGATGCGACACAATGAATCGCTCGCACGCTTCAATTGATTGGTATGTGATGTGGGGTTTGACGTCCCGAAACCTCCATATGATTATGAGAGACACCGTAGTGGAGGGCTCCGGAAATTTCGACCACCTGGGGTTCTTTAACGTGCACCCAAATCTGAGCACACGGGCCTACAACATTTCCGCCTCTATCGGAAATGCAGCTGCCGCAGCCGGGATTCGATCCCGTGACCTGCGGGTTAGCAGCCGAGTGCCTTAGCCACAAGACCACCACGGCGGGATGGAATTCATCACATGCGTGTCATTTAACAACATCACTACATCTCCCGCTGATAATGCACTCGCGGCCGTTTCGCTCGCTTCACATACACCGAATTTCGTACTACGGGACGTGAATGGATGACGAAGATATTTCACAGGTGCAAACATGATAATCATGAGATGCATGTCATGTAACAAAATGACTACACAATGCTCTCGCGGTGGTTTCACTGACTTAACATATACGAAGTTTAGTATTACGTGACGTGAACGGAAGATCAAAGCAACTCACATGTCCAAACATGATAATAATGACATGCGTGTCATGTAAAGTCATGTCTACATGTCACACTCATGATGCACTCGCTGCTGTTTTGCTAGCTTCACTTATATCAAGTTTGGTGTTACGTGACGTCACTGAATCAAGAAAGTATATGACTAGTCTAAGTATGACAGTCATGCATGACATGTGTGCCATGTAAGAGCACGTCAACATATCATGCTCAAGATGCACTCATGGCCATTTCGCTAGCTTCACATAAACTAAATTTGATATCACGTGACGTGAGTAGATGACGAAGGTAAATGACATGTTCATACATAATAATCATGACATGGAAGGTATGTACGGCTTAATTGACGTCCGCCTCGTAACGTTGGGCTGATTTAAAGTGAAATATGAACCTTTCTCCTTCGGGCTTCGCATGTCATCGATTCCCACCTTAAGTGTGATCTGCAAATTTTACTCATCTTGTTTTGGTGCGTAAAACTTCAGAACTGCTCAACAATAAGACGTTTAGGTTAGATGGGACACATTTTTTCATCGAAATGGTATTATGGCCCTCATGTGTGTACTGAGAAGGAACATGATGACCTCAGAGCACAAACTCCCGCTTCAGATACGCCTGCGAATTGTGCTTCTCAAATTGAAAGAGGCAGCTGCAGTCACTGTACGTCGGTAACAGTGTGCCAATACAAATCCGAAAAAACGAGGAAAGTCGAAAAGTTATCTGAAGCGTTCATCCCATTTGGTGCGCTATATAGAAATTGCTCTTTTAATAAACCCTCTTTATTAACGTTTCCAATTTTGTGTATATCATTAACTACCACACGTTCTAGCCAAAACATACCTTCACGCATTTTGAAGTCTTACAATGCTTATTCTTGGCCACGTCGGTGTATCAGTTACTTGGGTGCTCGGCTACTGACGTGTCGGTGGTGGGGTCGATCCCGGTTGCATCGGTTTGATTTTTATGAAGGCGAAATGTGAGATGCCCGTGTACTGTGCGAGGTCTGAGTAAGTTAAAGAACACCAGATGGTCAAAACTTTCGAAGCCTTGGACTTAGGCGTCTCTTGTAATCGTAATATGGTTTTGAGAATTAAAAGTCCCAACTATATATACATGTTATAACGCCTATTCTTGTTGCTGTTGCTGCTGGATGTCCAGCAAGGTGAGAGGCTGCTGGCCAGCTGCTCGATTAACCTGCGCCTGGCTCTTCGTCGTAAGGTTTTTTCACCGGCACAAATATTCAAATTTTGTGACATCGTTCCTGAAAAGGGGGAAGTATTACCACTAGGTATATCACTCTACTATAAAGCTTCATAAAGAAAGCAACAGAGTACCAATCAAGAAGGGTGTAAAACAGGAGTATCCAATTTCCCCAATGCTATGTACCACGTGCTCACAGGAGGTTTTCAGAGGCCTAGAATGAGCAGAATTAGACATAAGGGTTAATGGAGAGCACTTTAGTAACCTGCGCTTCACCGATGACATTGCATTGCTGAGTAACTCAGGGGACAAATTTCAACTCATGATTACGGAGTTAGAAAAGGAGTGCAGAAAGGTAGGTCTTAAAATTAATCTGCAGAAAACGAAGGTAATGTGCAGTAACCTCGGAAGAGAACAGCGCTTCGAGATAGGTAATAGTGCACTTGAAGTTATAAAAGCCAATGTCTACTTAGGGCAGGTAATGACCGTGCAGCCGAACCACAATTTTGAACTAGGAGAATAAAAATGGAGTGGAGCACATCTAGCAAGTACTCTAAAATCATGACAGGTAGATTGCCACTATCATTCAATAAGAAGGTATATAACCGCTCCATCTTGCCGGTACTAAGCTACTGAGCAGAAACCTGGAGACTTACATATTGGGTTCAGCTTAAATTGGGTACGACGCAGCGAGCAATGCAAAAGAAAATGGTAGGTGTAACCTTAGGAGACAAGAAGAAAGCAGAGTGGATTAGAGAACAAACCGGGGTTAAAGATATCATAGTTAAAATCAAGAAGAGAAAATGGACATGGACAGGGCATGTAGCGCGTAGACAGGATAGTCGCTGGTCATTAAGGGTAACCAACTGGATTCCCAGAGAAGGCAAGCGGATCAGGGGGAGACAGAAAGTTAGGTGGGCAGATGAGATCAAGAAGTTTGCGGGTATGAAATCGCAGCAGCAAGCACAAGACCAAGTTGACTGGCGGAACATGGGAGAGGCTTTTGAGCTGCAGATGACGTAGTCAGGCTGATGATGATAATGTTAATGGAGATGATGATATCACTCTTGAAACCTGGATGCTCGCCACTAGTTCTGGCATCGTTCCGACCCCTTGCGTTGCCCATCTAGTGGTACCTAGAGTGCAAAAATATATGTGCAGAGGTTTTGGCCTATTTCCATAGAGGTCGTTCTTCTAATGATAATCTCATTGATCATGTGACCTCTGTGTAACAACAAAAATAACTGCAATATTTCTCAATGAAAAAGGAGCCTACGACAACGTAACACACGATTCTATTCTAGATGTTTTTGAGAACATTGGAATTAGTGCAGGAATGATTCCATAGATTCGGAGCTACGTGTCGAGATACGTCTTTTTGCATATAGCGGAAGGCCGCAGCGTTGAGTTATTTTTACCCGCAAGCCCATGATCTCGTATTCCGTTTCAGTCAAAACCGTGCGAATTTCGTATACGATAAATCATCGATTCTTGGGCGTCATTATTGACAAAGATCTTTCATGTAGCGCTCAAACATCACATTTCAAATGGGGCACCTCTTTAGCACACGTAATGAACTTCTCGCTGCTAAAACGTGGCGCACACCTTTGTCATCTATTCTTAAACTGTGCACCGCACTCTTGAGGTATTTCGGGTATAGAGCGTCTGTATGTGTTTTTCAATCCCATGAATTGTAACATCCGGGTCTTGCAAAGCGTTCAAGGCCAAGTCCTTCGCACATGTTTGGGGCTACCTCGGTGTGCTCACACGTTAGCAACGATTGATATTGCCGAAGACCACACAATTACGACACAGATAACTGTCGATGCACTCCGGGTGAATATTCGTCACATATCCAGTGTGCCTGACCACCACCTTCGCTAGCTAGGCACTAGAAAGACTGAAGGCAGTTTTTTCCAGTGTTGTTGCCGCTAACCCGCTTTACTTCTTATGGTGATTCCTGCCCGCATCCACACCGCTATCTGTGGAGTGGTGCCTAGAAAAAAGCCTGTCCACCTGAAAGTGCTACTGATATTTAAAAAGGCTACTCTGGAATCTGCAGCTCTCAAGCAGATCTCATCGGACCTTTCGCATATATCGTATGTTAACCGAATTCATCATTTTACAGACTGTTCTGTATCGAGAAGTACGGGGACTTTTTGGATACCATTTAGATTTTGCACCGTCAAGTTTATTACCTCCCACATTACGACATCTACTGACTCGAGTATCAGAGATCTTCACGCCGTAACGAAATTCGTTATACAAGAATCCTCTATAACCATAATTAACGACTTCAACGAAGCCCTTCAATGCGTGCGAAGTCTACAGCGTGAAAATCACCATCAGTTGGTGTCTCATATCAATGAATTTTGTTATTGGGCTGGTGGTCAAGGACATCCAATAGCCTTACGATGGCATTGTGG
Organism: Rhipicephalus microplus; assembly: GCF_043290135.1. NCBI lineage: Eukaryota > Metazoa > Arthropoda > Arachnida > Ixodida > Ixodidae > Rhipicephalus > Rhipicephalus microplus. The sequence continues at coordinate 190,197,261 of NC_134710.1, forward strand.
AAAGTTATCGCTGTGTCTTTGTTATGTGTCGTCTACTCTGTCCAGTCCTGAGTGCGCCATACATCGTATGCTATAGATAACCAACAAGCCCACCAAGCAACCTTAGTTGATTACAATGGCTGCCGGGTCACAGCTGGATCAATTATGACAACCTCCGTGACGACACTGCCCTAGGTACTCACACTGCATACCCTTGTCAAGTGTAGTCTTCTGGTCAACCTCCCTGTCTTTCTTTTATCTTTCTCTGTCTCTCTCTTTTCTCAAGAGTACATGCTATGAGACAACTTCGTCACATCTAGCGCACTGCCAAGCCTTCACACTGGAATTCTTCGCTAATCCAAGCTACACTCTTAAAACCTTGAATCATAATTAACTACAACTGACACTCAAGATTTCCCGTCATGAGGCTATAATGCTGAATCGGTTGTGGGTTGGAGTTGCGTTTACCAACTCATTCAGCCAACTCATTGGTATGGTAGATGCATCTATGACCGATAACTGTATGTGTGTAGACTATTATACACTTATTGGGCCAATGTCTCCAAGTTGAAGAAAATCGCCGAAACCTCCGGTGTGCATTGGGAGACTCGGTCATCAGCCTTCTGCAGAAGAAAAGATCGCAAAAGCCTGATCCCTTAAGACATTAGCCCAAAAACTGCACCTACTCTCCTGCAAAATTTGAAGACAACAGCATAGAGCAAAAACCTGTGAAACCCTGCACAGTTGTGTGTGTTGTGAATTGTGCTTCTTTTTCTGTCTCTGTCTTTTAGTCTCTTATTCCCCTGCCCAAGGCAGCAAACTGGACGTATATAGTGTGGTTAACCACTCTACTTTTCCTAAATACATCCTCTCTCAACTGTCTGCAGAATGCAGTCTCTACAGTTTCAATTTTCTTGATCTTGGAGTTTTTCGTAGCCTGTGTTTATTGTTTTCATCCAAGCTTTCGACTGTCTTCAGATAGTTTTTGCACAGTGTACAAATCTTCTCTTCTTTGCCTTTCTGGCAACCTCCCGCCTAGTTGCATACTTCCCGTCTATATTTCACGTAGTGTCCTGCCATATTATTCTACATTTGTGTTAACCTCATGTCGCCTGTGTATCCTTGGTCTTTTTTTTGTACTTTCTTTTGAAGACCATTTGCATTGTATTATTTTGATTGTCTTATTTTTGCGTGCGTCGAAACAATGACCCTATGGTTGTTCCTGAGACCATTAAATAATTAAGTGGTTTATTGATGGTTGCTATTATTGTTGTTCTTGTTATTGTTGCATGGTACTTTGGCATTAATTAGACAAATGACACGCTCTTTGTTCAGAAACATAACCTTCTCATATATCATTTTCTCGTGCTCTCACGGTGAGACCATGTCAGCTAACATGCTCTCGTTCCCTTCAGCACTAGTTGAATCCCGCACAGTGCTTTTAACTTTGCGAAGGCACTTCGAACAACTTTTGAAGAACTGTGGGACAAAATTTCTGTGAATAGTTGAAGAATAACATGAATCTCGTCATCAAACGAAGCTTATCACATACATTGAAAGTCATATGCTCAAGTACACCACTTTGGCTAAGAAGACATTTTAGGGGAAAAGAGGAATACACACAGCACACGTTATAATCATTCGTAAATAAATAATTCAATATTGAGATTTCCTCTGCTCTGAAGGCACTGGGAAGCCCCTAAAGTGCACCTGACCCGCGAATTTATCAACTTTGTGAGAAAATTTCAAGGGCTGCCTGCATTCAGCTAAATATAAACTCGTTTTTGCGGGCCGCTGTCGGTTGTCTGGCTTCAGGTTTCCGGAACACACCACTTCCGCAGGAGTGCTGAATATTGGTCAAGGCAACTTAAGAGGTTTTCGAGGTTAAATTCTACGTCTTTGAGCCTATAAAGCGGTATACATTTCAAATGTATAATGCAGAAAATGATGGAAATATACAGCATTTGATGTGAACATTGCGGTAGGTTGTGGTTATTCTACACGTACATAGCGATTGAAAGGTTTTGAACTTGACATATGCTGTACTAAGTAGGTAAATTGCACTGTAGATAGCACTGTCCTGTTTTCTTTAATTGAATCTTGAGATAAAAAGTTGAAAAGTTCTTGGTGAGATGACGTTTTAAAATAAATTTGCCATGAGATTGAGTTGGTAGAAACTGCATGGCTAGACAACCTGCCCACACACACACTCGCCAAAAAAAAACAAAGAAAACGATGAGCTCTGAAGGAGACTAGAACATAGAACACGGATAGTTCCATTTAATTTTTTTTTATTGGTCCCAGTTTTGCTAGGCATTCCATGCTGATGTGAAAAAGAGATATTGAACGTATCATCACATCTGTTATGAGCAAACAGTGGTATATCCTTCGCATAAATAAGTTGTACATACTTAGCTGTTCTTCTTATGTTTTTTGCAAAGCAAAAAATGGTCATTTGACTGAAGAAATAAGAAAATTTCAACCATTTCCCCGCTCCCTTCGATTGGACCTTCTTCATTCTGAAAACTCGATATATCTTATATGTTGACTATTGCTTTAGTGTAACTTTTTCAGTAACGTATAAGTAACACAGTAAACAAACACACAAACAACAAGCAGGCAGCCGACCAACGAAAAACATAGGCAATGGCAGGTACACTCTGACATAGCTAACGCACATCCTGATGTTCTCCTTTCTTGCATAGTCCGAGTGCGTCTGTATGCAGCATTTTAAATTCAAAAAGATTTTTTTTCGTTCTTTAGTAGCAATCAAAGTGTGTAGCTCTAATGGCGATGAACAGTCCCATGTGTTTTGAGCCCACCTAGGATATGATAAAAATTCAGTACCATCTGTTTTGAGCCCAGCGGGGATGGAATGAAATTTTCGTATACATCCAGATATGGTGAAAACTGAGTAGTGAGAGCTTCACACTAAAAAAAACAACCTTGAGGTTGTTTTTCTTTAGTTTGAAGTGAAACAAAAACAACCTTAAGGTTGTTTCTGTTTAACCTTCAAACTTTTAAACCTGGGTAAACCACTTGTCCTCTAGCGCACTACCTTTTCTGTTTTTTAGCCTCTACAAGTCGAAGTAAAAGTTTACTCTTGTGCTAATTGAGTTTTTGAAAGTAGGAAAGTAGTAAATATTTACCTCACTAAATTTTTGAAGAAGTAAAACAGAGTAATTTTTTACTGTCTTCACAAGGTTTTCGAGGTGATTTCTGAGAGATACTTTAGGTGGTAAAAAAACAAAAGTTGACTGATGCATTTCAAGAAACAGCCAACAAATTTAATAAATATCAAATGACGGCAGAATTGATGTCACTGAGATTAACATACAGAAACGCACACACAAGAGCTGCAGAATAAAACACCATCTGAACAAAGTACACGCGTTACCTGACTGAACTTTGACGATCCGCTATATGGTGACACGAACTTTTGATCTGGCCCGCCGCGGTGGTCTAGTGGCCAAAGTACTCGGCTGCTGACATGCAGGGCTGCCGGTCGCGGGATCAAGTCCAGGCTTAGGTGGTTGCATTTTCACTGAATGCGAAAATGCTGTTGCCCCGTGTGCTCAGATTTGGGGGCAGGTTAAAGAACCCCAGTTGGTCTAAATTTCCGGAGCCCTCCACTACGGCGTCTCTCATACTCATATGGTGGTTTTGAGATCTTAAAGGCCACATATCAATCGACATTTTAGTCGTGCTCGTAGGAGAGCTGTTTTTTGCATTAATGAACGATAAGGGTTCAAAGTGCAAGCGTAAACTTAAGGGGGGCTGCAAGTTGCCACGAGTCACACGAACTTTGTATTATGATCCCACCGGATCTCACCTTATTGATTATCCAATAATTACCTGGCAAAACTGTCTGTTGGCACCACCTGTGGTAGTATTGCTGGTGCACAAGTCCACAAAATATGCCTATGCACAAACAAACAATGGCAGCTCAATAATTTTCATGTTGCGGTGGTGCACATGAGTAGCAGCACGTATTCAGCACAGCAGGTGTAGGAAAGCCGTGCCACGACTGATGGCGTACAATATAGGCATTGTTACGAAAGACGGGGACGCCAACACGGTCCCGAAGGCGCCACTGCTTTCAACTCCGCCGGGAAGGTCACCAGCCGTTTGGTAGCGTATGTTTCTCAGCTCGCGACTTCTTCTGCGCAGAGCTGATAAGACGAGCGGACGAGACGACGGTGAGTTAAACAAGGTTTATGTACAGCATATATACAGAAGCGTTACAATTTCGGCACTGGGGCCGACAGAGACTCGAAGAGCCGAGCTCTCCTCTCTAATACATAGGTCAACTTTTCGCCTAAGACCGCCGACTCACACACATGTCGGCTCTCCGACATGGGGACTCCTCTCTCATAGGACCGCCGATCGCGACACGCCGCAGGGCTTTTTTTTATATGCACCGGGTCCAACCAAAATGTCCAATCAGAAGCGCCGCTGGTCGTCAGGGCAGATTCCTCCAATGGGGTCGCCGCTGGGCCACGTTACCCCCAGACACGAGGACGCCGGCTCGCTATCACGTGCGCTGCTGACTCACTGCACGTGGGCCAGAGAGGCGCCGCGCGTGTTTACGCCGTTGAGTTGTTCATGTCAGGCGGACTGCGGGCTGGCCTTGACCCAGATTGCCTTTTTCAGAGGCACGGACGTTTGACGAGGACTCGCTGGCATAACAGCACCCCCGATGCCAGACAATGCACCGGAAAGACGAGCTGCTTCCACGGGGCTCGGATGTCAGGTGCGCTCGTTCGCCAGGTCCCTCCAGGTTCGCCTCCAGGGCCCTGGGGAGAATACAGCTCCAGACTGTTCCGGGAACACATCCCAATTTCGACGACGGATCCCAGCTCCACTGGCTTGTCGCCACAACTTGTCGACCAGCTTCACTCGTCTCTTCTGACCATCTTCGGTTTCAGCACTTGTCGATGGTTCTGCAACTTGCCAAGAACGGTTCGACAACAGACAACACACGACACACGCAAGTGCCCTCGGTCACCCGACAGAACACCAGACAAAGTATAGTACAACATATACCTAGCTAAGTGTCTATCGGAATTTCGTTCCCCCTACATCAAGAGGCACATGTGGGACACAAGACTCTTAAAATGATACTCAAGATTTTTTTTCCACGTACAACAACGTAACAAATTAAAATACCGCATAAAGTTGGCCCCTTGAGATCACTTTGAACGAGAGCGCTCAGCACAGGTCGTGATGAGGTCAAAATTTTGCCCCGATTCGCCAGCGAGAAACCGAAAGGTTGGGAAGGTACTAGCTAGAACGCACTGCTCAATGCACCTGCATTAGCGTTTAGCTTTCCCTTTTTTTTCCTAGCGAACGTCAAAGTTGCGCTGTGGAGCAACATGCTCATCTCAGTAACCTGCCACTTTTAGGCGACGATACCTATGCGGCACCAAGGGCGGCTCACACTTTCGACGTTGCACAGGGGAACAACGATACGGCTTGCTACGGATTGACTCCTCACCGCTTAGCTCGATATCGTGTTCGATCACCGTCGTGTTTCCGGGACGGTCCGACCACACGTCTCCAATCTCGGAAACAATCTTTCTCGGGTCCTCCTTTTGGACTTCACTTAATCTAGGTTCTAGGTTCAACTGCTCCTCTGATCCCCTTTCGATTACATCACTAGAACTCAAAATTTCTGCTCCCTCTTCCTCTGAAGCATTCAACAGCTGATTTACGACCGCTTGATGTTGAACCTTGGGTTTCATCAAGTTGTAAATTTTGTTCTGCCGCCTTCCTAATTTCACCTCTGAATTCGTATCGGGAAGCTTCGATATTACATTGGCAGGCCCTTCCCAATCAACCTCAAGTTTGTTCTTTTTGAACGGCTGCAGCAGCATTACCTGACTTCCTACTTCAAAAGCGCGTTTCTTCACAGATTTCTCGTAGTGCTCCTTCGACAGCACTTTTGCCGCGTTTTTGTGGCTTTCCACTAGCGCTTCAATCGAGAGGTCCTCACGCTGCTCTCGAATGAGCGTCTCTCGATCAACTCTCGGCAGCTCGATCCAACTTTCCGCTACAGGCGAGAGCGTTGCAGCCCTCTCGCTCTGATTCAATGGCGCCATGTCGTCTCCCCCAACGCATACCGCGCCGGCCGCTTCCGCGACGGGCCGCTCGCGTGACTGCTCACAAGACTCATGCGGAAAATTTCCCTTCTGGGGTTCCGTCGACCCGCCAACAAGGTCACTTGAGAGTTCACCGCATTGAACAAGGTCAAGCTTCCGCGCTTGCGATCGCGTGAGGGCCATGCACGCTAAGTTGGGGAAGAACGATTTGCCCTGCTCTTTGAGAAGCTGCTCCGAGTTGTTGGAGAAAAGATAAGGAAAACGATCATTTAGTGCGGCAGACACAGCCGCTTCGGTGCGAAGCTCACCGAACGGGCCTTCAATGACAACCGTGGCGATTGGTAAGGAAACACTCTGCTCCTCGGCGACTTGCCTGATCCACGCGCATTCTCCTGTAAAGTCATCCGGAGACACCAATTAAGGATGGACAACGTCTATGGTTGCCGCTGAGTCTCTAAGTGCTCGGCACGTTTTCTCATTCACCCTAATTTCTTGGAGATACGGCTCCAACAACCGCATGTTTTTTTCTGATTCTCGGATCGTTGCGAAGGCAAACTTTTCCTGGCAGTTTCTCGCGATGTGTCCTTCCTTTTTGCAGTTGTAGCAGATTAGCGGCTTCCGTTTGTTTTCCGATTCAAATGCCTGTGTGGTAGAAACCTCACTCGATTTCTCCGCTTCTGTTTGCCCTTCCCCTACACTGTCCTTCGTAAGAGACGGGTTCTTCTTGAAATTACGGTGCGGAGCGGGTCTCCGTTGATCAGGTTTCTTTGAAAAGCCCTCTTTTCTCTCATCCTTTTCAACGCGCACTGCCCTGCTGTGCAACTTTCGGCGAGTATAATACTCCTCAGCTAACTCTGCTGCCTTGTTTAGCTGTACTTCACCAAGTCTGTCCTGCAGCCAAAGCCTGACATTATCCTCGATGCAGCGGTAGAATTGCTCCAATGCAACGCATTCCACCACTCTATCGCGGTCGTCATAAACACCTTCGCCCTTGAGCCATTCAATTAAATCGGCCTTAAGACGAAACGCGAAGTCAACGTGTGACTCATTCCCCTTTTTAGCATACCGGAACCTTTGCCTGAAAGCCTCGGGTGACAACTTATAACGTCTCAAGAGCACTTCCTTAACCTCGTCATAGCTCTCAAACGCTTCCCTCGACAAGCAAGTTATCGCGTCGGACACTTCGCCGGGAAGAAGAGCTAGCAGATTCCGCGCCCAAAGAGGCCGCTCCAAAGCGTTTCGCTCACAGACGTGTTCAAACTTCACGAGATACTTCGCCATGTCCTCGCCTACTACGAACGGTGGCAGTTGGTCCCGAATTCTAAAACCGCTGACCTGAACTGTTGGAGAAGCTACGCTAGGCGCCTGCGAACACTGTAGGATTGCCAATTCTATTCGTTTCAACTCGAGGCGCTCCTGTCTCTCGGCCTCCTCGCGGCGTTCTCGCCTTTCAGCTTCTTCACGTTCGCGAGCTTCTCGCCTTTCCTCACGTTCGCGAGCTTCTCGCCTTTCAGCTTCTTCACGTTCGCGAGCTTCTCGCCTTTCAGCTTCTTCACGTTCGCGAGCTTCTCGCCTTTCAGCTTCTTCACGTTCGCGAGCTTCTCGCCTTTCAGCCTCCTCACGGCGTGCTTTAATATCCACCCAGGCCTCATCGACTTCCTCAGCCGACACTCCCTCATCCTTCATGATCTCAAGGATCGCTTGCTTTCGTTTCGCACGGCCCAAAGTAATGCCGAGTTCCTCACAAATTTCGATGAGTTCCTTCACTTTAAGGTTCTCCATCGTTCACACTAGCCTCTTGCTGTTTGCCCCTGTTAACAATTTACTTGCCGTACCCACTATAAGTCAACTAGCAAGACGCGCAAGCAATTTTTCACTCTCCCGTGTTTACCCCCTCCGCATTAACTTTGGTTTCAAAGCACTTCGACTTTGCTTGAAACGATCAAAGCTCACTCTAATGCTTCACACAGCCCTTCTCTAAACTACTACAACCTGAGCTAGAGTAGTCTGGTGAACTGAGGGGAAAACATCAGGCACTCACCGCATCGATGTCGCTGACGCCGGCCGATCCCGCAGCTGCCAACCACTGTTGCGAAAGGCGGACCGATCCCACCGCTGCCACCACTGTTACGAAAGACGGGGACGCCAACACGGTCCCGAAGGCGCCACTGCTTTCAACTCCACCGGGAAGGTCACCAGCCGTATGGTAGCGTATGTTTCTCAGCTCGCGACTTCTTCTGCGCAGAGCTGATAAGACGAGCGGACGAGACGATGGTGAGTTAAACAAGGTTTATGTACAGCATATATACAGAGGCGTTACAATTTCGGCACTGGGGCCGCCAGAGACTCGAAGAGCCGAGCTCTCCTCTCTAATACATAGGTCAACTTTTCGCCTAAGACCGCCGACTCACACACATGTCGGCTCTCCGACATGGGGACTCCTCTCTCATAGGACTGCCGATCGCGACACGCCGCAGGGCTTTTTTTTTATATGCACCGGGTCCAACCAAAATGTCCAATCAGAAGCGCCACTGGTCGTCAGGGCAGATTCCTCCAATGGGGTCGCCGCTGGGCCACGTTACCCCCAGACACGAGAACGCCGGCTCGCTGTCACGTGCGCTGCTGACTCACTGCACGTGGGCCAGAGAGGCGCCGCGCGTGTTTACGCCGTTGAGTTGTTCGTGTCAGGCGGGCTGCGGGCTGGCCTTGACCCAGATTGCCTTTTTCAGAGGCACGGACGTTTGACGAGGACTCGCTGGCATAACAGCATTTTCGATGAGCACGGCTATGCAATGAAAGACACCTGGCAATCACAGAATAACTCTCCTGTGCGAATTTCAACATCATTTCAGACACGAATGAAAAATATCACAGCATATCCACGAATTGAATTATGAGTTGAGCCGAGCGTCCATCAGTGCGTCGGTGCGCTTCCATGCGTTCATTCTTGCTTCCATCCGTCCATGTGACCCACCACCCATTCTTCCGTCCACTCTCTGATCGTGCGTCCGTCCATCCTTCCGTCTGTCTTTGCGTCCATCTGTCCATGTGTCCGCCCGTCCGCACGTGAGTCCCTCAGTGCGTTCATTCATCCCTGCGTGCGTCCGTCCATCCGTCAATGCATCCGTCAATGCGTGCATCCCTGCGTTCGTCTCTGTGTGTCCACCCGTCCATCCATGCTTCCGTCCATGCGTCCATCTGTCTGTGCTTCCATTCATCCATCGGTGTGTCCATTCGTCGTACATTCATGCATCTGTCTGTCTGTCCACCCATGCGTCCGTCCGTGCATGCATTCGTCCGTATGTCCACCCATCTAGAGAACACTCCAATTACCGCCATCTCGCATCTTTTCATCATATATTCATCATATAGAAGTACCGCCATCCAGCAGACCTTCCAAGGACTAAGCAAGAGGTGGCTATCGACTACTACTAGGACGATGACTACTACTTATACATGCATCGCAGACGCATGACCCACAGCATAAGGAGCTTCGCCCCTAAAATACTTATCCGCTTTCTGCGGCGTGATACAGGGCGATGCGTGAACTTCCAACAAAAGAGGTGGACCACCGTACGTGTTTTCACCATGCTCACAAGTGGCTGCTCGTTGGTTTTGTGTGCCTCGTATCGGTGCTCGTCTTCGCGCTAGATGTTTGACCATGGCTGGCGCATGGAGCGGACAATGCGGGCTGCGCTTTACTCTAGCAGACATCGTCTTCTGTGGAACAAAAACTATGCGACGCTTCTTTCACCTGCCCCGGCAACGCGCTCACACTGGCCACTGACCGGTTCGGTGCCGACGACATAGTGAAGCTTTTGCTTATCGCTTCGAAGCTGTAAGTGATCCCTCTCCAGGAAGCAACCACGGACGATTACACCAGCTCTATTTTCTTACCGCTGGCGGCTCTTCACAATTAGGCAAGCAAGTGAGGTGTCCGCGACGTACACGTTTGGAGGCTCACACTGCGAAGCGCATGGTCGCTCGATTATGTAAAAAACACGTTAAATCTATCAGCTCAACTAGACACATAAAGCACGAACTTCTTACACTACCTGCCTCCAGGGCCACCGGAGATCATAACTCAACGATTTGCGAAAACCTACAAGACAACTTTCTAGCCTTTTTTTTTCTTAGCAGCCCCCCCCCCTTTTTTTGTTCACAGAATGAATGGTTTCCTCGCTCGTTGTGCCTATGCTGCGCCTAATTTAAGTGAAAGTGCGTTGACTTGAGTTCAGCCATGAGGCTTGACAATGGCATACTAAACTTTGAAAAAATAATATCATCTATGGTGCTCCCACGCCTTCACAATTCATTGAGAGCGTCACTCGGGAAGATGGAGGGGGGGGGGAGAAAGCAGCCGAAGCAGCTGCAGCTTTCAATCACATAGTAATAAACTCTGAAATGCAGATTGGAAATCACGAGTTGAAAAACTTCTCACGAGGTAAAACAGGATTTCGACAGCATTTTACTACGTGCCTCAAAGGTGGTGGTAAACCTTTGTCATGAACCACCTTTCGCTCCAACACGAGGTAGTAATTTAAGAAGAGAGTTTTCAAAGGTCATGAGCCGCGAAAACCCCAAGCATGGATAGTTTTTGCTTACAGTCTTGGAGCTGGAATCTGGCAAGACATAGAGAGCTCAGTAGTGGGGTCGAAGTGACGTAGACGAAAAAACTAATGCTGAATACCTAGTCACGGGAGCATCATGCGGCACAGAGTGGAACATAAAGAAACTGAAACGTGCTCTTCACTGTTACAGGTGAAAAAAATGGCAAGATGCCCAACAAATGATAATAAGGCGTCGGAACATTTCTGAGTCAAGCTTCGACCGAGAAGCAGGGTGGAACTACAATCTCTGCTGGGGACCTCAGCCCAATTGGGAAGTGATCGCTATCGAAAGGAGTTTTATTGCAATAACATTTATTTAGACACTCTCTGTGGCTTTTTGCCGTTGTCGTCGCCGTCATGTCCAGGTTATGTAAATGCATGTATACAAATGTATAAAAACATGAACAAAATAAACCAGAGCAAAAAAATTTCTAACACTTGACCGGGGATTCGGTCCAGCAACCACTCACTGTGCAGCACGCTGCGTTAGGCAACTAAACAACACAACATGCTTGCTCTCCCACAATAATGGCGGACAACTCATATACACCTTTTACAGCTGGTGGCACGCAGATCCGGACGAGCTTGAGCATGTTTTCCAAGTGTTGTCTACGAAGCAACACTCCTACATTTTCATTCCATTTGAAAAGTCCAGTTGAGACACGCACGAAAAGTGGCCCTTTTGGTACACACTCCCAATATCGAAAAAAAAAAGAAAGCCGGCCACCTTGAAGGCCGCACCTCGGGCCGTGCACAACTTACCGGGCACATAGTGGGAAACAGAGAGGTCACTCGACGTGCCACAGTTTAAAAGAAAAATAAATATCTAATAGCATCTTGTGCACTGTCAACACTTCCAGCGCATTGCTCAAATACAAAGGCGTTACAACAATTGTTTCACACGAAGAAGCTATGCTGAGGTCAAAAAAAGCTTGGGTTTTGTTTACCAGCCCACAGTACATACGTCGATTTTTTTATTATTCAAAAATTGGGAGACCCCTAAGTTTAGCCTTTAAGAGTTGAACGCGATAGCGAAATGTGGCCCCTAGTGCGTTGAAAAGACATTTCCTTGAAGGGGCATAAAGATTCTCACAATGCCTCACAGGTGGTAGCACATTGTGTAGCGTTTGCTGCTTGCTTGATCAGCGCCTCTGGAAAGGCGTTGATCGCTAGATGGACTTAGTTGTCCATTTTTAGAGCTGTTTGAAAGTTCCTGTGTATTTTTAGTGGCAATGGCTCCACTTTCCCAGCCTATTTCGACGTAGTTTGATGGCCTCCCAAATTTGCCTACAAATCACTGAATGGGCTCGTTTTCATTGTGACACCTGTCGAACAAAATGTGTTAAGGAGACTCATTCCACTACTTGGCATTTGTGTAGTGTGTTTTTTTTTTCGAGTGGGCTGCAAGTAAGTGTGCTTCTAAAGTCCAGCATAAGAGGCTACCGATATGATGCTGAGGAATTTAAAGTTCTAGCTTATGCAGATGACATTGCCTTCTTTTGCGCTGATAAACCCAGCGTTCAAGAAGCAGTCAACACTACTTTACGTTTCTGTGAAGTCGCTTGCGCCAGCATAAATTTTGATAAAAGTAGTGGATTCTGGCTAGGCATGTGGGCTACAACTCCTTCGGTCTTCGCAAATATTCATTGGAATGCGACTCCAATGAAATACCTTGGTGTGCCTCTCGATAACTATCGTAACAGCGGCCCACATTGGACCGCTGCGATAACTACGATCCGCCGAAAGGTGGCAACATGGCACGGACGGGAGCTTTCCATTTTTGCCAGAGCGAAAGCGTGCAATATATTCCTTGTATGGAAGCTTATTTATATTCTGCAGGTGTTGCATTGCTCTCGGGTACACATTCAAGCCTTTCATAGAATATTTGCCTGCTTTACTTGGAGCTCTTCCTGGGAACCCATGAGAAGAGACAATCTTTTTCTTCCACTCAAAAAGGGTGGCCTCGGCCTTGTGCATTTGTTTGTGCGACAGTTGGTGTTGCGATTTTTCTACCTCAAGGATGTGTGCCACCCATTTGTATTAGCGGTTCTTCGTAACCGTCTATGTTACCACCTTCCTTTTATTCATGTCACAACAAGCGTTGCTAAGGAATTGCCGTTGTGGGGATTCCTAAAAGAAATTGTTGATACTGTCAGTTTTTTGAAAGCCAGGTTTACCTTAGAGTATTTGTATACTATTGACAGAACAAATTTAACCGCTGCACTTGTGAATAATCTTTTCCCCGAACCTGTTTATCGAAAGCCATATTCGCTTCTGTCTGGTCATGATGTATTATTTTGTGTACGTAGAATGTGTATATCTCCTTCAGCGAAAACATTTTTTTTTAAACTGCACACTTCCACGCTGCCAGTGAAAACGTGGCTGAATGAAAAATCAATATACGTACCCTGGACAGTGCATTGTAGACTCTGTAACCAACCTGAGACTATAGAGCATTGTTTTATTCATTGTCGTGATGCATTTTACTTTTGGGACATTCTAAAAAGAACGTTAAGAAAAGAACTTCCAATCACAGCCCATGGTATTAGGTTCCTTCCGTTCAAAAAGAGTCTGACTGATAGTACTCCTTACGACCTGTTTATGTTGTTAGGACTTTATTCATTATGGAAAAGTTGCATGATCGATAGACACGCCGAGCCACCACGGTCGACGAGATCTGTCTTCCGAGAAGCAGCTGCTCAAGTGCGCAGTGTTGTCGAGACTTTTGACCCCGTTCCGGAGTGGCTTCCCGTTCTTGACGCATGTGTGTGTTTGCCTGACTTCTGATGAAGTATGTTCTGTGTACTTTACTGGTGATAATGTCATTCATTAAAGAAAAAAACGTAATAGCTTTGTTGTAGAACACATGCTTTCGACGTGAACGGCCCGGGTTCGATCCTAAACCGGACCAAACATTTTTTTCTCAATTTTATTGCTTGTTTCTCGATTTTTCTTTCACGGCCGATTTTTCGCTCACAACCAATGTTGCCGACGCTGGCGGCAAAATATTTGCGACACAAACTCTCTAAATCTATCGCGTTAAAGTACATGGAGTGAAAGAGGCCTCATACTTTAATAAGACGACCTCGCGCATTGGTGCGAAAATCGCCCGCCGATGTGTGCACTGAGATCTCCCGGTAAGTGATCAGCTTTGGTAACTCGTCAATTAAGCAGTTATATTCTTGTTCACGTAAACAATACAGTCATAACGAGAGACAATAAAATAAGAATAAACCATCTGCAGCTACAATTCGAACACGAAACGTTTGCGTGGCAAGCGTTCATTCTACCACGACAACGTTTTCGCGTAGTTAGGCTCAACGCGCTGCAAGCGGCTTCACCCTTTTTGGGCTTCGCGTTCTTTACTGCAGTGAGTAGGCCATTGCAAACATTCCTCTGCTCCAGTACATTCTGCATTACATTCTCCAGTACATTCTGCTTCAGTACATAGGCGCGCTGAAGCCCAAGCGAGCCCTCGCCATACGTTTTGTATGAAATAAGCCATACACAATCAAGCTCACTACCAGCAATCGCGATGCATTTCGCGCATGTAGCGGGATTAATCAGAGAACAACCACTTAGTTGTGAAAGAACGATGTGAGATGTTTTTTCCAGAATCGGACCTATTTATTGATAATTGGGGTTTAACGTTTCAAAAGCACCATATGATTGTGAGAGACGCCGTAGTGGAAGGCTCCGGAAATTTTGACCACCTGGGGTTTTTTCACGTGCACCCAAATCTGAGTACACGGGCCTACATCATTTCCGCCTCCATCGTAAATGCAGCCGCCGCAGCCGGGACTTGATCCCGCAATCTGTGAGTCAGCAGCCTAGTACCACAGCCACTAGACCACCGCGTCGGGGCCCAGAGTCGGACTTAAATGATGAGTCCGAGAGGCCATTTGTCTTCTCGGACGTCTTCCGCAGCTGGTGGATATGAAGTCCTGTGACAACACCGGAGAAATGCGGCGTGGCCTGCCGAAATCAGTTCCATACTTCATAAGTGGGTGACGCCAAAAGAAGCATCACACGCTAGTCCACGCATAGGCGTCAGACTCTGATGGGGTGTCGCTGTGAAAGAATTCACCAACAGTGCTCGCGTCGCAGCCTTGGTTCTGAGTAGTGCAAAGAGAGAAGTCTTCCAACAAGGGTGCATATGTATGAATAGGCCTTCCTCTCTTGGTTTCAAGGAGTGGTTTCCTAAAAATCCAGAACCTGTAAAGCTGCTGCAGCCCATCTGCGCTTCAGTAAGGGATTAAAATCATCCAATCAAACTACTTTTACAATGTAAAAGAAGTTTCACAGTTTGTTATTTCGGCGCACCATCACTCCCACAAACATGCGAGCATCGCACGACATTGAGTTCGACACAAGCACACGGACATCCATCCTCTAGCACCTAAATGTGCTAAATAAAGATATATACATTATGTCAAAGTCATAAAATGCATGCATTGTCAATTCAGTTATCTATGTATCTTACACGATTACAAAGCTCGCTTTAGAAGGAGCGAAGGGTGCCGGTGATTTTCACCTTTTTGGGTGCATGATCACAACTGCTCTCCGTGAATGTGCATTCGACCATTTTACATATTTGAATGTTGTATTGACGGTTGTCTTCTTATTATACTTACTTCAAAATGGGAATGTGGGCATGTTCACTTTTGCGGGGTACAGTTGAAGTTAATACAATCTTAAAGGTTGGAACGAGCAATATTCTGCGACATATTTGTGACGAACGTCTTACCTTTTGTTAGTGGAAATCGGAATGTTGAACCTCTAAAACGTACGTGAGCGATGCTATGTGCTGATGACCAATTTGAATTATGGGAGGTCACGGCGTTCGCCATATTTTAAGTCTGCCGCTCTCTGCCCACCTTGTGTTGCACAGTGTGCCGTGGTCAGTGACTCTGTTAAGCTTCACAGCCGTGTTTGCACGGTTCTTCATCAGGGCTATGCAAAACAATAACATCAGATCATAATTGTTCACCCTCATGCGAGCAACTGTGGGAATGCAAGTAATTCGCCAAACCAAGACGTTCATAGGCCTGTATTCTGCGCTCTTGCCTTTCTGCTTTATACGACTGCTATAAGAGTCGGTAAAACCAAACCTTGTTATTCAGCCCTTCACATTGGAGGGAATTCACAAATGAACAGTAGCGTCGACAGCGGCGTTTCTTCTTAGCACGTGTCGCTGTCATGCTTGCTTTCATTTTCGCCATAATTCTGGTGAGTGAACGAAAAAAACACAACTTTGCCGCAAACCCGAAGCAATGAACGCGATTGCAGCAAATCGCCAGGTCTCGTGCAGAATGGCAAACAGATTGAAACGTTCCCCCCGTTTTTCACACACAAATGACGCATGAAACGTATTCACAGGTACAGAAGAACGTGAATAAGCGTCTCTGTTGTTACTTCGCTGGGTCTGAAAAGCGCGTTCTTTTCGCAAACGGAGACTATGTCACGATTGCTGCGACCTTTGTGCGCCCGGTAACTACAACAGAATCCTTCCGGTGAAAGTCCAATGCCACCAAGACGTACGATTGTCCCTACCCCGATATAAGCACAAGCGTGAGCGTCCACCCTGCTCCCTTTCCGTGGGGTGCAGTACACTTTCGAGATGAGAGTGCGCGCCGCCGAATCATGATGATATGGGGATGCACGCTCATTGCGCTATCTTGCTGGTAAAGCTGAAAACACGATAGTTCCCTCTGAGATGCCCGCCAACAGCGGTAAGTGGTAGATATAAATAGCTTGCCGTTTGAATGTCGAAGGAGGTTCTTCTTCATCGCTCAGTGGCTAACGCTTCGCACGCTCGATTAAGAGGTACAACATTCGATTCCGCGCGCCGGAGTTTTTTCTACAATATTTTTATTTCTTGCGTTTTTTGTATATAGATATGTATACATACGGGGTGATTTACGGCGACATCGACGTTGATGTCGACGCCGGCGGCAAAGTTCAGCCGAGAAAGTTCATATAATTGCAATCGCAATAAAAGCGCAACAAGCACTTTACAGCAATTTGGTGTCGTCTCTGAATAGCGAAGAGAAATTTCTAGCACTCTGTCTGAGTGCTGAGTACGCAAAGCACACGCAAGATATAATGAAATGGTTCTTTCACATTGGATATTTGTCCCTGATTGCAAAGTCATCTTAGCAATGAAGTAGGACCATGTCCTTCTCAATTTCTTCTTTCTCACCGATACAGGTGATGTTATGAGTCTGACTCCAGAGTCTGACGTGTATGCGTATATCTAAGGTGCCACGGCGTGGTCTCTACTGGGTTGAATAATTGTAGAGCACGGCCAAATTGTCAACACGCAATATCATACGCAAGTAAAAAAGACGGTTACTTCACTGGACAGCGCTTTGCATACAGAACATAATTCGGCCCACTGTCTCAATCTCACTATTGTTGCTCTTTTGAGCAGGCTAATTGGTTTGCGCACGCATACCTTCGTTCTTTGTTGCTACTTGAACAGGGTACCCGTTTATACCAAGAACTCATTTTGGGCCTCCAAGTTTCCGTCACTTGAGTACCACGGCACACGAAAATACGTTGGCGTCCGATACTTTCAGTTGCCACATGCTAATATGTACGCTCTGTGAATAAATACATCAAAACAAGCTTATATATTTAAACATGGCAGAAATGCACATGGTGGCCGCTAGATCGCTGACTCTCGCATGAAGTCTATTGGGCTCCTTCAATGCACTTCTGGCTAATTTTGTCCTATAGTGTATGAAATGTGTAACGCGTGGGTGGTTCTCACTCATGATTTCCGATTTTTTCATTATCGCCCAAAGCATCAACGTAGTCTGCCACTGCGTATAGGTGTGCATATTTCTGTAGTGTTGCTTCGTGGCAATGCCTCTTCGAAAAACTATGCCTGCAACGTGAGCCGTGAACGTGCTGCCCTACTCTCGAATTATACCTCCCCCTCCCCTCCGGTACGTAGGCGAGAGCCTTTGACGGCCACTCCTCGCAAACACATCAAAGCTCTCACAGTTGCCTCCGAGCAGCTGCCAAGGTAACGTCACGTGACTGAGAGGCGCGGAGGCGAGTGGTCTCACAGCGCGACCAGTCGCAACACGTGACAGAAGGCGTGGCCTCCGAGACTGCGTGCTGGCAGGACGCTCCCATTGAAAAAGAGAGGACGTTCCAGGCATAGTTTTTTTTAGGAGGCGCTGTTTGCAGATACCTCGCCACTTCACAAAATAATTAATTATGGCGTTGTGGGTACCACCCTAGTTGGTAAAATTATCTTTATAGTGGTCGTAGTAGTCTCCTCGCGAGTGTACTAGCTGTAATTGCCATGAGAATGTTTACAGCAAGCTGTATAAAGGCCACTACTTGAGTGACTGTGCGGCGTGTTCTGGAGAGGCTGGGATGTTTTGATGGTTCTACAATAAATCATCGTGTTGTTCTCCGAAAATTCTCATTATTAGCAAGATGCTAAAAACCTCTGTGACGTCCGTTGAATAAACGGAGGCAGCTCTACCCCCTCCCTCTGCTGTAGTGCCCTGTTCCTGCCCACTGGCAGGACCCTCGGCGTGAATAAAGTGAAATAACCGTGGTTTCATTCATTCATTCGGCTAAAGCACAGAGCTATATGTTGTTGTTGTTGTTCTGCCTAATCGCGTAAGTAGTTGGGGCATGTCAAGGAATGGGACGTTTTTACAGCGTTTTTTAAACCGCATAGCCCGGGTCATGACCCCAAACATTCAACAAATCACACACCTCTGCTGCTGACCTTGGAACATGAAAAACTATAAATGTTTTAAGATGTTGTAACCTGGTTTAATATACTTTCGCAAACAATTCCTGTGGTTTACAGGGTGTCCCAAAAAACGTGCCCGAAATTTCTCACTTATAAATGATCAGAAATATTTCCTCACTGTCTTCACAATAACTTTTTGTGGTGGCCGAAACCTTAATACATCTACAGTCTTGGTAATAAGGCACCAACTAAAGATTAAACTATTAAACTATTAATTAGTGGAGACAGGCGGTTGGGTAAAATGGAGAATTGCAGAACTTCCTCTGAAGAGTCTATAGCCACTTTAAGGTTTCCAAAACGAGGTCGGCTGGTAATGAATTCTCAGTAACGAAGTCTGACGAATTTCATCGGTAAAACAGAAAGCGCAACGTGAGAAAGTGCAACTGGAACGTTTTTCATAAATGCCCAGAATGCGTGAAGGTCCTTTTAATCAACTATAGATCGACGTCACTTCATCGGTATGTGAGCCTCACAAGTCTGTAACAGTACACATGGTGCACATACAGGGGGGGGGGGCAGTGAAAACTTTGCAAGCCACTATTCCACGTATACCAATTGAAGCGTTACCTGCGAACTTTGGTTCTGCACTATAGACTTATTAACGTAGACATAATAGCCTCCCTGTGATTGTTGTCGTGGACAGGGACGTCATTCTCATCGTTTGCTACTCTCGCTCATTGGCGTTTATGGCTTCGGTTTTGCCGATGAACACAGTCAAATTTAATTTCGCCATATTAATTACCAAAGGGCGCTTTTTCAAATCTCAAAGCGGCAGTGAACTCGTTATAAGGATTCGTATTCTCGCATTTGCCCGACCACCTTAACAAAACTCAACGATTTAGTTTTTTTAGTTGCTGCCCCAATTGAAGCGTGTAGTCATTAGAGAAACTCATCAAGGGAAAAAAATGGTAAATCTCACGTAGAGTGGAAATCGACGATATGCAACCACGACTGAGGAAGGTTGAATTATCACATTAAAATCAGCACAAGGTTACAATTTTTATGCTGTACACGACCTGAATGGTACGATTATCATGGCTGCGCCTTAGAAATGCACTCGTCGTCAGTTCACGTAAAGTATTACCAAATATGATGTATGTGAAGCTAATGAAACAACCGTGAGTGCATCATGAGTGTGGCGTGTAGTCATGTTCTTACATGACACGCATGACATTATTATCATGTTTGCACTAGCCATATATATACCTTCATTATTCATTCACGCAACGTAACACCAAATTTGGTATATGTGAAGCTCACGACCATGAGTGCATCGTGAACATGGCATGTGTCTTGTTGTTACATGACACGCATGTCATAATTATCATGTTTGCACCAGTCAAACACCTTCATTATCCAACCAGGTCACGTAATACCAAACTTGGTATTTTTGAAGCTAGTGAAACGACCGCCAGCACATAATGAACGTCCGATTTAGTCCTGTTCTTACATGACACTCATGTCATTAATATCATGTTTGCACCAGTCATACACCTTCGTCATCCATTCAGGTCAAGAAATGCGATATTTGTTATATATAAAGATAGCGGAACGACCGCGAGCGCATCATGAGCATGGCATATAGTCATGCTCTTACATGACATGCATGTCATGATTACCAACTTCGCACGAGTCATATAGCTTTGTCCTCCATTCACGTCACGTAACACCATTTTTGGCATATCTAAAGCTAGTGAAACGACCGTAAGTGCGTAATGAACGTTACATGTTGTCATGTTCTCAGATGAAGCGCATGTCGTGATTATCATGTTCGCACCAGTCATATACATTCGTCATTCATTGACATCCCATAATACTAAATTTGGTATATATGAAGCTAGTGAAACGATCGCGAGCGCACCATAAGCGTGACATCAAGTCATGTTTTTACATGACCCGTATGCCATGACTATCACCTTCGCAACAGTGATATAGCTCGTCATCCATTCACATCACGTAAAATTAGTATATATGAAGCTAGCGAAACGACCGTGAGCGCATTATGAGCGTGGCATGTAGTCATGTTTTTGCATGACACGCAAGTCATGATTATCATGTTTGCACCAGTCATATGCCTTCATCATCCATTCACGTCACGTAATAGTAAGTTTGGCATATGTGAAGCTACTGAAACGTCCGGGAGCGCCTATTATATTTATTTCTTATTCGGTTGGAGTACATAGAAAACACGAAGACAGAGGAAATAGGGAGGCAACAGGCTGACGACTGCCACCTATAGAGGCACAAAAGGCTGCCTGCTCCTTCGGGAAGGGAGGCATAGAAGAAATGAGAGGAAAAGAAGGAGAGAGAACAGGAAAGCCGTTAAAAAAAGAAGGAAAAACACGCACACGTAAATAAAATAAATAGTCACACAAAAAATGTCTATAAACGTAATGATCGGACATTCCACTGCAGCACGAAGGGGTGGGGTTTTCGACTGTTCATACAGTTTTTAGTAAAGGTCGTCGTGAACTGGGACGAGCGCCTTCAAAAGCTGTTCTGCGGCTAGTGCTGCTGGTGTCTGGCGATCGGCAGTGATCTGTTGACTTTGATTGGCATCTTAAGTAGGTTGATGAGCTTGGCATCGTCTTCGACACAGTCCGTTTTGTTTGCAATAATGAACACGACATGTAGTCATGTTCCTTCATGACACGTATGTCATAATAATCATGTTTGCACCAGTCATATACCTTCGTCATCCATTCGCATCACGCAATGACATATTTGGTATAAGTGAAGCTAGCGAAACGGCCGCGAGCGCATCATGAGCGCGGCATGCAGCCATGGTCTTATATGACACATATGCCTTGATTATCATGTTTGCACCAGTCATGCACCTTCGTCATCCATTACGTCATATAACACTAGGTTTGGTATCTGTGGAGCTAGTGAAACAATTGCGAGCGCATAATGAACGTGACTATAATCATCATATTCCTTAAAGACACGCATATCATGATTATCATGTTTGCACTAGTCATATACTTTCGTCATCCAGTCACGTCACGTAATACAAAATTTGGTATATGTGAAGCCAGTATAGTGGTCGCGAGCGCATCATGCCTTACATGACACGCATGCCATGATTATCATGTTTGCACCAGTCATATAACTTCTTCATTTATTCACATCCCACAATATCAAATTTGGTGTATGTGAAGCTGGCGAAACGACCACGAATGCACTATAAGTGTGACGTGTAGTTATGATTTACGGGACACGCATCTCAAGATTTTCACGTGAGGGCCTGTCCCTTGTGTTTGCCATGCAGTCATGCCATACCACACGAGTTTTGCGATATGTCATGAGAACGAAACGACCGTAGGAGGAGCAAGACGACAACACGTAAATGGTGATATTCATGACATACATGGCATGGCTTTCATGTTTCGACTTGTCACTTATGCTCATCATATACAGTCATGTTGCGCAATACCAATTTCGATATGGGTCTGGTTACCGCAACAGCCAGCAATGCTAAAGGTCACAGGCGGCTTGATAGATAGATAGATAGATAGATAGATAGATAGATAGATAGATAGATAGATAGATAGATAGATAGATAGACAGACAGACAGACAGACAGACAGACAGACAGACAGACAGACAGACAGACAGATAGATAGATAGATAGATAGATAGATAGATAGATAGATAGATAGATAGATAGATAGATAGATAGATAGATAGATAGATAGATAGATAGATAGATAGATAGATAGATACGGTCAACCTCACCGAAGTTCGCCAAGGAATGCCTCGCGTTTAGTTGGCAACCACCTGTTTGTGGCACGAAGCCACAGAGAATCATTCGCATTTGCATTGCTTGTGTCCATGCGCTTCGAGTTGTCGATGAATTCGCCTTCGCGCTGCCAACTTCTAGCTTTCTGGTTAGCTCAATTGGTGGAGTGACTGCCCCGGAATGGTGTTGGTCCCGGGTCGATCCCCGGTACAGGACGAATTTTTCGGCGACTAAGAGGTTTTTTTTTTGTCTGAGAAATCAGTACAGTGTTTTCTGTGGCTTCTTGCCTTATAGTAGTGGTTGTCTATTTTCCCTTTATTAACACTTCCACAACCGTGCTGGTTTCCGCAGAACTTATTACCATTCGGAGAGCTGTTGAACTGTCAGGTATACTCTGTTAATTAGTCGAATGGTTATTATTCATAATAGTTACGATCTCAGGGGAAGAATGCAGACAACTGAACATTGCAGAAATTT
Organism: Rhipicephalus microplus; assembly: GCF_043290135.1. Taxonomy (NCBI): domain Eukaryota; kingdom Metazoa; phylum Arthropoda; class Arachnida; order Ixodida; family Ixodidae; genus Rhipicephalus; species Rhipicephalus microplus. Next base: position 190,219,953 of record NC_134710.1, read on the forward strand.
TGATTCCTGGTATTAGTGATCATGATGTTGTCGTCGCTAAGATGTCCTGTGCCACCAAGAATTGTCGTTCTGCGCAACCTCGCACAGTCTTTTTTTATGAAAGAGGCAATTACGCAGCAATATCATGTGAACTAGACAATTTTTTCCCAGAGTTTAGGGCTCAATGTTCGTGTCTAGACATAAATGCACTGTGGGATCTTTTTAAGACTAAAATACTGTCCTTGACACAAACCTTCATTCTCTCGCATGTCATTACTTCCCAGCGTCGAAACGATAAATCATGGATTACTAAAGAGATTCGAACGATGTTAAACAGGAAAAATAGAGCCTTTCGTAAGCACTGCCACTCGCTGAATCCTACATTGTTCGCAAATATGAAGGTAATGAGCAAAACGATATCGAGATTGATGCGCAATGCACATAAAAAGTTTCTTTTCACTCTAGGACACAAAGTGAAAACTAATCCAAAAGAAATGTGGAAATATGTCAAGAGCAAAAAGAACTCTGGTGACGCTATCCCTGACGTCATAGATGAAAAAGCCTACGGCGCAGATATTTTGGCAAAAGCAGAGGCCTTCAATGCTTATTTTCACTCCGTGTTTTCATGCTCAAAAGCCGCACTTTTGAAATCACATGACATCAGAGAGCTTACTCAGATGAGGGAAATTAAGCTGTCTAAAGATGGTATCGCATTATTACTACGGAAGATAAACATCCACTCGGCTACCGGTCCTGACTTTATTTCAAATTTTGTCCTAAAAAACTGTGCATTGTCTGTCACCCCTTTCTTAATACTGTTATTTAAGATATCTCTTCAAGTTGGTGCTCTACCTTCGGACTGGAAAACTGCAAATGTTATTCCAATTCAGAAAAGTGGTTCAAAAACAAGAACGTGCAACTACAGGCCAATTTCACTCACAAGCGTTGCTTGTAAAACATTAGAACATGTTGTTTATAGAAATTTATTGGCACACCTTCAAGAAAATAGCTTCATTATTCCAACGCAACATGGCTTCAGGGCTGGCTTTTCTTGCGACACTCAGCTTGTAGAATTTTGCCATGACATCGCAGCATTTATTAACTCAGGTTTGCAAGTTGACTGCATCTTTTTAGACTTTCGGAAAGCTTTCGATACCGTATCTCACACCCTGTTACTACTAAAGTTGTCCTACCTCAACTTGCCGAACACCCTCCTGAAGTGGTTGGAAGCGTACCTGTTAGACAGAAACCAACGCGTGATACTTCATGGTGTCCGCTCTTCTGATGTCTCTGTATTATCTGGAGTGCCACAAGGGTCCGTCTTAGGGCCCCTGCTTTTTCTTATATTTATCAATGACCTTACTGAACACTTGTCTTGCCGTGTGAAGTTATATGCAGATGATTGCTGTATTTACCGTGAAATTTCAAGTGAATCAGATAGTCAACTGCTACAGAATGATCTGAACAAAATCATGTCTTGGTGTGCGACTTGGAACATGACACTCAACCTGTCCAAATGCAACCTCTTAAGATTCACAAAAAAAAAGACACCCGCTGATGGCAAACTATGTCATGAATACAACACAACTGTCCCTTGTAACAGAATATATGTACTTAGGAGGCATTTTTTCCAGCAATTTGACTTTGAATGCCCACATAAATTACATCGTAACAAAGGCCAGCAACACAATTAACTTCTTAAGACGTAACTTTAAACAAGCACCGGCCAGCCTGAAAGAAATCCTGTATATGTCGAATGTACGCCCACTTTTGGAATACGCGTGCAGCCCGTGGGACCCTTTCACTAAGGTGAACATCGACGCTCTAGAACGCGTGCAGCTGAGAGCGGCCCCTTTCGTCACGGGTGATTACAACTTTTCTAAAATATCTTTCGAAATCAGGAGTACTTGAGGATGGCCTCCTCTTGAAGACAGGCGCAAATTCTTACGTATATCTCGGTTTCACAAAATATTCCATGGTTTAATGGGTATTCACAAAGAAAACTACATGTTGGAGCCTACGTATATATCTGCTCGTACTGATCACCCCCTTAAAGTGCACGAGTTCGCTACCTGAATTAACCTTTTTAAATATTCATTTTTTCCACGATCAATTTAGCAATGGAACAAACTACCTCATGAAATTGTAGCCACGTCCAGGGAAACATTCGCCACTGTGCTGGAACATTATATTTTATCGTAGCCTGAGCACACATTAAAGTTGCCTACACTTTCGTTTCATCTCTCTAGCGATCTACGCTTCAGCTTTTTTTTTCGCCTGCTTTTATCTGTGTGTGTATATATATGTATATATATATATATATATATATATATATATATATATATATATATATATATATATATATGTGTGTGTGTGTGTGTGTGTGTGTGTGTGTATGCATTTTATATATATATTTCTTTTTTTTCTTGCTGCTGTACCTTCACACACGTCAATGTTTATTTCGTGTCACCATTGGATGCTTTATTATGTATCTGTATTTATTTCATGTTCAACTCAGTGTTAATGAACTGTCGCCTTTCTGCATTTCGAAATCGTTATCTCCCCCCTACACTAATGCCCCTCGCGGGCGCTGTAGGTACTGTAAATAAATAAAATAATAAATAAATAAATAAATAAACTAAACTAAAAGTGTAAAAAGACAACCACTCGTTTTGTAGCACGACCCTCAAGGAAAGGTCTTCTTTCACTTCCTTAACCCTTCCTTGCGGGTTTCCGCGGAACTCATTTGCATTGCAGGTTTTTTTTTTTTTGTAGCTGGGAGACAAAACATACTAGATAGCCTTGGGCTTGGTGGCACCGTTTGGAGCACCATGCTAAACTACGTTTTCTTCGTTATACAGGTATGCCCCTGACTACACGGAACTGAAGGCGCTACCCTCCTGGATTGCTGTGGTCATTCCGCCACCACACCGATGTCATCAAGTATCCAACAACGCGTGCAAGTTGGGGCGACACTGCTACCGCTATCAGCTTGGCAGAACGAACCCTATCATGATGCGACGCTTCACACGTCACGTCCGAAGGATCATTTTGAAGCACCAGCGACCACTGGCACATCAGCGGGACTGCATAAAAGGCCGAACATGACCCACGCGCGCTTCACTGGGTTTGGTGGCACCGGGCGGAACACCATGCTAAACTACATGTTCTTCGTTATACAGGTTGATGATAAACAGTTCTTTGTTAAATGTACTAAAACTAGTTACGTTGGACTAGCTGTGCTGCCAAGAACGCACTACATGTTGTTTGCTACCTGCGGTGTGTTAGCGTGATATTTTTGTTATTACCACTGAGTGGTGACGTTGAAGAGAACCCAGGTCATGACAAAATAGATCAAATACAAAAGGCCGTCAATGAGTTTAAGACATCTCATACAGCTCTTGAAACAGGTCTTAAATATGTCTAGCTAAGACAATCTCAGATTCAATTTATCCTTACGTCATTAAAGCAATGTCAGGAGAAGATAGAAAATTGTGAAGCAACCGTATCGACTATGTGCAGGCAGTTCACTGAAATGCACAACAAAATAGAAGACCTTCAAAATAGAAGCCACCGAAACAATATTAATATTTACGGTCATAAACAAAACAAAAAACCAGAAATGGTGGAACAACTTCTGACGCAAGGGATATTTTCTGAAATGTTAGGCATCGAAGTGAAATCTGTTGAGCGTGTGCACAGACTCGGTTTTAAGAAGCCTAACCATGACCGACCAGTTATATTGCGCTTCTATGGTTTTATAGAAAAAATGCTGGTACTACGAAACTGTTTTAACTAAAAAATACAGCCATATCTGTATCAGAAGTATATAATATGTGTGTTTGTTAAACTTGGAAGAAGCTGTGGCAGGCGTCTGCGCTCAATCGCAGTAACAGAGATAAGCTGACACTAATTTATGATAACCTAAAATCAACGGAGAATGCTTAACATGACATGAGATAGGAAATAAAAGGGTAGCCGTGCAACCTGCTCGGGCCGTTGGTCACAAGTGAAGCTCTTCTCAAACGTGACAGAAAACGAAAGAGCCGCCCCGCCGCGGTGGTCTAGTGGCTAAGGTACTCGGCTGCTGACCCGCAGGGCGCGGGTTCAAATCCCGGCTGCGGCGGCTGCATTTTCGATGGAGGCGGAAATGTTGTAGGCCCGTGTGCTCAGATTTGGGTGCACGTTAAAGAACCCCAGGTGGTCTAAATTTCCGGAGCCCTTCACTACGGCGTGTCTCATAATCATATAGTGGTTTTGGGACGTTAAACCCCACATATCAATCAAAACAAAAGAGCCACTTATGCTGCTTTATTTTAATGTGAGAAGTATTGTAAAGAAAACATAGCAATTTGATGAACTGTTACTTTTGTATTGACCTGCTGTAGTGGTCATTACAAAACGTGGTTCAGACACTGATAGTCACGATTCAGAGATAGTGCCACCAGCCTACACACTGCTTCGTACAGATCCAGATGGCCGTCGTGGAGGCGTGGCCATCGCCATTAAACGCAACGTGTCTTTTCAAAATTAAGTGACATTGATGATCACGAAAGTGTGTGATGTTCGATTCTTATTAATAACGTCCCTGTGTTTATTGGTGGTGTATACCAGTGTTTGGGTGCTCCTGATGAATAACTTGTATAACTACAAAACTTTCTTCATGGCTATGTAGGCTAGCGAACAAAACTAATACTTACTGGAGATTTTCATATGCCGGGAATAAACTGGGAAACTTTTGCTATCAAAAATACTGCTGGTAAAGGTTCAGATATACTTTTTCACATTGAGCTTAGTTATTTGTTGACACAGCTGGTGATGAAACGGACTCGCATCCACGAGTCAGCTTGTTCAGTGCTTGAACTTGTGCTTGTGTCTGGCTCATTAACACCACAAAAGAGTATTGAAGAAAAAAATCTCTGACGACAAGCTCATTTTGTTGACATTTCATGGCATGGGCGGCCACGTATTGCATTCAACGATGCGCATATCAGTTAAAGATTACTACAGAGCGAACGACGAAAGTGTTATAGACTTTCTTGAAGCATCACTAGACGATTTCTTTATTACGTCATCGGGTGTCGTAGATGTATTGAAAAAACTAAAATCTGGAATTGCGCATTGTGAATCAGCTTTATACCTGCTAAGCTAAAGAAAACTAAGTGTAAAACGCCCTGCATTACGAGAAACATAATCCACCTAAAAAGAAAAGTGCGTCTCCACAAACATAAAAAGAAATCTGTCGCAATCAAACAGCTTTCACGCCACTTAAAAATCGAAATAAAAATAGGCCACTTTTTGTGAAGCACTCTGAGTTTATAACAAACCAACCACGTGAATTTTGGAAATACTTATCAAAGCCAAATACATCAGTAACTAAAATGGAAATATTGAGTAGTCTTGCTGAAGACGCATGCAATATTGCAGATGCTTTCAACATTTAGTTCCATTCAGTTTTCACGCGTACGCAGCGTTCATTTTTAACCTCTTCTATCAGTGAAGGTCACATGCCAGAGATAACAATTACAGAGGCTGGCATACTTAACCTCCTTTTTCAACTCGACGTCAAAAAATCGTAAGGTTCGTATGAAATATTTAATGCTTTTCTTAGGCGCTATGCTACATAGCGAACCCCTTTTCTGCACAAGATATTTTTCTTTTCGTTAGAAACAGCGGTGCTTTCAGATAATTAGTTGTGTGCGAAGATAATTCTTATTCATAAAAGTGGCAACAAACAACTGATAAACACCTACAGGCCAGTATCACTGACAAGCACATGATGAAGCTAATGGAGCATATCATAAATAAAGCACTTATGAACTGAAGCAATGCAGCAATTCTGAAGCAATGCAGCAATGTGGTGAGAAAAGGAATGTTCCAGTAACAATTTGTTAGAACATCTCAGTAGCCTCAACCCACGAAACATGCATCCTACCAATCATCTCGAAAGAAGAAAAGCCGAAATAAAGAAGCTCCAACAAGATTACTGCCGCAATCCACACAGACGATACACTGATGCAGCGAAGTATCCAGGAATTCCAGCGCATCCTGTCAGCGTAGTAGGCAGCGAAGGCAAAGAGAAAACGGCAGCTAGCATACTAACTACAGAAATCGATGCGGCAGAAGAAACCGCGATAGCGCTAGCTGTCTCAACCTGTACTAATGCAGCAGTAATATTAACCGATTCGCAAGCAGCTTTTGAAATTTTTCAGAAAGGAAGAATTTCGAAGCAAGCTTTAGAAATTCTCGCCACTGCAGTGAAGAAGAATCTACCTGACACGTACATCGTTTGGACTCCAGGTCACGAGTCTCTGATGGGAAATGAGGCAGCCAATGCCTTCACCCGAGCTCATGTTCGCCGGGCCGTCCCACAGGACGCGCTAAGGAGGAAAGAAGATGTACCTAAAAAATACAACGATTACTGCATCACTACAGGCTAAACAAAAGATTTATTCGACAGCTCACCCCAGCCTGACTCGGGAAGAGGCAGTAATCTCCAGGAAGATGCAAACTAACACCTACGTTCACGGTATGCTGCTTCACCGCATCTCACCAACCGAGTACTCGTACAACTGCAAGCACTGTGATGTCTCAGAAACCTTATTTTATATGGTATGGGGATGCAGACAAATACCTAGAGCCACTACACTAACCGAAGAGCAGTGGGAGGCCGAGTCATCAGACCCGGACCTGAAGAATCAGCGCAGCACGGTTCAACGGGCGCGGAAGTTGGCTAAGACCCTCAGCTACCTGGAATAAAGAAGCCGCCCACCTTGGGCGCACGATGCGTTTGCTCAAATAAAAATTTATTCTCTCTCTCTCTCAGTTTTCTGTTGACGAAAACCGTCACAAATCCGCCGCAGCTGTGAAACACGAGAATTTAACTTCGACGCCACTTTATCGGCAGTGTTTTGGAGCGGCTTACCCGGAAAAAATTATTAGCTCTCTCAGGTGTTGCAGTGAGCTGTGGAATTACGCCTTTTGATTAAGGCGCGGCCGCGTATTGAGCATGTTTACCTCAAAGCACATTAACGTTCTGAATTGTATTTCTATTGGTGAAGCATTTCTCACGGTTGCCGTTGTTGATATTACTGCAAAAGTGTTTGACACGTTCAAATGATGTAATCATACTCGTGTGAACAAAGAGTGTCACTCAGTCACCGAGACAACAATCGAGCATGTGTTTTTTTTTCTGCGTGGGTACGGTTCATTAGAGCGGAGGCGATAAGGTGTAGAACGCAAGGCGATGGGTAGGTGCCACCACCGTGTCGTCTCAGCAAAGCGTTGGAAACATTGGCCTTTTCGTGCAAGTGTTGCATCGTCAGCGCAGTGTGATAAGCGCTACGGTCCTTAGAATTACTTATATATGCCTTTTCTAGTAAAACGACACACATACAGAATATGGACGTGTTGTTATGGTACCTCAGATATGCGCCATAATTGTTTTTATTTGACAATCGCACAAATATGAATGCTAAACTTTGAGCTATATTGGTGGGCGCTGCGGATGGGGTCGGCCGTTTGGAAAATCATTTGGTGCCGTTTAGGGCGTCGTTAAGGGCGGACAAACAGACAAATGTACAGACAGGCAGACCAAAATTTTAGCGTCGGAAGTCCCCAAAAGACTACCGTTTTAAAAGGGGGGGGGGGTGAAGGAAAAAAAAGAAGACAATAAACTTCGACGAAAAAGTGGCTGCCACGTGCATTCAGACGGGAGGCAGCGTTTGGCACAGCGGAGACGTTTTTTTCTTTCTTTCGGGCCAACAATAAACATGATGGTGGGGGAGAGGATGTCATTTTGATAAATGAAGTATATAAAAATTTTGACGCTAAATATCGCAGATTTTTTTTTCGGTCATATCTGCATCGATTACATGCGATTGCTCTACTTGATACTTGCAAAGAATATGCACGATTGACTGTGGTTTCAAAAGTTTATTGCTCGTACTTCGTTTTCATTTAGAAATTCACTTTTATTACCCATCTGTTAGAGCACAGTGCGCATAAATAAACAGCACGAATAAAAAAGTGTTTCGTGTTCCTATATCTAACTCTTAAATAGTAGGAAAGCAAGGTGTTGGACAGATATCAACGTAATTGCAAAGTCCAAAGCGCTTTTATTGAGAAGTCATGGGCAGTTATAAAGCGTGCTCAAACAGCCCCGCATCAGAACCTATACGCAATATACAATGGGTCAGCACATCATCTGTCGTGTTTCGTAGCATTTTTGGAGTAATAGAGCAGCACACATCTGCTATTTTAGACTTCAGTCTTGCAGGCGTTGTCGTCACTTCCGTGTAGACGTGGTCTTTGATGTATCCCCATAGAAAAAATATAGCGCAGACAAATCTGGGGATCTCGCAGGCCACTCTACAGACCCAAGACGGCCGATTCATTTTTCGGGAAATTCTCGATCAAGCCACGTTCGAGTCTGCGCTCAGCTGTGCGGAGAAGCTCCGTCTTGCTGGAACCAGATATTCCTAAGCTGTGCTAGAGGGAGGTCAAAGGTGAAGTCACTCAGTGGGCCATTTAGTTTTTCACCGATGTTGTGTTCTGCGGTGAGTGTTCCATCAAAAAATACGGGGCCAATAATTTTGCCGTAGTAAATACCACACCAAACAGTGAAAGACCACTGCACCTGGTGTTGTGACTGCAACAGCCATTGAGGATTTGTAGCGCTCCAGTAATGACCAATGTGAACATTGACTTGGGCATTCCGGGAGAAGTGAGCTTCATCAAACCAGATTATGTTCTTCAGAAAGCCGGGATTACCTTCTTCCTGTATGAGTATCCAGTTGCAAAAGTCAAGGCGGGTTTGCAAATCTTTGTCTTCCAGCGTTTGATACAGGGGAACATGGTATGGGTGAAGTCTTCCGCTCTTGAGTACGTGCCAAACACTACTGCTGGGAACGCCGGTCTCAGCACTCACGTCGCGCATGCTTGCGTGGGGATGGGCTGCCCTGTAAGCAAGAATGCCTGTTTTAAGAAACTCAGTCCCGCCTTTTGAGTGGTTACGCTGCTTTTTGAACGTGCCTGTCTCCTTGAGCGTTTCATAGTATGCCACCAATGTCAAACTATTTGCCCGAATTCCTTAGTGCCATCTGCGAAATAATCTTGTTGCCTCTCTCCTGTTTCCGTTCGCTCGGCCGAGGGCGAAAACCATATTCACGCGTTCTTCATTAGTGAAACGCATCGTTCAAGACTAACCCCCGTATTCTAGAACTTCCCTTCACTCAATGTTTTGCCTCCACTTGACAAAGCCGATGGGAGAGCCATCTCTAGGCACAGAGAGTCGCTGCATATCAGTGATAGTATGCCGCGATTCTTGAGTAGCGTAGCGTCATTTCCAGCCTAGTGGTCGCGCAGTGCTCAACTCTGTCGAGTGAAGGGTGAAAGTCGAGTGGAGGAGCGTTCGTGAATACCGGGGTAAGACTTTCCCTTGGCGAAGCGTGTCAAAAAAAAAAAAAAAAACTGCGCACCACTTATTTCCATCATGCTTTTGATATCCTTCCTTTATCAAAATGTCACCCTCTCTCCCACTAATATGTTTATCGTTGGCCCGAAAAGGAAAAAAAGAACGTCTGTGCTGCACCGAATGCTACCTCCAGTCTCGTATCCCAATGCACGTGGCAGCCATTTTTCATCGAAGTTTATTGTCTTCGTTTTTTCTTTCGGCCTCCCCCATTTTTAGGTACCATCCAACCACTGCTTAATGTCCATCGTAGTCACCAATAGCCTGTTCAAGCGACCTTCGTGCGGGAGAAGCCTTCGCTAATTTGTTCAACTTAAATTTGAGGGTACTCAAAGCACCGCGCGTTAGGCGGCAACCACGTGGTGTTTTTTTAATGTTGCGTAAATAAACCCCAGAAAAAAATTAACCAGCATTGTTATCTTACCGTAACTTGAACATTTTGTTATTTCTAGATAAGAGCTACAAGCATTGTAAAGAAATTTTTTTTTCTGTAGTCAGTATTTAAAAATGTTCAATAGGCATTCTTTATTATGGCCATGCTTGGTGGATCAAAAACAATATTCTTACGGGCTACATACAGCTGAGAACATTATTTCTCCAGCTTGAGACGCATAACGCTCATTTTTAATTGTTTAGGCCTCTCTCTTCCGACGTGGGTGTGGCCCACTACGTGCTAGTAGTGAACGCCCCGATGGACTTACATAAAATTTTAAATCTTACTTGGGGTACTTCGACGCAAAAATTTTGGTCAGTCTGTCTGTCTGCGCATTTTTCTATTTGTCCGCCGTAACGATACCGCAAACGATACCCTGAACGGCCAACCCCATCCGCAGCACCCACCAATATTGCTGAAGTTTCAGTGTTCATGCTTGTGTGATTGTCAATTAAAACGCATTTATTGCAGATTGCTGAGGCCCAATAACAGCACGTCAATATTCTGTATGCGTGCCTTTATACTAGAAAAGACATACATAAGTACTTCTAAGGACCGTAGTGTTTATCACCTTGCACAGACAATGCAACGCTATGCTTAAAAAGGCAAGTGTTTCCAAGGCTTTGCTAAGGCGACACGGTGGCGACCGCTGCCTGTCGCTCTGAGTTATGCACCTTATCACCTTCAAGACAGGCGTGCACACCTTCCTTCGTTTTCGAAGGTAACTGCCAAAAAACGCACGTGCATAACGTGACTCGATGCGCTCGTTGACCTTCGCTGCACGGATCGGGGCACTCTATCCCAGCGCCTCTAGAATACAACTCAGCAATTTTTTCGCGCAGACGATCAAATTAACGTTTTTTACACTTTTTGCAGACGCAAGACTATCGTCCTTCGACGATATTTGCAGTGAATTATGCAGATACGTGGCAATTTTTTTTCGGTACCATACCACTGCTTGGTGTTTTTTAGTTGAACACCCTGCATACAGTGTTTGTCAAGTTTCCAATAATGCAATGGCTGATATTCCCGAATGGTTTACGGTTTAGCGATGAAACTCTCCAGCGCTTCACCCCACTTATCATCATTCGCTCCGTAGATATGCTGTGATTTTTCTAATTGCTGACCTTTTTTCATTTTTACGCAATTTTATTGCACATTGTGCCTTGCTAATTGCATACGGGAAAGAAAAGAGGCAAAAAAACTAAAAAACAGAGAAAGCAAAGTTGTTTTATCAGCCAAACGACGAACTTGCAATATGCACAAGAAACTTCGCAGAAGCAATTGTGAGACAACTGTTCACGTGCACAGTAGCATAACAGTTTGTAAACTCGCGTTGTCCGATCGTCGTAAATCACTGAAGCAAGACAGCAACTTTGAAAATACAGCTTTGGCAGCCGTAGAGTACAGCGTCTTGTTGCTCATTGTGTCACGTAAAGCATCGCCAAAGGTGAGGGAACGCCAGCCATGTGCCAGCGAAAGCAGTCGGAAGTCACAAGAATGGCTATCTACACATTCTGAGAGCTAGTTTAGCTCTGAAATTTCTCACCGGTAAACAGCACATACAAAATAAGTAAACTACTGAAGGTATCCATGAAACCTCTATGCATGTCCAAGTTGTTATTACTTTTGAGCTAGGCTGTACCAATTACACACTGTATTTCTTCTGTTTATATTTTTTCTCTCAATGCAGTGTGTATAACTGTCTAGCCTTTACGAGTACACTTTTGCACCTCCTGCTAAGGACCAACACAGCCCTGCAGTATCTGTAAATAAGTAAAAAATAAAAGTGGGCGATGCCTCGGTGACCCCGCAATGTACCGAACCAAAGAACACGCCGAACTAAACACAAGCTCTGATAGGAGCTTGTGTTTAGTTCGGCGTGTTCCCCACTCGCCAATAATGGCACTTGGCAAAAAAGGTTAAGCGATCAACCATTTCACCAGGTGTGAAATACATCGTAAAATAAGTATTGCACTTAACTTGGACAGATGAGAAATTACGACTATTTCAAAATATAATCATATTGAGTTTTCAGTTTCGGTTGTTTGTCCCCTCCTCAACTAGTCGCGCTGCAATCGTCGGCAAGCGTTGATGCCTGTAACAGTACGTTTCCGACAATTTTCGTTCCAAGTTTTGTGATCAATGTAACTTGACCATGGGACATACGCGTTTCTGTTGATGGGCATAGTTGTCTGATAAGCCACTGATTTCTTTGGCACAGACCCATTTGTTGGGCTAACGGATGCCTTCATTCTTCTGAGTAGCAGTTGTCTGCAGTGCAATTTAGAAAGTTCCTGTGGGAGGCACGCGTTTGTGGTGATCTTGATAGTTGTCTCATAGCTGTTACAAGCACGATGCTTACGCATATGTCTAGGGGTTCCACAGGCAACATCAAGTTCTATGACACTGGCAGAGGCAAGAGAACCCAACTTTATAGTAATTAGAAATGTTGAGACCTGTCGGACCCTCTTTCATCTGGTCACGCAACACCCTTCACATCCACCTACATCACACATCGTGAACCGTGCCGGAGCGAGAATACACCATGTGTACCAACAATACATTTCCCGGCTTCCTGTGTGGCCACATTGGCCACCGGACCAAAACTACCCGCCATGGCTGCTTGAGCTACCAGCTATTGAAACGTCAATAGAAGGACTTCGCAGCAAACGTGAAGTATCAATTGTTGCCGCACAGCAGCTGGCATAACATCATTTGTTTGACGATACCAAGGCTACACTCACGTATACACTGACGATTGCGTCGCCAAAAAGACAGCGACATCAGCATTTATAGTTCCGGAATAGCGCGAAGAATCTATGCATGTCTGTTGGGCCATCTCTCCTCTTTGACAACGTCGGAGCTCGTAGCGATTTTGCTAGCCGTACGCTTTATTTAACTGTTAATGACACCGAGAAAATCGGTGGTAATTAAATACTCTCTGGCAGCACACGCATGTGTGGAAAATGCCACTTCAAGGCACATTGATGTGCGTATAGTATGCGCTATACTAAAAGAGCTTTGAAGCTATGAAGTCGCATCATCGAGGGGCATTTCAGTGCGTTCCGATTCACTGCGGAATCAAGTGAAATGAAATGGCAAATGAGTTAGCGAAAACCGCTCATCATTCTACGCAAACGTGCCTCATTCCTGTATATCAATATGATGTAAATAGAATATTAAAAACAACGAAACGGGAATTATGCTTGTCTACCTTATTCACAGACAAAACAAAAGAATACATCTTTTATGCTGTTGATTCTAATCTTGAATGCCAATTAGACTGTGAGCTCCCAAGACATATCGACACACTCATACATCGACTAGAACTCGGGATTGCTTACACAAAGCACTTCCTACTTCGTATTCAGTGTTAAACATCGTCGGTATGTTCATGCGGCCATGACGACGAGGACATCTATCACCTCTTGTTCGACTATCCCAAACAAAACACACACCGAAGGTGACTCGAACAGGAACTCCATAAGTTAGACCCCGAGCGGCCATTTGCGTTTAATAAAATACTAGGCCTATGTCCATCTAAAACAAATGGCGAAGCAATAAAGGTGCTGCAACACTTCTTCGAAGAAACGAATATTTGTGACCACTACTGAGCGGACTATAGTTAAAAGAGAGCGTGGTGACAATTGAACAATGGCGTGGAGCGTGGCGACCATGGCGTGTTCTGACAATGAAACTTTTGGTGTCACCAATCTAGGATGTATATATGTATATTTATTATTTTGTTTTGTTTTCTTTTATTTGTAACAATCAAGTGGGAACAGGTAGCCGTATCCACGTAACGGCGACAAAAACTCCTTCGTTTATTTCCTACTTCAATAAAAAGAAAGGGGGCCTACAGATTTGTGTGCCACAGATTCGTTTGTTGGGGCAACTGTTGTCTTCGCTCTTCTTGTTGGTAGTTGTGTGTAGGACAATTTAGGAAATTCTTATGGGACATGCGTGTTTATGATCACGATGATAGTTGTCTGATAGCCCACGGATTCGAAGTTGTCTGATAGGCTACAGACTTTTGTGGCACAGACTTATTTGTTGTGCTAATGGTTGTCTTCCTTCTTCTTAGGGGAAGTTGTGTGTATTGCGATTTAGAAAATTTCCATGAGACAGTCGCGTTATGACTGTGATGATGTTGATGATAGTTGTCTGAAGGCCACAGATTTCTTTGGCACAGACCCGTTTATTGGGCCAACTGTCGCCTTCGTTCGCCTTAGTGGAAGTGTTCTACAGTGCGATTAAAAAATTTCTATGGGACATGGGCGTTTATGATGGTAATGATAATAGTTGTCTGATAGGCCACATGTTTCTGTGGCAGAGGCTCGTATGTTGGGCTAACTATTGCCTTTATTGTTAGTAGACAACTGGACAGTAGTGAGATTTTCCCGAGGTCTGTGGCACATGCTCGTGTTTTACGGCCACAAGCATTACCACGGATGCCAGACATCAAAGGCGTGACCTCTCTTTCTAAATGATTCTCATAAGCAAATGAAGAGAGAATTAAGCGCTGCCCGTAACTGTCTATCATTAAGATAATACCTCAACATTTCGGCACAGAGGATGGGGTAGTGAGAGAATGGTAAAGGTAAGAAAAACGCCAAGAAGAATAAAAAAAGAAAAAAATCACATTTGATCCCCCCCATGCACGCGCGCAAGAACACACGCACGCAACACGGAGTCTACCGGAAATAACACCGAGAAAGCCGAGGGTACAGTGACACGCACGCTTTAACATGGGCAAGAAGAAGTGTGGGGACCTCTAAACTCACTTTGGAAGTACAGTTAATCCCGATGCTTGCAGCTCTTTGGAGGCGTAATACGCGGCCGCAGCAGCAAACTTCCGCTGCCCACAGTCCAATGGGAGGAGCGGGAGCACAGAAAGATTTGACTGCACCAGCAAGTTAATGGGAGGGGGTGACGAGGGGCAGGCAGGGTCCAGCGGCTTCAAGGAAGTGGGCGGTGTTGTGGTCGCGTTCTCGGGGACGGCGGGAAGAATAGGCGGTTGCGAAAAGGCACGTGGTGTCTGCGTCGACGTCGACCGCTCGGTGACGGCGGCAGGGGCCGGCTGAGATGTAGATGAGCGCGAGGCCATCGTTGAAGTGGGGACGACGGGCGCACTTGTGAGAGCCGAGCGACATCTCAACGAAGGAGGACGCGTGTTGTTGCGTTCCCGTCCTTACCCCGATACTCGCTCCATGCTATTCGCGCACAGCCCTTCTAAGGGCTACAAATGGCGCCTTAGAGAGGCAACCGGAAAAAACCACCACAACAGTATGCTGTCATGGCATCCTCGGCATCAACATCGGTGCCAAACCAGCACCAGCAGGCACAATCCAAGCCTGCACGCTCCAAACAGAAAACGCAGCCTCAAGAGGGCCACAGCCATCATACTGCCACCCTCTCCCCGGGTTCGAGTGAAGCGAAGGTGATAACCTGAGCTTCCACGTCTCCTGCCCCGGCCGTGCCTTCCTGCAAGGGATACCCTCCTAGCCGTAGCAACACCTCCTCTCGCCTGTCCCCCACCGTGGTTGCCGAGCAATCGGTGCCCGCTCCCAGTGCACGCGTGCCTTCAAGCATATCTTCACGCCCCGATGGTCCCCACTTTGTTGAAGACCTTCCTCTGAGTGAACGTGCTGCCACCATCATCTTTCGGCCGATCGGGAAGAATTGATTGATGATTGAGTGATTTGTGGGGTTTAACGTCCCAAAACCACTATATCATTATGAGAGACGCCGTAGTGGAGGGCTCCGGAAATTTCGACCACCTGGAGTTCTTTAACGTGCACCCAAATCTGAGTACACGGGCCTACAACATTTCCGCCTCCATCGGAAATGCAGCCGCTACAGCCGGGATTTGATCCCGTGACCTTCGGGTCAGCAGCCGAGTACCTTAGCCACTAGACCACCGTGGCGGGGATCGGGAAGAAGTCCTACTTCTTGGCTACATCGAGAGATGCGATCGCCGCCTTCCTCTCGGGGTTCCCAGTCATTCAGCGTGTACGGGTGAATTTCAGGCCCTAACTTGTCGCGGTTGACACTCACTTTACCGCTAGTCTGACCGCCCTACTCCAGGTCGGGACAATCTGTGAGACCAAGGTTCAGGCCAAATAATTCGACCTGAACACCTGCGTCGGCGTGGTTTTTGGAGTGGAACCAACGATCCCCTTCGAGGACCTCGCTGATAACATTGCATCACCTGTGTCACTAGTGCCCGGTCTCCCCATAGGCAACTGCCTCCCCCTCACCTTCGTGGGGACCACACCCCTCCCCGATATACTGCTTTATAAGCAAAGGTGCCCTGTTCGCCCTCGCCAGCCCTGGCCCCTGCTGTGCTGCTGTTGCGGCCGATTCAGGCACGCAACCGCCAACTGCTATGGAGACGAATGGTGCCGGCGCTGCGGCATCAAGCACGCCCCAGCATCATGTGCTGCACACCTTCGCTGCATAAACTGTCGCGGGAAGCATCCCGAAACCCTGTCACGCTCCCCGTTCTGAGGCAGCTCTAGCACAAGGCCGTGGTCATCATGGCCTCAACTGATGGCACCATGACTCACCACCAAGCCCTGTGTCACGAAGCAGGCACAGCAGAAGTCGGATATGGAAGAGCTCACTTTATTTAAATGAAAGACGCTCGTAAAGAGGACCGGGCGAGAACTTTGTACTTCTTTCTTGCTGTGCGAGCTCTTCTCTGCAGGTTGAATGCGGCATTTGCCTCCCTCCAGGAAGAGCATCGTCCCGATGCTCTGCTACAAAATCCGCAGTGTATGTATTTGACGTATTATGCAACTGGCTCACTGCAATATGCCTTCATCCGCACAACGTGTACGATTTCTGATTTTCGCTGGCGAGTTCGCGAGGAACTGTAAGGGATGACCTCAAAACTGACGTCACTTAGGCGCCGTAGAACATCGTAGGGACCAAAGTACTTCTTCAGTAACTTTTCAGAAAGGCCGCGTCAGCGAATAGGGCTCCATACCCACACTTTCTCGCCTGGTTTATAAGGGACGTATCTGTGTCCCAGGTTTTAACGTTGTGCGTCGTAACTCTGCTGCCGGGCGATGCGCACGCGTGCTAGCTGCCGCGCCTCTTCAGCTCGTTGGGTAAAGGCTTGAACATCTGTGTCTGTATTATCATAGTCGTGCAACAACGTGGTATCAAGCATTGTCGTCACTTCACGGCCATAAAGAAGACTAAATGGCGTGCTTCGGGTAGTTTCCTGCTGCGCTGTATTACAGAAAAACGTCACGTGTGGTGGAACGTCGTCCCAATTTTTATGATCCACGTTGATGTACATATTCATAATATCGGCAATTGTCTTGTTGAGGCGTTCTGTTAGCCGATGGTTTGTGGGTGGTAGGAGGTAGTGTTTCGATGCGCTGTTCCACTGAGCTTGAGCACTGACTTTAGGAGCATGGCCGCCAAAGCGGTACCTCTGTCCGTTATTATAATCCCAGGAGCACCATGCCTCAGAACGATATTTTCAATGAAAAATCGTGCCGCTTCTACTGCGGTTCCACTTGATAAAGCCTTTATTTCTGCGTAGCGAGTAAGATAGTCGGTAGCGACAATTACCCACTTGTTTCTAGTATGTGAAATCGGAAATGGTCCAAGGAGGTCCATTCCGATTTGTGCAAAAGGCATGGTGGGCACTTGAACTGGTTGAAACAATCCGGCTGGTTTTAAAGGTGGTGATTTTCGTCGTTGACAATCGAGGCACGTGTGAACATAATGCTTTACAGTTTCTGGAAGCTTCGGTTAGTAATACTTCTGTTAGATTCTGGCCAATGTGCGCGTGTATCCGAGGTGGCAGGAGGTTGGCTCATCGTGGCAAGCGCTCAGGTTCTTATCGCGAATGGATGTCGGGACGACAAGTAAATGGGCATTTCCGTTAGAGGAAAAGTTCTTATATAGGACACCACTGCGCAAGCAGAATGATGGCAGGCTCCTTGCAAATATCTTGGAAACGCTTGTAGCCTGGCCGTTACAAAAATTACTAAGAGGAAGCAACTCGCTGTCTTCTTTGTGCTTAGAGAAAATGGTGACCATGTCGACCACTCCTAAAAACGCCATGTCATCCTCTTCTGAGACATCGTCTCGCGTTATAGGTGACCTGGATAAGCAATCAGCATCACAGTGCTGCCTTCCTGACTTATACACGACTGTCATATCGAATTCTTGTAGGCGTAGGCTCCAGCGCGCTAGCCGACCAGATGGGTCCTTCAAGTTGGTCAGCCAGCAAAGGGAGTGGTGGTGGCTGACTACGTGGAAGGGACGGCCGTAGAGGTATGGGCGAAACTTCATAACTGCCCGTACTACAGCAAGGCATTCCTTTTCCGTTGTGGAATAATGGGACTCGGCACGGGAAAGCGTCCCACTTGCATATGCAATCACTCGCTCGGCTCAGTCTTGTCACTGGACGACTACAGCGCCTAAACCTAAGTTGATGGTATCGGTGTGGATCATGGTAGGAGCGTCTTCGTCAAAGTGAGCAAGCACAGGTGGTGTCTGCAGGTGCTTTTGTAGATCGTGAAATGCTGCTTGTTCCTCTTCGCCCAATAAAAATGGAACATCGTCTCTCGATATGCGTGTTAAGGGTGATGCTACGTGCGAGAAATTCGCAATGAATATGTGGTAATAGGTGCAAAGGCCAAGAAAACGTCCCACGGCCTTCTTATCCGTTGGCACCGGAAATTTTCAGACGGCATCGATCTTGTCGGGGTCCAGATGAACACCTTCATGGCTCACCACATGTCCTGAGAATCGGAGTTCCTTGAAACCGAGATCTTATTTCTCAGGTTTCAGAGTTAGGCCGGTGGACAATATTGCTCTAAATACTGATAGCAGCTGTCTTAGATGTTCCTCGAATGTTCCTGAGAAAACAATGACGCCGTCGAGGTATACCAGACACGTCTGTCACTTAAGCTCTGAGAGGATGGTATCCATCAGTCTCTGAATTGTTGCTGGAGATGAGCACAATCCGAAGGGCAAGACTTCAAACTCGTAATGCCCATCAGCTAGGCATAACAAAATCAGATTTTCTCTATCTTGCTCATCAACCTCGATTTGTCAATATCTGCTTTTCGGGTTCATCGACGAGAAGAAGCGTGCATGCCTCAGCCTGTCAAGCGAATCGTCAATACGTGGTAATGGGTATACGTGTTTCTTTGACAAGCAATTCAGCTTGCGGTAGTCCACACAGAAGCGTAAGCTGCCGTCTTTCTTATTATCTAGCACTACCGGTGATGCCCAAGGGCTTTTTGGCGGCGGAATAATGTCATCATTGAGCATTCTCTGGACTCCTTGAATTGTTTCTCGTTCCTTCGATGCTACGTGGTATGGGCTTTGTCGAATTAGTCTTGCCGTCTCTTTCGTTATAATTCGGTGCTTTGTCAGTGGCGTTTGATTAACCCTCGAGGTCGATGAAAAACAATATAAAACTGGCCGAGAACATCTAGAAGACTCTGCCTCTGCTCTGGCGATAAATCTGTGCTCACGTCGACCAGTAGTGGTGCTGAAGCGGCCGGCGTTTCTGCCTTGTTACGAAAGACGGTGACGCCAACACGGTCCCGAAGGCGTCACTGCTGCGATCTCGACCGACACGGTCACCAGCTGTTTGGTAGCGTAGGTTTCTCAGCTCGCGACTGCTTCTGTGCAGAGCTGATCGACAAGCGGACGATACGACGGTGAATTAAAGCAAGGTTTATGTACAGCATAGAAACAGAGGCGTTACAAATTCGGCACCGGGGCCGACAGTTTAGAGACTCGAAGAGCCGAGCTCTCTTCTCTGACACATAGGTCTACTGCTGGCGTCGCGCCGCAGGGTTTTTTAAGGCACCGCGTGGATCCTTTGAGTAATCAAACAAGTGCCACTGGCCGTGAGGTCAGAATCTTCCAATGGGGCTCACCGCTGGGACGCGTCATTCTCATCAAATCTGGAGCCGCTGCGCGTGGTTGCAGCCAAGGACGAGTGACGTCGCCACGCATTGCGGAAGGCGTCGATTGCTTCGACGCTTTCCGTCGTCGGAAGGCCACGACTGGAAGGCGCCGATTGCTTCGACGGGCTCGTGGGTTGAGGGGGCTCGCTGTGCGTTGCGCGACAGACCGGCGCCGCCGCGTGATGACGCCGTTGAGTTGTTCGCGTCAGGCGAGCTCGCGTGCTGGCCTTGACACAGATTGTATTTTTCAGAGGCATGGACGTTCGGGGTGGACTCGCAGGCGTAACAGCAACCCCGCCGCTAGACAATGCGCCGTAAAAACGAGCTGCTTCCATGTGACTCGGATGTCAGGCGCACTCGTTCGCCAGGTCCCTCCAGGTTCGCCTCCAGGGCAATGGGGAGAATGCAGCTCCAGACTCCGTTCCGTGAACACATCCCATTCTTGAGGACGAATCCCAGCTCCTCTGGCTTGTTGCCACAACTTGCCGGCCAGCTTCGCTCGTCTCTTCTGACGGTTTTTGGTCTCAGCACTTGTCGATGGTTCTGCAACTTGTCAAGGACGGTTCGACAGCAGACAACACACGACACAAGCAAGTGCCCTCAGTCACCCGAGAGAACACCAGACAAAGTATACTACAAAATATACCTAGCTACGTGTCTATCAGAATTTCGTTTTACATCAAGAGGCACATGTGGGACACAAGACTCTTAAAATGAGAAGTCAAATTTTTACATGCACAACAACGTAACAAAATAGAATACAACATAAAGTTGGCTTCTTGAGATCACTTTGGATGAGAGCACTCAGCTAAGGCCGTGATGAGGACAAAATTTTAACCCGAATCGCCAGCGAAAAACCGAAAGTTGGAGAAGGTACTAACTAAACGCATGGCTCAATGCGTCTGCATTAGCGTTTAGCTTTTCTTTTTTGTAGCGAACGTCAAAGTTGTGCTGCTGGAGTATCATGCTCCACCTCAGTAACCGGCCACTTTTAGGAGACATGTTATTTAACCAAGTTAGAGGACAGTGGTTCGTTTCGATCCCAACCTCGAACCGGAGACATAACAGGATAACTTTTGAACGGCCCACACGAGACAAGCGCATTCCTTTTCATAGGTACTGTATGCCTCTTCCCTGCCACTGAGTTTTCGACTTAAATACAAAACTGGCCTTTCGTTACCAGCACTGTCTTCGTGGCACAATATAGCTCCCACGCCGCGATCACTCGTATCGCATTGAATCACAAATCTCTTAGAGAAATCGGGTGCCATGAGAACAGGCTTTCCGCTTAGGGCCTGTTTCTGCATGACGCGTAAATGCTCGACATGTTCTTCCCAGTTGTTTGAGAAGATGGCGATATCATCAAGATACGGCAGAGCAAACTCAGAGAGGCCTTTAAGAACGCGGTCCATTAGGCCTGAAAAACAAAAGGGCGCATTTTTTCATCCAAAGCTCAGCCTAAGTGGACAATACGTTCCGATTGGAGAAACGAATACGGCAGAGTGGCTAGCATGCTGCGTAAGGGGGACTTACCAATACCCTCGCTCGAGGTCTAACGTGGAAATAGCTACACTGTGACACAGTTTCTACCCTCTCCTCTAGGTTTGGTATCAGGTAAGTTTGGTCTCGAGTTATGGCGTTAAGACGGCGATTATCGATGAAGCCTCGGTTCTTTTCCTGGCACTTGAACCAATATTAGAAGGGATGTATAATCACTCTCGCCCGGTACTATTACTCCCAACTCCAGCATTTTAGCAATCTCCTCTTTCATGATCTGCTTTTTCACAGGGGAACAACGATACGGCTTGCCACGGATTGGTTCCTGACAAGTTAGCTCAATATCGTGTTCAATCACCGTCGTGTTTCCGGGACGGTCCAAAAACACGTCTTCAAACTCGAAAACAATCCTTCTCAGGTCCTCCTTCTGGACTTCACTTAACCTAGGCTCTAGGTTCAACTACTACAAGATTACCTCGGACCCCCTTTCAATTTCATCACTACAACTCAAACTTTCTGCTCCCTCTTCCTCTGAAGCATTCAACAGCAGATTTACGACCGCTTGACGTTGAACGTATGGTTTCATCAAGTTACTGTGGTAAATTTTGTTCGGCTGCCTTCCTAATTTTACTTCATAATTAGTATCAGAAAGCTTCGATATTACTTTGGCGGGCCCTTCCCAATGAACCTCATGCTTGTTCTTTTTGGACGACTGCAGCAGCATTACCTGACTTCCTACTTCAAAAGCGCGCTTCTCCACCGATTTCCCGTAGTACCCCTTCGACAACACTTGTGCAGCCTTCATGTAGCTTTCCACAAGATATTTCGTTTTTCCAAGCCTCTGAAGGAGGTCTAGAACATACGCAACTACATTAGGGTCCTCATCGAATCCCTCCCAGGACTCGCGTAGCATTCGCAATGGTGTTCTCCAACTCCTGCCATTCACAAGCTCTGCAGGGCTAAAACCAGTGCTCTCATGAGGAGCTGATCTCTAAGCGAACATAGCGGGAGGAATACACGCTTCCCAGTCGCATTTGTTCTCGTAGCAAACAACTCTCAATATACGTTTCAGAACGGAATGCATACGGTCTACCGGATTAGATCGGGGGTGATGGATCGAGCTGTGCACTACTTTTATTCCACAATTATTCATAAACGTAGAGGCAAGGCAGCTGGTGAAGACACTACCATTGTCGCATTGGGTTTCAGAAGGAAATCTGACACGTGCAAATATAGATAGCAGTGCATCCACGACATGAGGGGAATTGAGCTCCTTAAGTGGTACCACTTCCGGAAATTTTATGGCTACACAGAGGACCGTCAAGATGTACCGCAACCTTGTCTTGACTCTGGCAATGGCCCGACGATATCAATTACTAGGCGCCGGAAAGGTTCTGTGATAATTGGCACAAGCCTCATGGGTGCCTTCCACTTGTCCATGGATTTCCCCGCTCTCTGACAAGTGTCGCATGAGCGTACAAAGTCTTCGATATCCTTCCAGCATTTCAGCCAATAAAACTCAAGCGAAACTCTAGCCTTGGTCTTCTTTATGCCGAGATGCCCTGCCCACGCGTTTTCTTGCGCCAGTTCCAATAGTTGGCGATGATACTTTTGTGGCACCAAGAGCTGCTCATACTTGCGACCTTGCGCATTTGTGTAGCTCCGATACAGAAGTCCTGTTTTCTCAAAAAAAGAAACATTCTTTTTCTTTTTCCCAAGTTTACGCTTTCCATTAGCGCTTTAATCAAGAGGTTCTTACGCTGCTTTCGAATGAGCGTTTCTCGATCAACCCTCGACAGCTCACTCCAACTTTCCGCTACAAGCGAGAACGTTCCACCCCTCTCGCTCTGACTCAATGGCACCATGTAGTCTCCTCCGCCTACGGAGACCGCGCCAATAACTTCAGCGACGGGCCACTCGAGTGACTGCTCAAATGACTCACACGAAGAATTTCCGGTCTGAGGTTCCGTCGACTCGCCGCCAAGGTCACACAGACCGGCAGCTTTTGCACATGGTGCATCACCAGATCAAACAAGATCAAGTTCCTGCGAAAGCTTCCGCGCTTGCGATCGCGTGAGGGCCATGTACGCTAAGTTGGAGAAGAACGCTTTACCCTAATTTTTGAGAAGCTGCTCTGAGTTCATCATCATCATCAGCCTGACTACGTCCACTGCAGGACAAAGGCCTCTCACATGTTCCGCCAGTTAACCCGGTCCTGTGCTTGTTGCTGCCAATTTATACCCGCAAACTTCTTAGTCTCATCTTCCCACCTAACATTCTGTCTTCCCCTAACCCGCTTGCCTTCTCTGGGAATCCAGTTAGTTACCCTTAACGACCACCGGTTATCCTGTCTACGTGCTACATGCCCGGCCCATGTCCATTTCTTCTTCTTGATTCCAGCTATGATATCCTTAATCCCCGTTTGTTCCCTAATCCACTCTGCGCTCTTCTTGTCTCTTAAGGTTACACCTACCATTTTCCTTTCCATTGCTCGCTGCGTCGTCCTGAATTTAAGCAGAACCCTCTTTGTAAGTCTCCAGGTGTCTGCTCCGTAGCTAAGTACCGGCAAAATACAGCTGCTATATACCTTCTTCTTGAGGGATAGTGGCAATCTACCTGTCATAATTTGAGAGTGCTTGCCAAATGTGCTCCACCCCATTCTTATTCTTCTAGTTACTTCAATCTCGTGATTCGGCTCCGCGGTTATTACCTGCCCTAAGTAGACATAGTCTTTTACAACTTGAAGTGCACTATTACCTATCTCGAAGCGCTGCTCTTTTCCGAGGTTGTTGTACATTACTTTCGTTTTCTGCACATTCATTTTAAGACCCACCTTTCTGCTCTCCTTGTCTAACTCCGTAATCATGAGTTGCAATTCGTCCCCTGAGTTACTCAGCAATGCAATGTCATCGGCGAAGCGCAGGTTACCAAGGTACTCTCCATTAACTCTTATCCCTAACTGTTCCCATTCTAGGCTTCTGAAAACCTCCTGTAAGCACGCGATAAATAGCATTGGGGAGATTGTGTCCCCCTGCCTTACACCCTTCTTGATTGGTATTCTGTTGGTTTCCCCAGGTGGTCTAAATTTCCGGAGCCCTCCACTACGGCGTCTCTCATAATCATATAGTGGTTTTGGGACGTTAAACCCCACATATCAATCAATATTCTGTTGGTTTCTTTATGAAGCACTATGGTAGCAGTTCTGCTCTGAGGTATTAGAAAATAAATAAGAAAAACGATCGGGAAGCGCGGCAGACACAGCCGCTTCGGTGCGAAGCTTACCAAACGGGCCTTCAATGACAACCATAGCGATTGCTAAGCAAGCACTCTGCTCCTCGGCGACTTGTCTGATCCACGTGCATTCTCCTGTAAAGTCATTCGGAGACACAAACGAAGGATGGACAACGTACATGGTTGCTGCTGAGTCTCGAAGTGCTCGACACGTTTTCCCGTTCACACTAATTTCTTGAAGATACGGCTGTAACAACCGCATGTTCTTTTCCGATTCTCGGATTGTTGCCAAAGCAAACGTTTGCTTACAGTTTATCGTAATGTGCCCTTCTTATTTGCAGTTGTAGCAGATTAGCGGCTTCCGTTATTCAAACGCCCGTGTGGTATCAGTGCGTTGTTTAGGAACCGCACTCGATTTCTCCGCTTCCGTTTGCCCTTCCCCTACAGCGTCCTTCGTAAGAGACGGGTCCTTCACGAAATTAGGGTGCGGAGCGGGTTTCCATTGATCAGGTTTCTTTGAAAAGCCCTCTTTCCTTTCATCCTCTCAACGTGCACTGCCCTGCTATGCAACTTTCGGCGAGTATAATACTCCTCAGCTAACTCTGCTGCCTTGTTTAGCTGTACTTCACCAAGTTTGTCCTGCAGCCAAAGTTTGACATCCTTCTCGACGCAGCGGTAGAATTGCTCCATCGCAATGCATTCCACCACTTAATCGCGATCGTCATAAACACTTTCGCCCTTGAGCCACTCAATTAAATCGGCTTTAACACGAAACACGAAGTCAACGGGTGACTCATTCCCCTTTTTAGCATACCGGAACCGTTGCCTGATAGCCTCGGGTGACAACTTATAACGTCTCAAGAGTACTTCCTTAACCTCGTCATAGCTCTCAAACGCTTCCCTCGACAAGCACGTTATCGCGTCGGACACTTTGCCGGGAAGAAGAGCTAACAGGTTCTGCGCCCGAAGAGACCGCTCTAAAGCATTTCGCTCACAGACGTGTTCAAACTTGACGAGATACTTCGCCATGTCCTCGCCTACTACCAACGGTGGCAGTTGGTCCCGAATTCTTTAACCGCCGACCTGAACTGTCGGAGAAGATACCCTAGGCGCCTGCGACACTGTAGGATTGCCAATTCTATTCGTTTCAATTCGAGGCGTTCCTGTCTCTCGGCCTCCTCACGCTCGCGACATTCGCGCCTTTCAGCTTCTTCACGTTCCCGAACTTCTGCTTCTCACCTTTCAGCCTCCTCGAGGCGTGCTTTGATATCTGCCCAGGCCTCATCGACTTCCTCAGCCGACGCTCCTTCATCCTTCATGATGTCAAGGATTGCTTGCTTTCGTTTCGCACGGCCCAAGGTAATGCCGAGTTCCTCACAAATTTCGACGAGTTTCTTCACTTTAAGGTTCTCCATCGTTCACACTAGCCTCTTGCTTTTTGTCCCTGTTGGGAATCTACTTGCCGTACCCACTATAAGTCTACTAGCAAGACGCGCAAACAATTTTTCACACTTCCGTGTTTACACCCTCCGCATTTACTTTGGTTTCAAAGCTCTTCGACTCTGCTTGGAACGATCAAAGCTCACTCTAATGCTTCACACAGCCCTTCTCTAAACTACTAGAAATTGTGCTAGAGTAGTCTGGTGAACTGAGGGGAAAACATCAGGAACTCATCGCATTGATGTCGCTGACGCCGGCCGATCCCACCGCTGCCACCACTGTTACGAAAGACGGCGACGCCAACACGGTCCCGAAGGCGCCACTGCTCCGATTTCCGCCGACATGGTCACCAGCTGTTTGGTAGCGTAGGTTTCTCAGCTCGCGACTGCTTCTGCGCAGATCTGATAGACGAGCGGACGATACGAAGGTGAGTTAAAGCAAGGTTTATGTACAGCATAGAAAGAGAGGCGTTACAAATTCGGCACTGGGGCCGACAGTTTAGAGACTCGAAGAGCCGAGCTCTCTTCTCTGACACATAGGTCTACTGCTGGCGTCGCGCCGCCGGGCTGTTTTTAAGGCACCGGGTGGATCCTTTGAGTTATCAAATGTCGAACCAGAAGCGCCGCTAGCCGTGAGGTCAGAATCCTCCGATGAGGCTCGCCGCTGAGCCGCGTCATTCTCATCAAATCCGGAGCCGCTGCGCGTGGTTGCAGCCAAGGACGAGTGACGTCGCCACGCATTGCGTAAGATTCGCCAGACTGGAAGGCGCCGATTGCTTCGACGGGCTCGTGGGTTTAGGGGGCTCGCTTTGCGTTGCGCGACAGACCGGCGCCGCCGCGTGATGGCGCCGTTGAGTTGTTCGCGCCAGGCGAGCTCGCGTGCTGGCCTTGACCCAGATTGCCTTTTTCCGAGGCAGGAACGTTCGGGGGTGGACTTACAGGCGTAACAGCCTGTTGCACTGCTAAGCACTCGCGGAATTCTACAATTTCTTCGAAACACGCAACTGTGGTACGCCCTGTAATGTGTCGACGCTCGTTGCTGAAGTTCGCCAACAGGACCTCTGCTTGCTCAGAGACTACACTGACGGGACTTCTGGCAATAGCAATTCCACGAGAGAGTAAAAGCATCGATACTTGTTCCGCGACACCTTCTCCAGTATAATGCGTGTTACACGTGACAGAGACAAGGCGGCATGACAACGGTGGCATGGTCACGTCGTAAATTACGCGAATGGACTTGCCCTGCAGCGCTGTGCTATGGTTCGCTGAGAAGGTGAGAGCACCGTCTGGTATGGCACCGTACTCCCGCAAGAAATCCATACCCAAGATGGCCTGTTTACAACACTCAAAAAGAATAACGAAGGTTGCGACGAATGTTGAATTCCCGATCTTGATTCGTGCGGTGCACTTTCCAGTAGGCGTCAGCAACTGGCCTCCAGCTCCTCTAATTTGTGGCCCCGTCCATTCCATTTTCACCTTCTTGAGTTTGTCAGCCTGATTCACACTCATTATTGAAAAGTCCGCACCAGTGTCGACCAGTGGCGTCACGTCGTGACTGTCTATTGAAAGTGTAATGTCGACGGTGACAATCTCCTCTTTGGTCAATTCATTCTAAATGTGCGGCGCTTCGTGCGGCGGTAATGGGAGATTTTCAACGCTTTGGCAATTCGCAACCTTCCCCCTGAAGGTTGCTGCTTTTAGTTTTCCCGGCTGGAGTGGGAGATCTTCCTCTCGCCACGTCCGTGGTGTTACCTCTATTAGATTGGTGAAAATGACCAGGAGAGGGCGAGCGTGACCGGAACCCAGGAGAAACATTCCTCGGAATCACTGTGCTCGTATCAACGTTGCGTATTTCGTCGAAATAGTGCCGAGGGGTAGTGGATGGGAATCCTTGGTACCCGGCGACGCGATGAGGACAATACCGTACGATGTGGCCTGCTTCCCCACAATGGAAGCACAAGGGCCTGTAGTCAGGGGTACGCCAGATGTCGGTTTTGCGGAGTGGAGGTCACATCGGCGTCGACGCTTCCCTGTAGTACCAAGGCACTGTCGGTGGCGGTTGCTGGTGGTGTGGCGGCACGTTAGATGGCTGTCGACGGAGAATATCTGCCTATGTTGACCTAACTATGTCATTGTTCGGCTCGGGAAGTGAAAACGTTTGCTTCATCTCTTGGCGAACAACTTATGTGACCGATGCAATCGCGCAGTCTTTCAGTGTGGTGGCGAGCTTCTTCACCTCTTCTTGCGCATATTCGCGTATCAGCTCACGCAAAGAATGCTCGTCAGGTGTCCCAGTGATCAAGGTGGTTGCGCTGATTTGTCCGCTGTCGTTTGGGCGGTCGTACTGGTGGCAGCGTAGCTGTAGTGCGCGTTCGATGGCGGTCGTCTTCGAAAATTTGTTGACGCTAGAAGGTGGGTTCCGCACGAGACCAGCAAAGAGCTGCTCTTTAACACCGTGCAAGAAGTGGCTAATCTTTCTGCTCTCGGACATATCGGGATCGGCTCGATGGAAGAGACAAGCCGTGTCCTCAACAAACATAGCAACAAATTCGTTTGGCTTTTGAATCCGTGAATCGAGGAGTCGTTGTGCATGCTCCCGCCTTTCGGTGTTTGCGAAGGTGTCCATGAACTTCCACCGGAACTCATTTCAGGTTGACCACACGCGATACGTGAACCATGTGCGAGCCCCATCATGAAGAGGGAAATACACGTACCCCGACTTCTGTGCGGCGTTCCACCCGTTAACGTTGGCTGTGCGCTCGAACTCCTCAAGCCAGTCATCTGCATCCTCATATGTGTTGCCTTGGAAGCCCACAGAAATTTTTGGGGTGAAAACAGTCACCCAGTGTCGTGCTTGGGATAGTCATGGTGGGGCAACTGCTTCCGGACGTGGTCATGTTTTTCGTCTAAGGACCGAACTCTAGGCTCAGGCCTAACAGGCGGTGGCTGGCGCGGTGAACGGGTGTTTTGAAGAGCGGAAGGCTTTGTGGACTAGATCCCGGGCTGTTGGAAGGTGTCCTGGACAAGTACCCAGCACCTTCACCAGTGTCACGACGCAGACACAGCAGAAGTCGGATATGAAAGAGCTCATTTTAATTAAGTGAAAGGCGCTCATAAAGAGGACTGGGCAAGAGCTTTGTCTTTTTTTCTTGCTGCGCGAGCTCTTCTCTGCAGGTTGAATGTGGCACCTTGAACAAGCTAGGACCCGTGGCAGCGGCGCTATTATCATTAAGGGACGCTTCTTCCGAGATGCGCTCGCCGGCCCCGGCGGAACAACTTCGGAGGCCGCCCCTTTTCCTACAATGAGTCCGCCCGTCATCTCCACTTCAACGATGACGGCCTCGCCCTCATGCACATCAAAGGCGTGACCAAGAACAGTTTTTCTGTTACAGCTAAGGATGAAAGACTGGTATACATATCAAAATAAATTTTCATAAATAATGACGTAGGACCATGCTAAGAAGTGGTTGCCCGGACTTTTATTTACTTTATGCGGTGAGCTTGCGAAGGCATGCCAGTCATTGCACTACACTTGCTCCGTCACGTAGCATTGCTTTGACGGCGTTCAGTCAGTGTCCCACCTGATCAGTCCGACGGCACCGAGCCTGCGGTGCCCGAACGGCGCCCCGCGAAGGGCTGCGGCACCTAAGACTACCGAGCGCTTGTAGTTCTTGTTAACCCAGGACGACGGAACAAACCCCCACGTGGGGGACGAATGAGTAGGTATTGAAACGTCGTTGTGACGACGCCTCCCCCACCCCCCTGACTGACTGACGGCCCTTTCGGCCAGCGCATGAATGTGTCTCTTCCGGTACTCAGTGCGACAGTACGACCCCTCGCATCGGTTCGGCTGACCACCCGACCGCGTACGCGCGGCTAAAGCTGGCTGCCAACTTAAGGCCGGGCCGTGTGATCACCGTCAACATTTCGTCGCGGTCCGCCTTGCTTCTGGAAGCTTTCAGAAGCGGGCGGGCTGGCGAAAAGTAAAAGCATGGCGGACGTCACAGTGAACGGGTGCCCGGTTGGCGCTTTTGGTGAAAGTTAGCGCACTGGCATGCTTAAGGTCATTTCCACCCTAATCCTTTCAAACGAGCTCGTAAGTAGAACCATGTGCGGAGAGCTGGTGGTTCCATTTACAACGCGCCGGGGCAGGCTAGATTACTCTCTCTTCGGCAATAAGCTGACATGTTACCAGGGACGTTTTTGCTATGGCCACAAGCCCCAGTACGCGTAGTTCTAAGATTACATAGTTAATTGGTATGTAGGGTTTAACATCCCAAAACCACCATATGTTTATGAGAGACGCAGTAGTGGATGGCTCCGGAAATTTCGACCACCTGGTGTTCTTTAACGTGCGCCCAACTCTGAGCACACGGGCCTTACGCTATTTCCGCCTCCATCGGAAATGCAGCCACAAAAGCCGGGATTTGATCCCGCGACCTGCGGATCAGCAGCCGAGTACTTTAGCCACGAGACCACCACGGCGGGGCAAGATAAGATAGTTGTGCGCCCGCTGAGCTTGCCCTTGCCTCTATGGCTTTTGTTCAGTTTTGTTTTATCTACATTTTGGTTGTTCTGTTTTTTGGGACAAAGACACGAGCCCTCACACGTGCACGAAGGTGACACTTGTGGCGGGTTTTCGTTTGACCAAGTGTGATATCCTATCACAGGACAAACAGGCGACCATTCACCGACCTTTGTGTAAGACGGAGCACCGAGGGAATAAAAAGAGGCCCCGGAGTTCCGTCAGGCGTTCTGAACCGGGCCTAACTAAAGTGTTAGGCACCATCGTTTCTGCCGAATCTTATAGGGTAGTCCTACTGAGAACTGTTCATTTCCAAAGTGTTTTTTTGTAACTTTTTTGTCCGTACTTATGTAAATTTTGTACAGTGTTTAGGTAGAAGTTTTTCTCTGCTTTACTAGAACTTTTCCAGCGTTTTTGCTTCATCTTCAAGCGACCAGCAAGTCAATCGCCGCTATTATCATAGCAGCAGTAGGCTACTTTCTTTCACTTTGCTCTACATCCTCGGGTGGTGCGTCTCAGGCGCCGAGAGGGGAGAGTTGGGGGGGACACCCAACATCGCAAGAACCTAAGTATTACTAATGTCTTCTTTATTTACCTTTTAAAGGTGTAACGATACACCCGTTTTTATAAAACAACCATGTCAAAACATCGTAGGTCCTGCTTTCGTATTGCCTGCTTATTTTATAATCGCGTCGCAGCATGGTTGATTTGAATGGCGTGCGCACTAGCACTGGGGATATTTTTTCAAACTGACGTCACTGCAAGACTATAACTGCCATTCACAACTGTGGTATCGGCACCAAGAAGGGTGCTCACGGCGGGGCACTGGGCAGTATATGTCCAAACAGCAATGGTAGCTGCAAAAGGACTGCACCTATGTCAGCTGCAACGTGGTGATTTGCCTTTGCTTAACGCTCACTTTCTGCTGACACCAACATCAGTGCCACTAAAAGAGACTAAACTCTTGGGAGACAACACGCCATAGATTCTTTAATTTGGTTCATGATAACTGACATGAAGACATGCTACACCGCAATGTATACACACATGGGTACAGGACAAAGTTGTCATCAAACACTGGCACACATGATAACAGTAAAATTTAATGTGTTTTTACAAGACAAAAAATAGCATAAATACCATCTCAGTAACAACTTTTAGAGGACCTATTTTGGATCTACTGTAGACACTTTAATGCTGCAGTCCAATTATTACGTGATGGGAAAGGCGCGCAATCATTTACGGCTAAATATTACGCAGTAATTAATTATTTATAGTGCTGGTCGTGAGAATAACTAACGGTGATCATGCCCTAAATTATGCGTCAGCTTTTTCTCAGACTGCATCAAAAAAGGGAACACTCTGAACACCATGTAGAAGGAACCTAATTAAGAGGCAACCGTCGATAGTTGTGATGAAGCCCATCAAAACGTTTTATGCTCCATAAACTCTGGAAACACTAAACCATTTGCCTAATGTAGGCTACAAGGATGACGTTGCCTTTCTCAAAGCGGGAATATTTTAATAGTTCATCAAATCGCGCTGCATTACCGGGACTGAGCTCATGACACTGCAAAATACACTTATCTGAATGCGGACACTTTTTCTGGCGTAAACCTTCAAGAACCATTCAAAACTATTATTCTTAAAGCATTTTTTTTCATTGTCATTAACATACAGCCTCGGCAACCCGTGAAAGAACAAGCTCTTCCGCAAATGCAACGTACGCTCCTGTTTTTGCGAACATTTTTGCAAGAAAGCAGTTCGCAACCACATTTCGCAACGTTCCACGAAGCAAGTGATCCAACTGTCACCCACTTTAATTATTCACTAAATAGAGATGACTAAAAATTTGCATTTCATTTGGTGCATATCTCCCACGCCATGTGTCACTACGCAGTGTGCCACGATGTGCGAACGAGATAATCACTTTGAACAGACCGGTGCTATTAGCGTATAAAGATACGCTATAACCATACGCTGAGATCCTTCAGAAACAGGCATATAGCTGTAATAATGTCACTATGAAAGTAGTCAATGTATCTGCTATCGCTGAATGTACAAACATCAAAGACCACAATCTTTCGTCCATGCAATACATTAATAAGAGGGGATTCAACAGCAAAAATCGCCATGAATTCAACGCAAAATATTCACGTGACAGCAACTTATTACTACGATTAATGCCATTTTTATGTTCTGACAAGGTAATTAATTTTGGCATTAACTTTTGATTTCTCTATTAGTCTGCTAGCGCTTCTACCTTCAGCGCAATTTGGAGCAAAAGTGGTAAACATAAGAATGCTGGTAGTGCACATAAATGATCATGAAGAAACATTCAAATAACGCATGCTGTTCGTTCGTGTCTCTTTTGTTAAAGCCAAGAGTTTTTTTAATCCTCCCCTACATTCACAACCACACATCTTGGTGTATTTTGAATAAACTATGTATGTATAAACTATATGTTTGATGGAGACATTCGACCTCGTCCTCAGGGCTGATCAGCCCGATGCTCCAATAATTTGGCTACATTTGCATGAGAGGAAGCCAAGTAGCAGCATGGCATGATTGCCGCGTGTTCAATTAGAAGCCACAGAGGGGTTCATTTCGCTCAAATAAATAACGGGGAAAGAATTCAAGGGGAGCGCGCTCCCATTTAGCGCGCCTCTCTTTATTTCTTTGCTCGAAATAGCTGCATCTGCAGCTTCTAATTGAACATGAACTGACTGCCCAACAATATGTACTTGTAGACTGCTGCAAGTGTCGCATTGTGATAACAGAGCAGCGTAACCTCACATACACACGGTAGATGCATCATGTAAGTCAAAGGAGCAGGAATGGAATGCTCAAATATCAGCCCGACATATATAGGTGCTGCTATCACCATCATCTTCGTAATTTTGACGAAACGTCACCACAACATACTTTAGAATGTGCAGTGCAAGAGAGAAGAGGAGGTACCCAGCGATGACTGCGTTGCAGTTACCGAATGTACTACACGCCGAAATTCGCTGACCATCTCCCACTGTACCTTGGCGTCATGCGTGACACATTCTTAGAAAATGAAAAGCCCTTCGTCTTGCGAGTCAGCATGCTGGATCGTTGTAAGGTTCAGTCAAGCTGACACTTGCTCTGAAAGGCTAATTAGAGTGGCTGCAAGACACGTTCATCACTGTAATATAGAGAGCGTCGTAACAAATCTTTTTGCCATCCCACCCTATGAATGCTTCACCGGCACATATTCTCACAGTGCGTGATTTTTAGTTTCTCTCCTCATCTGATATATTTGCATTTAAGCACCAATTTAATCATTACAAAAAACTTTTTAATTATCTACATTTTGGAATGAAGCCTGCATTATGTTACGTTTGTTCCTTTTTCACTAACAGCTCCTACGTCAATGTAAAACGCAACTGTGGTCTGTGTCTGTCCCGAACTCTGAAACACCAAAACACCATTGAGCCATTTAGGAAACTTTACATCGTGCCCTACCTACACAGAATCCACGGTGATTATTTTTATGTGATTGTCGAACCAACATATACCGGCTCCGGATAGGGCTACTAGTTCTAAGAATAACTAGAAATGCGCATGCGTTTCTAGTTGGTCGTAAAATACAGGTGCCCTGACTACCAGAGGTGCTGAAGTCCGAATGCGGTGGCACTGTTCGTGGCATTTAAATAACCAAAGCCTTCTAATTAAGGTTATCTGTGCAAATTATTGGAACCAATTCTCTGAGGCTGGTATATGATGTGGTCTTGATAATCTGCTTTACTGTCTATCATGGAAAGAGGGATGATTCACCTAGAAAATTCTCAGAAGCAATTCATGGAACATAGTTGAGTACAGATGATATGAAGTGCGACAGCTTCATTCATATGTATGATGAAGTCAATGTCCCATAGTGGTGAACGCGCATGAAGGCATCGTGCATCATTTAATATACTTGGTAAGCAACTAATCAGGTTGATAAAGTGGGCAAATCACCAAACCATCGTTTTAACGTGAAAGCTTGTCAACCATGATAGAGTACATGAGGCTGCTAAAACAGCTTGTTCTCAGGAAAAGTCTGAAAGCACGTGTGGTCTGCGAATAGTGTTAAAGTCCATTATTATTGAGTCAGCAGTGAATTAAATACAACCTTACCGATAACATGGCAAAATAACTGAGCAGTTTTGTCGTTTTGTTGGCTTGCTCTGTTTGTTGACTTCACACAGACGCTTGGTCAAAGAGAGTCAAGCCGAAATAATTTTTCTCCGAAGGCAAGAGAAATGAATTCGAACAATTTCAAAGTAAACAGCTGGAATAGGTGTAGGGCTCGAATAATAAAATGACAAAATGCCGCAAGTTAGCTCTTGTAAAGCAACAAGGAGTCTGCATAATGGCGATAGTTCCAGCTTTGGAATTTTTTCATGTGCTTTTTTTAACATGCGCCATTATGGCAGTACTTTCATCAAAGTGCAGTGAACGAAACTGCTATTCAATATGGTTGCACGTTTTCCGAAGGAAAAGAAAGAGAGATAGTGTTAGTGTCAACCTGAATGGTGCTGAAATTCGTCACAGCTGCCATTTTTTCAACTTCACGCGCATGCATGAATGCTGTCTGCCAAGCTTAGCGACATGCCACGTGGCATCGATTGAAATTTCGATAGCCGTTATAAAGATTAATTTATTAAAATCTACGGTGGTACTGTTACGGTGTGTAAGTAACACAGCAGGTTAAAAGAAAACTCATTTGCCATTATAAACCAATTTTCTTTATGTTCGTTCTTAACGACTGCCTGGGTTAACTTCAATGCAACTTGATCGCTGTAGCCGTCACTCCCAATTATTTGCGTACTAAAATTGACATTCGGACCTCCGTGATGAATATATTATACCGCCTTCTGATATTCTAGTCATAACGAATGTCAAAAACATGTTTTATCGAATATTTTAAAATACTAATTACTAGTTTCAGCGTGTGTGTCCTTGAAGATCTTACAAATGGGCCATCTATAGTATGGTTGTCTGCGCAGAAAAAAAGGAAAAAGAAGTACCAGATTAACCAGTTGTATGGAGTCTACCTCTCTAAAATACTAAGGCGCTTAGAGTGGTGAGAAATCTGAACTGGGAATGTCACTCGAGCCATGAACAAGATTCCCCGTTCAACCGCATCTCGTCACATCACGTCTTCATTTTCTCTTAGACATATGCTTAACTAGGAGCTAACCAGACATCGGTAAAGCTGGCAAATACAAAATTGTCAAAGTAGATGCGCAGGTTACAGTTCACGTCAACATAAAAAACACAATAAAAGCAACGGTTAGTGCAATACTGAAGATCTTGCTAGCCGCGAAATATCTTACTTGTAATAAGCGAAAAGAATGCCTATTCAAAACACAAGGTCATGCGAGTCAGTGGGTGATGTGCTTAAGACATGCATACAAGGTACAAATTACACGAGTACAGTATTTCTCGTCTTACTGCACTGGCTTACGAGACTTAACTACACTGGGGCTGTAGAAACAACCTCAGCTACAATAGTCAACATATGCTTTACAGATATTCAGCGAGTCCGTGTGGACTCTTACTGTACAATCTGTGCCCTATCTAGCATTGCTGTTCACTTCATATGCATAAATCCCAACCCCAGAAAACGTTTGTTAGAAAATACTTCTTCATAAGGCTTTATGAAGCTAGAAAACTTGTTTTGGTCTTTATGTTTATGCTTCATTCTGGTGACAATGGCTTTTTTAAAAGCAGCACCTCAAACTACACACATATAACTATCTCACATTATTGCTATGAAAAAGCTCACAAAAGCAATTTAGCATGTTAGGTATCCTTTGTGCGCACCTCATAGACAGGTAGATGGCTACCACAGCTTGAGCCTTTGACAGGTCAGGTTCACACAACTGTGGTGTAAATAAATGGCTTCATTGCTCCAGTTAGAGAGAACAATGTTCAACAGAGCAGAAAAAGATGGCCTGTCTGAATTTGATAGAGTGAAATAATACTTGAGATGGTCAGTTCAAAACATCATCAACAATTGCAACAACCAAAGCATTGTACAAAATTAAATGCGATGAACCAAGCGCATCCCTCGACATCTTTTGTCTTATTTGATCCCACGTGCCTCAAGTTAAAATATGTTTCCCCAGAAAGACACGAAACAAAATAAATACATTTCGTACAATAGGAAGCTAATCTCGTCATAAAAAAAATCGCAGCTCAAGACTATGACTTTCTAACTTTCACCAAAGAAAACGCAAGAATTAGTGGCATCACAGGGGGTTGCAAGCTATACGCAGTTATTGTGCACTTTATTATTTGTTTTAATCGGTAAATGTGAATGCATGTCAGTAACGATGTTTAGTGTTGAGATATGTAACTTTATTGGTGAACATCTGTGTGCTCGAAATTAATAAAAAAACAGCAAATCCCACACAGTCGATCAAATTATTTGTAAGCGATAATATGTCAGTAGCATTGAAGGATAAATGAGATTATGGATGTAATTCCTAACAAATTCAAATGACAAAAAGTGAGCAATTTAAGTAATAAACGCTTCGTATGCTACAATAAAGCACCACAATGTATATGCTCTTGTGTTTTTTTATTTGAGAACTATATTTCTTAACAACAACTTTTTTCAGTTCTTGTAAATAAGTCGTCTTGGGAGAGTTAGCTCTAGTAGCCAGGCAAATTTGGTAATAGTGAGACCATACACTGCCAGGTAAACACTAACGCCAGGAAAAAATGACGATAACAGAGAGAGAAGCAACTTTACGGGAGTTTAGACTAAGACCTGTGGATACTCCTCCGCAGAAGGTCGCTGACGCCAACCTCACCCACTAGAGGGGAGGAGAGCGTTTAGAATAGTGAGGGTATTGTATAGGGCTGCGAGTCATGAGACGAGGACATGTTCTATGTTCGCGTAAGTACGTGGGCAATTTCTTCAAACACATCTTCAGGATTATTTCATAAGACTTTCAGAAGCATATTCTTGCGGAACCATTGAGAGATCTTGACAATTGCTTCTCGCAGTTTAACCCCAAACTCATACTTATTATCGCAACATCAATAAAAATTCAATCTAGAATATATTTTAATGTATATTCAGGCGTTATGAAGCAACCCTTGAAATATCTTCCAGTTTTATAGCATGAAGGGACAACAGCGATGCAACTGGAGTAGCAGTTGTTAGTAATGAAATGTCGATGTAAGTATTTGCGTATGCTATCTTAGAAACGAAATCATGTCTGATAGAATAGTTTACTAGTAACCACAATTTCTTATTTTTCACTGAAGGGCCACCTTAAAATAAATTTTGCCTTTGCTAGGTTAATTAAAAAATTGATAAAACTGAAATAGTGGTAGCTGCTTCTTTTTCAATAAGTACCATTAAATATCAGCGTGGCTAATCGCACCACGAATGCTAGTGCCTTATCTCAATTTTCTTGTTAAACATTGCGTATGCTGGGTTGTGCTCTATCTTCAACGGCACTGCTTTTTAGTATCAAGAACGTCCACTCTTGCAAAGTTTTTGCGAAAGATTGAATCGGACTTTGAGAGAAAAATACAACAATTAGGGTGCTTCATATTTAAAATATTCGGAGCTATGACTTTCACGGTGCAAGAATTCTGTTAGAGTTACCCTTTAAGGCTGAAAAATCATGATCCACTAGCAGTCTGAGGGTACTTCCACGCAATAATTATGTCATATACGTAACAGTAAGTAGAGACATGCTGTTCAACTACATAAAAATCATGTGTAGCCGAAGGCACATCAGATATTGATTACAGGCATCCTGATACAGAATCTTGACTGTTTTCAATGTATCAGCCATAAAGATTATGGCAAAATTTACTGTCTTCACATAAATCAACCATCATTATCAATATTTGGAAAGTACTATTTCAATATTACAGCCATCTCCAATTTTACTTAGAACAATTAGGCTGACAGCTAAGTTTGGTATCAGAGTGGAAGAGCTATAGGTTTCTTTAGTGAAGTTTCGTGCGACTGAAACATCTCTGATAACGGCAATGGCTGCTCTTGCCCAGGATCAACACCACGGCCGCAGCACTGCTCACCGCTTCACTCTCGCTCTGTGGCATAAATCAATAGATGACGGAACTCTTCGTTGGCTGCCACAACATCGCACTTAAGCGAAACGCCATCTCGTAACAAACACATGATTAAATAAATGTTGAGTACAACAGCCGCATCAAAAACCGGATGCTAGTCTGTTTGAACTCAATTCAAATTGCTCCAGGGGAAAAATATTAGCATGCACAACGTGAATGGCCGAACGACTTATGATAAATGTGATGATGAATTTCACAAAAAATCAAATACATATCTTACACGATGATATTAGGTATGTGAACGATATTTACAATCTAATCATTTCTTTTTCACAGTGAGCCATTTTCACAACAAAAAGGAATAGAAGTCACCGAGGAATGTTGGAGATATGACCTTCCTGGCGCAAAGCAGTCGTAACAGTTTTTCTGCAGGTGAGCAGGAGTGTCACTGAAACAGTCATCATGCTACAGCACCAATTTCTGCGCTGCGAATAGGCCAGATATGCTTTTTGGTTATCTAGCTGGATCCAACGGTGTAGTGGACACCTTGAAATGATGTGTCATGTGCGCCCTGACTAGAGGAGATCCTTGGGCCTTTCAGTGCTGCTACTATCGCGTGACAGTACATCAGGTCGAGCTAACCAGCAGGCTACAGGAGAGTCAACGAGGAAGCCGTTTTTTTTCGTCAGCAAGTGGACATTGCTCTCCTCTGGTATGCCCGCTTCAGAGAAGGATCTTCGGCCCTCGAATTCCATGCAGCCGTACTCAGCTGAAACAAGATGGAGCAGGTATTACAGACGTGTGGATACATAATCACTACTATTCCTTAGTGTATGATAGTGTCTCTTATACTATGCAGTTCAATAATAGATAGAGTAAACATACAAAAGCTCATACTTGTTGTAAAAGTACTCCGTAGTGCTTACGTGCCAGGACCGTGATCACGGTCTTAAGCACTAGATATTTGTAAAACAGTATTCTCGTCTGCTGCAATGGTGTCGCATTTAAGGTGCTTATCTGCTGACCCGAAGGGCACTGGTTAGATCACAGCCATGCCGATCACATTTCGGTGGAGGCGAAATGATAGAGTTTGTCTACAGTGTGATGACAGTGCCCAATAAAGAACACCAGACGCTCAAAATTTCCGCAGCCCTCCATTACAGCATCTCTCATAATAATATCGTGGTTTTGGGACGTAGCACTCTAGATAAAAATTATTTTTCAACATGATTGATAGTTACATAGGTAAGACCCTATAAATGGTGCACATGCATTTTCACAGCTCAGTCTCATCAAAATGTGGCCTCAGCTTTTGGTCACGCGAGTCGCTGTACGACTATTACAGGTACACACATTCCAGAATGTTTGAAATCCTGTCTTAGCAGAATTTTCACAAGTTAAAACAGAAATATAGCGGTTGTTGAGCATAAACACTTTGGCATGAGCGAATGCTAGTTGCTATATGTGGTAGCTTTTCCCGCATTCCACACCACACATTGTATGGTGTAACACTGTGGTGAAAATAAACTTCAATATATATAGTGAGGCAGCGACCAGTATCTTGCATCTGAAAATGGTAGATCCGTTGACACTGAATAGACATATGATGTAACAAATCTGAGTAGTCATTACACTTGGTAGATGGTGACAACCAGCGACCGTGTTTGGCGCTCGACACAGAAGTGACACAAAACTTGGAATCTTAGACGATCACAGCATCCTGCAACTGAATTCAAAATGTCAGTAGAGTTCATTTTACATTTACCAATAGCTCATGTATATCAATTCGAGCAACATGCATCTTCTTGCTGCGACACATGCCTTGTTTCATTCACCGCATACACTTGGCGTTTCGTGCTTGATCTTGAGGACACCTTTGAGCAGCATAATTAGTTTTCCCGCATTCTCGGTTTCTCAATATGTGTCGTCTTGTCTAGCTGTATGTGTTGGAGTGGCGAGTGGTGGTGTTTTTCTACTTTGCCCAGCAGATACGTTCTCACCCGAACGCATACTTTATTTTCAGAAGACCAGTGGCACGTTTATGGGATTTCCCAATTTTCTGAGGGCACGTACCTAAGCTAAGGGTCTTGCATGCACTCACAGACACCATCTAGCCAAATGGAGCTTGGATGCATTTTTCACGTTCACAATCATAGAGAATACTTATCCATTAACAAAATTTCAAGATGATTTCAATGCACTGGTTCCAATACACAGTCGCCCCATGGTACTTTTATGTAGCAAAGACTCTTTAAAAGAAAATTTATGTGAAAGGAGATGGCACTGACAGGCTACGCTGCACACGGAACACGAGAATTAACAACGACAAGTTGGTACCCACACTCGTGGAAATCGAATTAGAAGTAACAAACATTCATCTACTTTATTTTAAAAATATACCATCGACTTAACCATACAAGAGAACGACATACCACAAATGAATTGGGTTTTGCAAATAGTAAAATTTCATTTAAAATTTATTGGGAATAGAATAGTGCTGAATAGTGGCTAAAAATATTGAATATTGAATTGAATATTTAATACGAAACATGCTATTGAAAATTCAAAAAAAAAAACAACAAAGAAACGAAGCCCTCACATATTCCCGAGCACATAACGTGGTGTGTTACTTCTATGGAAGGCCTACGAATGTTGTACTTCATCGCCACGAATACTCGGTGTCCGAAAATTTTCAGGCGTCCGTTCACAGCAGCGTGTTAGGTGCGTGCCGAAGTAATGGGAGTTTCTGAATGAGTGGTGCGGTACGGCAGTGGCAAATGCCCAGCGTGAACAAATTTCTCATGAAATGCCAGTGACTGATGGTTACGTGAGCCAAAATTTGTATGTTTTAATACACAATCGAAATACGCAAAATGTTTATGACTTAACTTCTGGAGCGAAATTGGGACTGGCCTAGCAGTTATTTCATGCGCTTTGTTTTACATGTGGACTTGACATATCCTTTTGGAAATGAACATTCACTTACTTTTGAACCACAATATCTGTGAAGTTTTTTTTTAATTGCAACGACATGAATGCTAGCTTTAGCCATTCCATCCTACCCAAGTTGCACCACCATATAGCCTTTGGCTTGTTTTAGATATCTGTTGTTGAATTATTTAAAACTTCAAATACTAGGAGTAGAAAGTCAAATCGAGCTAATTTATTAAGTATTATTTAACTCAAATTCAAAACTATAATGTTCGCATACCCCTAAATAAAGGTATATCAGCAAATAAGTGATATATACTTGAATATTTTATATGAAACTTACAGCATGATTACACAAAGTGCCTTTCAACGCAGGACTTCTTTGATATGTGGGGTTTAACGTCCCAACACCACCATATGATTATGAGAGACGCCATAGTGGAGGGCTCCGGGAATTTCAACCACCTGGGGTTCTTTAACGTGCACCCGAATCTGAGCACACGGGCCTACAACATTTCCGCCTCCATCAAAAATGCAGCCGCCGCAGCCGGGATGTGATCCCGCGACCTGCGGGTCAGCAGCCGAGTACCTTAGCCACTAGACCACCGCGGCGGCCTCAACGCAGGACTAAAGAGAGTATAGATATTTTACTGCACCAATGAGTTAACGGAACTATTCAAACAAGTCAAGGTTTCGGAGAAAAATAGAAGGTGACAGACACTCAAGCATTATGAAATGTGGCAATAATAAGAAAGTTACAGTGATGAAGCTCGCACGCTTGCAAAAAAGGCCCACAATTTCAATTTAGTCAAGGCTACTTTTGTCAAAATAAATTAAGAATGTTTTCGGAAATAAGCAAATAAACACACTAAATCCTAACTCGACATAATTTTCTGCTTTCCCATTTTATGGAAAACGTGACAGCATCCAACGTAGTCGACGCTGGTTTGCCTCGAATATTCTTCCGAGAAGCAAAAACGTGCTCTAATGCACTGAAGAAGACCAGAATCGGCGATTTTTATATTTTGATTATAAAACACTGACAGCTTTCTTGACTCAGTAAGCCTAGCTGAATCTGCTTACAGTTCCACAGAAAGGTATGCGAAGCGTAGGAGCTTCGATTCACGTTCTAGTCTCCGTACTAATTTTGCACGTAATCGTTACAAAAAATTGCCCTTTTTCATATTTACATATCAAAAGAGCATCTTTAGAGAAGTAAAATCGGCAGATCCCCCGTACATTGGAAAGCGATGTTTTGCGAAGCATGCAGTAAAAGGTGACTGTGTTGTTAACATTGTTATTGAGCAAAATGTAATGAACTGGCACTAAAAATATATACAAATGCACACACAGACATGCGTCAAACAGCCGCAATGTTTTATATAACCAGTGGTGCATGGCGGCGTAACAATGCTAACATGAACATGGATACTAAAAGCAATATTTTTATTATATTATAGCAATGCTAACAGTTACAGAGATATTACACAAATGAACTTAAGCAGATGGTGCCTAACTACAATTGGCGTTAACCAGACGTAACGGCTGCATCATAGGAGTAATTATATAATGTTTATTAAATTATACACCCATCAATACAACTATCATTGACGTTTCACAAACATTAGGGTCTCTGAAAAGTAGTTCCCAGCCATTAGTGAAACTTGTAAACAGCTAGTTGAGAAATGACGCTCTTTCCTTTCGCCTTTTATTCCCCGGTGGTTTCCATCGTATAATTTTCTTGACTTCCCGACCTGACGTGGCACAGTGGTAGAATACTTGAGTGTCACGTATAATGCTATGGTTCGATTCCTGTTGGGACCTTGATATTTATTCTTTGTATACATCGGATCAACGCTGCCGATGTAAGCTTTTTTTAACGGCGTTAAAATTACCCACGTCTGCTCACACCATTCCTGGGTAGATATAAATGGTCAATCACCTGTGGCACATACCCGCAGGCAGGTGTGTGCCACACGTCTTGCGAGAAGGTAGTGAAGTGAGTGAGAATTTATTAGAAGGCAGAGAGGTCGGCCTGAGCTAGTTCGCTCTAGCCTGCTACTCTACACAGGGGATAAGGGAAAGGAAAGAGGGATGAAGGGTGATGATGGGGACAAGAAGAGGTGGTGCGTATGTACAGTAGCCACTTAGCATAGTACCCTACAGTCTAGTTTCTAGTCCAGTGGTTTTTATAAAGTCTAGAACAGCCTTTGTAGCAGTTTTTGACACTGTTTGGTCGTTCATTGCTGACAATATGTGGCTTTCACTTAATGGTGTTCGTCCAAGAAGGGTTTTCTGAAGTACACCACGGAATTTCGTCATTATTCATGTCATGACCAGCGAGTCATATTCGTCAAACAATCTCAGCCTCCCATACAAACTTTCGTTTATCTCGTTTTAAGA
This sequence comes from Rhipicephalus microplus, assembly GCF_043290135.1. Classification (NCBI taxonomy): domain Eukaryota; kingdom Metazoa; phylum Arthropoda; class Arachnida; order Ixodida; family Ixodidae; genus Rhipicephalus; species Rhipicephalus microplus. The sequence goes on from NC_134710.1 coordinate 190,263,889, forward strand.
GGATGATCACGAAAGCACCCAGACCTAGGCAGATAGATAGATAGATAGATAGATAGATAGATAGATAGATAGATAGATAGATAGATAGATAGATAGATAGATAGATAGATAGATAGATAGATAGATAGATAGATAGATAGATAGATAGATAGATAGATAGATAGATAGTGAATGTGCCTGCAGTACACAAAGATATTCTGCACATCTAATAAATATTGAACACTCAAGTCATGGCACGAAGAATTCTCTTTTGTAAAAGCGTAAGATTCAAAAAGTTTCAAAATGTATATGCTACGTACGAGCTTCGCTGCCTTCGCCATCATCTGAGTGGTCCTCAAGAAGCGGCTTCATCAAAGGCACTCCACCGTTCAGATTGTAGTAAGAACGATTTTGCACGCCTCCGAGTTCCAGGTAGGACTAAAAGTAAAAAAAGAGCATCTGTATTTATGACACTGCACGGTACTACTCCTGTGCTTTTGCCATGAACAATTTGTGCCCATTGCCTGTTACCGGGACACAGCGTCTATTTTCATATTCCCTATACATGAAACCAAGACGTGTTATTGCGTCAAATCTGATGAAGTGAACTCAAGACACAGTAACACTGCAGGTCTAGCAAGCATCTGTCTACAGAAATTTTACAGGTATTGCGAAAAACTGATCAATAAAAATTATAGGTTCTTATAAATTGTATAGACGTTTAGAAATTAGCACCATGTCTTGAACAGAAGACATCACGCTGCCGTAAACTTAATCATTCTGGGATTGTCAAGTTTACCAACTTGATACTGCAACGTCCAGCGTATTGAACTTATTTTATATGCAAATTGCCCTATGCTTGTTTTCCCGATTGTGTCGAAACAAGTTTCACCTATTTCTTGATCATTACCCACGTATTCAAATGATAGCTCTGGAGCATTCTAGTAAATATCTGCTATGTTGTCACTACCATTGCATTCTGCACTGTGGAACGTTGTGATAAATTTGCTGTTGACAATAATATTTTACTTGCGGTGGTTGGCCTGGTGGATAACACGCCAAAGGGCCTCGATAGAACAAAAATGGTTCATACGTGATGCTTTCGTTGAAGATTACACTTTTTAGATTACCACAACTGCCGTAAGCAAAAAAAAAAACGTGTGTGGTTCTAGGTGCTTCGCATGCCAGAATAAATAAATATGTTAAAACATAAATAATATATTTATTAGGTTGTTCTCCTTTTAAGCCAACTATATCGTCACTTCAATATCACATTTGTTTAATAGCATTAAGACACTGGTGAACACTGCGCAGCTGCTTCGTAAATCTTAGTGATTCAAAGAGTCCTGAAACACTGAATGCCTGCCAAAGAAGAAAAATAAACTATTATTTACAACTTACCGCAGCGTCCTGCAGTATATCTTCCAATCGTTGCTTTAGCTCTTTAAAACAAGGACGATCCTGTGGTCTGGGCTGCCAACAGCTCAGCATCATACGATATCTGAATAAAATAATAAAAGTAGCACGTGCACTGATAAAAAAGAGGCAACAAAGTAAGCAATTATATTGTCACGTTACACTGTAACCGCAACTTGTAGATAAGAACACACAAGAACGTCAGACTGATTCGATCAACGGCAATAAGACTTTATCATCTTCTCTGCAAGGGCATCTTCGTCCTCTTTTGAACAGCGGCCCATACAAGCCTGCCAGCATCTATGGAAACAATATTTGCGGAACTTGTACTAGTGGCAATATCATTTCCCCAAATGGTTTAAAAAAAAAGCCATTGCACAGGCTGTGTGAGTGCTCAATTGAGAACATCGTTGTTCTACTTCCTGAGGCCTAATGCATGGCCGTTCAGTAGTAACTGGCGCAGGAGTAACTGTGTAAGTTGTTGCAGTCAGTTTTAATTTATTGAAGCAAGAATAATGAAGACACGCGATCTGTGAAAATGTAGGAGGATGCACAGCGCAGCTGTTGAAAAAGTACCGCCCCCCCCCCCTCACTACAAGTGGCCGTATGCAAACACAATCTGCAAATGATGCTGAACAGCTGACACAGCAGCTGCTGGTGTAAAACATTTATTTGCACTCTGTACCACGTTTCTCTGTGTTGCAAGAAGTCCTCAATGTCCTGCAAAAAGCACGGGAATGTGCTCAGGGCTCCCACAATGGGACTGAGAGGCGTAGCCTAACAGCCGCATAGCGGGCTTGCTGGACGGCCCATTTCTGGTCGGCTAGGCTGGAGCTACGCAAGGCAGCCGCCCACCTCGCTGAAGTAGCATCGGGGTTAGCATTGTTATACATTGTAGTGCACTCCCAGAGCATGTGTCTTAGCGTAGCCGTGGTGAGTTTGCATTGGTTGCATATAGTATTATCGTAAAGTTTCGGGTATATGGCGTGCAGGACGTGTGAATTTGGGCATGACTCCGTTTGCAATAGCCTTAAAGTGAGGCATGACGATAGGTATAGAGCGAGAACGAAACGACGACACAGAGACAAGACGGACACGAAAGACACGTTTCTGTGCCGTCGTTTTGTTCTCGCGCTATAACTATCGTCATGCCATACCAACTAGCCCAAGCTGCCACACTTAAAGTGAGAGTTTGAGGCCGGCTTTGCTTAAAGCTAAGTGGCGGGAAGATGCAAAACAATCTTTCATCTTTTGTTGTAGCTCTCAGGTACAACTTTAGGCGTCGTCTCAGCGATGAAAAATAGCGTTCTGATTCAACTGCGCTCACCGGCAGAGTTGCTAGAATCTTTAGAAAATGGTGCACGTTTGTAAAGAATACCTCAGGGCAATTGGCAACTGCTTGCATTGCAGAAACGTTCAGCGTTTCTTGCTTCTCTCGCTTCCATTTCGCAGCCCATTCTGCTAACTCTCCTTGCGATGCCGAAGTTGAGATAATATTCGAGTACGCGTCAGAAAACTTCTCGGCAGTGGGAATAGTGACAGATTGGGAAATATTCTGTGGCAGAAGCAAATAAAGCATTTTCAAGGTGTACCAATGCCTTGTAAAGCGCTCATTAAACTGGTTTATTGAATAGTCCAGAAAAGACCAGAAGTACTGGAAGCCTAAAGTGTTCTTCAACGCTAGCCACTGGCACGTTACTTCAATGAGGCTGCCTATATATACCTGTGACAGGCGGCATCCTCATTTTCCCCAGTTGGCAAGTGCTCACTGGGAGGAGCGTCACCTTTCGGGAAATAATTTTCAAGCATTATACCGTACAGCGCTTCGGCGTGACAGTCGAGTCTCATAGAAGGGTGATAATCAACCCAGTACACGAACTACCTAGCAATGCGTGTAGGCAGCGTATTTCAAGGGGGTGACTTCGCATTGCTAAGGAGTAACGCGCTCATCAAAGTTTTGGCAGTGATCCTCAATGCAAGAAACGGGAACTTGAGCAACGGTACATGTCGGCTGGCAAAGTTCCGCCTGTAACACTAGCGCTCATTTCTCGCCTGGCGGACATTCGTGGGTACACATTTCCTCCGCTTCCCTTCAGGCGCCAGTAAGTTCGCACTCGCGCAGTATCTTACTTTGCGCATGAGACGTCTCACGTTTGTGATTGCACCCATATGAAAGGCTGGTAGTTTCTGTCACGTTGTGGTGAAATACCACAAACGTGAATGAACGCGAAGGATCGAGTTGATAGCAGCAGTGAAATTTCAGCGACTCGCATCAGAATTCCCGAAAGAGACAACCAACAAGCATGGACGGTGCACAGTAGAGTGTAATGCATGCGCTGGCAGTTCTCGTCGGAGTTCACGAGTTTTGAGAAATGGATTATGTTGCACTATGCTCTGAACAACTCCGGAGTTCATTCCTTAATTCATCACTGGTGAATCGATCACTGAACATTTTGTGTGGTTGGAGGCTGCTCCTGTTCACGCCGGTGTAAGTGCTAGGAACATGAATGCGCGTATGCTTCGTGGTAAAATATACTCTGTAGAGTTCTTGATCTCTTGACGTAAAGGGAAATGTCGGCTGCACGCTTGCAAACAACGGAAGACACTTTGCCGCAACGCTATCGTTTCCGGAAATTGAGTGACGAAAGTTACAAAAAAAAAAACGAGAACATTCCGCGTTTTATGGCGCGTATTTAGGTGTTTCATCGCATATACACAGCGAACTAGCTAGATTTATGAGAGTAGGCATAGTTCTGTCACACGTCCACTTTCGATTGAGAACAAGTGAACTATTCTCATCAATGATTACTTTGCCCTTGCAGATTGCATGATAGAGCCTATTGGAGTACTTCATTGATATAAAAAGTCACAGTGACACTGAAAGTCTGCCCGAAAATTAACGTATTCGAAATCGTGTTGCAAACGTGCAGCATATCTTACAAAAAAACCACTTAATGCGCATCGCAAGGAGGCTTGGATCTGTGAAGTAAAATAAAAAAGTTTTGACTATAAGCTACCACTGCGTCAGGGCTGCTTGACATATAGAGGTTAACATGAAATAATTCCCATAGGCATGCAGTCACAGACATCAACAGTAAGAAATTCGCTAAGCAAAGTAAGCAATACCAAAATGTAATTTTGAATGCACAAAAACATGCTGCGTGTATACCTCTCATTCCTCCCTGTAAGTGGAACCGTCTTTGGCCTGTAAAACGCACTTCGCCCCAACGACAACTACGCCATTTACGCTTAACAGGGATTAACAATTAACGATCTCTTCTCCGACAGGGTGGGTCATCGCAATAATGCATTTTTCGAAGACTAGTACAATCAATGTTGCAACGAGAGGCAATTGCTCCAAGCGGTCACTGTACCTGCCGCTTACTGCATGTTACAGTACTTTTTAACAGTACTGCCCCGCCACCGTGGTCCAGTGGCTAAGGTAATCGGCTGCGAATCCGCAGGTCGCGCGATCAAATTCCGGCTGCAGCGGCTGCATTTTTGGTGGAGGCTAAAATGCTGTAGGCCCGTTTTCTCAGACTTTGGTGCACGTTAAATAACCCTAGGTGGTCAAAATTTATGAAGCCCTCACCTACGTTGTCTCTCATTATCATATGGTGGTTTTGGGAAGTTGTACCCCACATATCAATGGAGCAGTGTTTTTGGAGTATGTCCAATACTACTGTTACTACTATACTATTTTCACCAGACTCATTAGTTATCCAGATTTAGCTTTTCATTTTCATGACACCATTAAAGGAGTGTAATACTGCTGTTGCCATTTTACCGACCATAAGGGGGTGCTTGTTGTGGGGTCCGCAAGAGGTCCCCAGAAAAATAAGTCGAACAATTGCCAGATAACTAACGCAAGACGGGCGACAGAATGTGACGATTTATGTATAAAAGTGTCACGCCTACGCGCAGTTTATAATACATGACTCTGTGGCTATATCACTCTATAGTATTTTCATGAAGTTGTTATAAAAGTGCTGTTAAATAGATTGAAAACCTGTACCATCACTACAGATATGTCTCGCTTGTGCGTGTGCCGGTGTAAGAAAAGATATTAATAAGTGTGCACTTAGCGGTTGAAGGGTGCACCAGGGGCCGGATTTTGTGATCCAGTTCAACTCTCAAAGATCTTAAAGGCAAAGCTTAAAGGCTCCCCAATTTTTTTCAAAATGTTTTTAGCAATTTTGATAACCATTATGAATATTTATATGTAAGTTTTTTAATTATAGTATTTCAGTCACTTTTTTTCGTTCATATAACCCGGTGTTGAGCACTGTTAGCCTTGTCGATTGATATGCGGCGTTTAATAAAACCACCATATCATTACGAGAGACGCCATAGTGGAGAGCTTCGGAAATTTTGACCACCTGGGGTGTTTTAAAGTGCACCCTAAACTAAGCACATGGGCCTACAGCATTTCCCCCTCCATCAGAAACGCAGCAGCCGCAGTCGTGATTCGATCCCGCGACCTGCGGGTCAGCAGCCGAGTACCTTAGCCGCCACACCACCGCGGCGGGGCGCTGTTAGTCTTGTTGCGGCAGGAGTAGAGTGTTTTACTTGAGCTTCATGACGCTGCATGAGATGCACGGATAGACGACTACCAGGGCTTCGGAAGTGTTCCGCACTTAAAAAATGCTGGTCGACTCGCGCTAAATGCCATCACGTGACAGAAGACTGTGAGGAATTATTCCACGTGCCGCAGTTTAAAAGACAAGGCAATACTCTAAGAGCATCAGGCTCTGCATTGTCGACACTTGCAGCGTGCTGCTCGAACATAGGCACGCAACAACTGTGACAGTTGTTAGTTAGGTGTTAGGACGCAAGTTTAATAACAAGAAGGGAATGTATGTAAGATGCCCATAGCTTCATATTGCTCTCTTATTTCAGTTATTCTATCGAGTTAGGGATCGTTTTGCGATGTGTGCGGCGGGTGGACTGTCTGCAGAGTGACAGCTAAACATCAAAGAGTTGATGTTTCACTAAGAATCGAGTTAGAAATGGCCTTCAGTGGTCCCGTGCCGCATACCTGGCACAAGCCAGAGTATGGGGGACAACTAGAGGCCGCTGGTGCCAAGCGGAGCACCGCTTATCCATCCCGCTGGACTGAAAGTTGCTGCAGGCTCAGCAACGATGGCGACGATTCATACAGAGAACAGTTAGGCCTCGCATTGTAAAAAGAGGCGTACAGAGAAGGATGAAGAGGTTGACAACGACGACGCCACGTGGACATACTCTCCTAATGAGATGGCATAGATGAATAGAGAAGCGATTCTACGATTCCTGCCACAAGCAGTCTCCTTACCAGAAGTGAAATGGCTGCTAGATCTTGAGCATCTTATTTTGTAGTAACCATGGCTACTGCACTATCTAACTGGTATAAAAGAAGTGCAGTATTGGTTTGCAACTGCAATGGTTTGCAGTTGCACTGGAACTTCGTCGCTCGGAAATTCGTCGCTCAACAGGGGTTTCAGATTTTGTGTATTTCTGAACCAAGGGTATCTCCTAACTTTCGCCTGTCTAGTTATCTAGTGTACGAAGCAGAGCATCCTGCTGCAAAATAATAGAGTGATGTTGTGTGTGAGACGCGATATTCCTTCGACACTGGTCGCTACTTTAAAAGCAGATGCGCCAGAATTTGTTAGATATAAGGTGAAGTTTGGTAACGCTACTGTAACTTTGCTTAGTGTATACGTGCACCCTCAAGCAAAAGTTTCATACGCAGAGTTGGCTGCAGTGTGTATATCTGATCACGATCCCATAAAAATGTGATTTTAATGTGCAACATGAATTGTGGAGTAGTGAGTGTTGTTATGTAAGTGGATTCACTATAGTAAATATATGCGAAGACCACGGTTACGCTATACTGAAGGATGGTTCTCCGACATTCGTATGGGGGCAGAACTATTGCAGCTTATCAGACATCACTGTGTGCTCCTCTGAATTAGCGGCTGGAGTGTACTGGACTACAGACGCTGATGCAAGAGCAATCGACCACTTGTCAGTGTTCATATATCACCGAAAGTTGAAGAAAACGAAAGATAACCGCACAATGAGAATTACAAATTGGGTGTTAGAAATTTTAGAAGATTTCAATGTTGTGCAGCAAGTACTTTCTGCAATGCAGAATCAACTGCAAAAGCTTCCTACCAAAAGGTGGCAAGATCTATGTGCTTCATTTTTTCTATTTATCAAGGCATCTCAACTGTGAAACATGGTGCGCGCTGTTCGACAGCCAGTAGTCCAATTGAGACCACTACAGGCTCTAGTACTGGCACGAAGAATCGGCGAACGTGCCGCAGAATTTTGCTATCTAATGCTGAGAAATAGGGGTTGTCCAAACGAGCGAATATAAATCCTCAGAAGAATCAGCTTCGGTGGTTGTATTGAAGTTTTTTGTGGTCAGTTCATTAGATCTCGATCACGGCTTCTCTCCAGAGGAGCTCCAATATGTGCTGTATTCAGTGAAACGAACAAGCTCACTTGGACCAGATGCATTTACATACGCTGCACATGCCAATTTGTGCGATAAAGGAAAATCACACCTGTTGGACTTACACAATAAAAGTTGGCAAGAAGAATAGGTCCCGAGAAAGTTAGAAAATATCAAGCGTAGTGCCATTGCCAATGCGACGAAAGAGCCCTATGCAGTTCAATTCGCTTAGGCCGGTTAGTTAGACACGTTGTATTTCGAAAGTAATAGAGAAAATGATAAATGAACTAATTTCATGGTGACAAGATATAAAAAACTACTACTGAAAAGCATAGCTGCCTTCAAAAGAGGTAGATGCACAATGTACTGCATTTTGAACTTGTTCACAAGTGTGGATAACCAAAGTACGCGAGAAAACATTCATGTCGCTGTATTCCTTGATGTCCGACGAGCATACGACAAAGTGAGCCACGTGCACGTTCTGGAATTCCTAGCGTTGAAGGAATTTATTGGCAAGATACTGCATTGGATTATTGACTTCCTGAAGCACCGGCAAATCTATGTGGTTACGCAGGGGTGCCCAACGTCAGAACATGTCGTCAACCTAGGAGTGCCACAGGGCAGCGTTCTAAGCCCGACTCTTTTTAAAGCAGTAATGGCGCAGCTCCCGTATAATCATCCACCTGAAATCAGATGTTCAATATACGCTGAGGATAAAAGTATATGGTCGTCTGGTCCATCGTTTTGGGATGTCTAACAAATTTTACAAAAATAATTGGATTATGTACACCATTTTCTTTAAAAAAGAGGTATGTTACCGAGTCTCGCAAATACAGCCATACTACCGTTTACATTAAAAAGACCTGGAGATATCCAGATTATTATGCAAAACCAGCCAATACAAACGGTAAAAATTCATAGATTCTTAGGTGTGATTTTAGACCGGAGACTAACATGGTCACCTCATGTCCCGTCCCCTGAAAAAAAACTATATCAAGCCATTCGAATGCTCCGACATCTCTGCGGGTCTAAATGGGGAGGTGCTTCAGAGTTACTGTTGGCCCTACATGTTGTGTGGATACGCCCCATCGGAAGTTACTCCCAGACTCTGCTGCACGAATTTACAGCCTCTAACAAAACAAAGCTTTTCTTGTTATTGGCAAGGAGCTTGAGTGTACATCTGGGGTTGCCACGGTCGACTTCCGGTGTTTTGGTGCATGTAGAGGCTCAACCACCACCTTTGGCAGTACTCCGAGCTAAAGAGAAATCCACAAATTTATTTGAATATTCACGCAACATGAAAGTCCTCCTTTATCTGGTGAACTAACACAAAAGACGGCAACATGACTACAGGATACTGTGTCATCATTTCAAGCAGTAGCACTAGAATATAAACGATGGAAACCTTCAAAACTACCTTTGACACTGACAGTTCCCAACGTTATCGGTGAAATAGATGGTATACGGAAGAAAGCAGGCATGGTGCCTCAAGTGGTGGCGCAGAAGGTACTTCATCATTTTCATATAATGCACAATTAAAAAACGAAAATAAATACAGATAAAAACTGAAGAACTGTCTGCCTGTGCGGTCTTTACACCCGAAATTCAAGAAAAGAGAATGTACAAGTTATTTCGCAGATCTTCATCAAAGACAGCAGAATTGGTAGCTATTTTTGAAGCAGTTAAGTTTATCTGCGAGAATTCCGAGAGACAAAAGTGGGTGATATTCTCGGATGGCAAATCTGCCTTTCAGCTAATAAAAAACGCAAGATTACTTTACAAAAGTAGCAAAATAGCACAATGTATTGCAGAAACCGTGCAATATGCCTAAGCGCAGGGTCACAACCTCGTATTCTAATCGATACCCAGTCACATTGAAATAAAGTTAAATAAAGAGGAGATAGCCTCATCAAAAAAGCATAAAACGAAGGACGGGATTGCGAATTACCTATATCTGCGGCAAATATTTGACACTTTGTAACGCAAGGAGCGAACCATTGTTCTAGGGAGAAGTGGTTTGATAGCCCTGAATTAGATGAATCAGTACTTTATGAAGTTGATCCGCACAGAAAATTTTCCATTGCGAGAGATCTCCCATAACACTTAGAGACATTAATCCCCAGACTTCGACTGGATGTAACATACACAAACACCTTCCTGCTCAAAATACATCGATCCAACTCGCCAGAATGTCATTGTGGTCATGCAGAAAAAAATGCTCGCCGTATACTTTTGGAGTGCGTAAATCACGTGGATGGAAGAGAAAATTAAGGAGCAAACTAGCAAATTTGTACAGGCGGCCCCTCATAGGAAGTTAGCCAGACCACGGCTAGAGATGCAGCTTCAGTAAAAGGTGAACATCTTCCTTACAGGCTTCTTAGTGGAGACTGGGCATGATAAGTGCCTGTGATAGACAGCCAGCGGTTGGCATATATGAAATGATGTGTTGGTGCATATACTGAGAGCACAAACAGAAAAGTGTGCGTGTGACCAATTTATGGCACGGTGAACTGCTGCAAGCAAGCTGTACATTTTATTGATATTTCAACTGGTTACAGTGTGCTATTATGTTTTTTTGCTGATTGTTCATTTTTGGGTACCACTCAGTATTATTCTTTTTTTGCTGCATAACTTAATTATATGGAGTAGCCAACGCAATATGGACCTCAACCTCTCCACCGCAAAACAGTTAGAACATAACGAAGCAGTTGTTAGTTGGCTGTGGTTCTGTGTATACCTTTGCGTAGTATTCGAGGGTCCTTTTTTTGCGCTTCAGTGGCAAGTTTAAGCTGCTTGTCATTCTTCACGTGACATTTCAATTTTTTGCCATAGCATTCATTCATTACTTCGCCCTTCTGGCGAAGATGTGACTTTTTCAAGCTTGTTCATGGTGCCCTGAACTACAGTTGTAATTCTGTGAATTCCGCGGAAGATAACCAGAGAGCACGAAACATTTGAGGTAACCGCCTGCCTATACCATACGTTCAATCATCAACAAGACGCAAAGTCTTTACACTGCTAAATGCTTTCACAAATACCTTGCTGTTGTTTCTGGACACGTTAAATGGGTCATTAATATAAATAATATTATAATATTGCCACATGCATTCACATTTTGTGGGACGATGCACGTGTGTGCCTGATGAAGAGGACAAGAGTGGTCTCCGCTCGGTATCTGGTATACCAGTGACGCCGCTGCTGCTGCTGGTTTGAAATATATTTCATCCACAGCATCGTCGATATGGCATCTCTCCTCTGTAACATATTTGGTGGAGGTTTAACGTTCCCCGTCCTCACCACGAAGCTTCGCAGTGGCCGCACCGTCCAGCCTCCAGCCATGGCTTCTAATGATAAGAGCCCGTCACCGCCATCAGCAAGAGCGCCAGCTACTACGTACCTTGCAAAGTCCCACTCCGCGATCCCGGTACGTTCTCCGCCCAGCCTGGCCTTAACCTCGACTACTGGCTTTGCATGTACGAGCGCGTTACCCTGTCTTACCGTTGGGACCCTACCATGATGCTCGCCAACGTAATCTTTTACTTGGATGGCACCCCGCGTGTATGGTTTGACGCTCATGAGGCCGAGCTCACCAGCTGGGACATCTTCAAGGAGTGACTACGCGAGATCTTTGGGGACCCGTCCGGTCGACAAACGGCCGCACGACAAGAACTCGCCACCTGAGTACAATCATCAACCGAGTCGTATGTCTCGTACATACAAGACTTGCTCACGTTGTGCCGCACAGTGGATGAACAAATGACCGAGAGCGACAAGTTGGGCCACATACTGAAGGGCATTGTGGACGATGCTTTCAACTTGCTCGTCTACAACTACGTCATGACCGTCGATATTATAATTAGGAATGCCGCCGCTTTGAAATGGACAAAAACCGCCGAGTTCGGCCTCAATTTTCACGGCTCCCTAACACGGCTGTCACGTCAACCTGTATTGATCTCGGTGCCGCACCAGCCTTGCACGAGAATATCACACGCATCGTTCGGCGCAAGCTTGAGGCGGCCCGTCCGGCGCCGTTTCATGCACTTCCACTCGACCAGGGCACCGTGCAAACACCTCCGACGGTGTCAGTTATTCAGGCAGTCGCGCGGTAAGAAATTGCTAACCTTGGTTTTCCTGTCGCCTGCTCCGTCTCCCGACCGGACTACAGACCGATGCCAATAAATGCACCACGCCACGACCCATACTCTCTGCCCATCTGCCCAGATCCCGCAGTCCGACGGAATGGAGAACAGCAGACGACAAGCAAATCTGCTTCCGCTGTCACCCAGTTGACCATGTCTCCCGCTACTGGACGCCCCCCCCCCCCCCGTTGGAGCCGATTTTCTTCTCCTCAGCTATACGCGGACCCCCGTCGGTATTCGCACAGCCGTGAGTATTCTGCTTTCGACGCACCTAACAGCCGCTCTACCGCTCGTTCACCGTCACCGCAACGCCACCGTTCTCCGTCACTCCAACCCTGCCGCTATCCATCGCCGACTAACTATGGATCTTCCCGGATGAAAAACTAGATTATGCAGCTCCTAAAGGTAGTGCTGCATCAAGTGCTACTGACCTAAATCCTCCGTTGGTGCTACCTACTAATGAGAACTTGCTGGAAGTGCATGTGGACGGTCTTTCTTTGACGGCTTTAGTTGACACTAGAGCTCAGGTGTCTATAATGAGTGCTCGTCCCTGTCGCCACCTCAAAAAAGTACTCACGCCTGCCACAACACAAGCTGTCCGTGTTGCCGATGGTGGAACTGTTGCCGTCATTGGAATATGTGTACCGCTCGTATTAGCCTTGCCGGCCGCCATGTTCCTGTTTTCTTTACCGCGCTCGACAATTGCCCTCATGACCTCATCTTCGGGATGGACTTCTTATTGTAGCATTCTGCCCTGATGAACTGTTCCGCCGGCACTCTCTGTTTAGAACTTCCTCTTCTTCTAGATTCTCGCCCCGAGCTGCCGAAAAGCCTCTGTACCACAGACTTCAGTTGGATACCGCCAAAAGCCCTAAAATTCATTGAATTGGTACCAAATTCATCCGTTGTTGACGGTGATTATGTTGCCACACCTATTCCAGATGTTCTCTTGGCGCACGACATCACTGTGCCACACTCCGTCGTAACCATGGCCTCTAACCGAACATGTCTGCCCATTATCAATTTCGGTTTCACACAGCAAGTACTATCGCAAGGAATTTCAGTCGCCACGCTTCGACCCTTATTAGACGGCCATGTCACCGCTTTTGCGGCAGATGCATGCTCCGATCTTCCATGTTGCCCGCAGGATGCCACATCCCTCGATGCGGCCTTGCGCCCTATGATCGACCCGAAACTCAAACCTGAGCAATCCGACGCCCTATTCCGCCTTCTGGCTTCTTACCACGACATATTTGACATCGACAGCAGTCAACTTGATAAGACTTCCCTCGTGAAGCACCGCATTAATACTGGTGATTCTCCTCCCATTCACCACCGACCATACCGGGTGTCTGCCACAGAGCGTAAGGTAATTCAAAAAGAAGTCAGCAAGATGCTAGCCAAACGAATTATTGAACCGTCCTCGAGCCCTTGGGCATCTCCTGTTGTGCTCTTTAGAAAGAAACAGAACACGTGGCACTTCTGCGTCGATTACTGCCATCTTAGTCAAATCACGAAAAAGGACGTTTATTCTTTACCCCGAATTGATGACGTCCCGATAGTCTTCATGGCGCGCGATACTTTTCTTCAATCGACCTACCTTCTTGCTATCGGTAGATTGCGGTAGACGAGAAAGACCAAAAAAAGACTGCATTTGTAACTCCCAATGGCCTATACCAATTCAAGGTGATGCTGTTTGTGCTATGCAACGTCTCAGCCACGTTTGAGCGTATGATGGACTCCCTATTACAAGGGTTCAAGTGGTCAACATGCCTGTGCTACCTGGATGATGTCCTTGTATATTCTCCTACATTTGAGACACACCTCCAGAGTTTGTCAGCGGTTCTCGACATCTTCCGCACTGCTGGTCTTCAACTCAACTCATCGAAATGTCACTTTGGCCACCAGCAAATTATGGTGTTGGGCCACCTTGTCGACGCATCAGGTGTGCAGCCTGACCCGGACAAAATTCGTGCCATCACGAGCTTTCCTGTACCCCAGTCTGTCAAGGACGTCTGGAGCTTTGTGGGACTTTGTTGCTATTTTAGAAGGTTTGTGAAAGATTTTGCAACGATCACTCGACCACTCACCGACATTTTGAAGAAAGACGTGACTTTTGCATGGGGTTCAACCCAAGCTGCCGCTTTTTCTCACCTCATCACCCTTCTCACGACTCCACTTATATTGGCCCACTTTGACCCGTCCGCTCCGACAGAAGTCCGAACCAATGCGAGTGGTCATGAGATTGGAGCCGTCCTAACCCAACGCCAGCTGGGACACGACCGAGTTATTGCCTACGCTAGCCGCCTACTCACAGCTGCCGAGCGCAACTGTTCAATAACAGAGTGTGACTGTCTAGCTCTTGTTTGGACAGTCACGAAGTTCTGCCCATATTTATATGGCACGAATTTCTCTGTAATAACAGACCACCATGCGCTATGTTGGCTTCTGTCACTGAAGGATCCTACTGGCCGGCTCGGGCGCTGGGCTCTGCGACTGCAAGAGTATACCTACACGGTGACGTACAAGTCCGGACGCCTACATTAGGACGCAGACTGCCTGTCCCGCTACCAGGTTGCTGAGTCGAGCGCTATGCCTCACACCGACACCAAGCCTTGCGTCTTTTTCCTTTCGCTAATGACATGCATTGGTGACCAGCAGCGCCATGATGCGTCCTTGCGTGCTGTCATTGAGCGCCTCGAATCACAATCTTCCAATCAGTTTCATCGCTCATTCGTGCTCCACGATGGTGTACTATACCACCAAAGTTATGAGCCGGATGGACCAGCCCACCTGCTTGTCATTACAAAACACATTCGCTCGGAAGTTCTACATGAACTTCATGACTATCCGACTGCTGGTCACCTTAGTGTGTCAGGCACTTATGACCGAATACGCCGACGCTTCTTTTGGCCAGGGCTTGCCCGCTCAGTCAGAAAATACGTTGCAGCTTGTGAGAAATGCCAGCGCCACAAAGCATCATCGACACTTCCCACTGGATGCCTTCAACCAATTGACATTCCGTCAGAACCATTCTTTCGCGTTGGCTTGAACCTACTTGGCCCTTTCCGTTTGTCTTCTTCGAGTAACAAGTGGATAACCATGGCCACAGACTACTCCACGCGCTATGCCATCACATGAGCTCTTCCAACAAGCTGCGCCACAGATGTCGCCAACTTCCTCCTCAAGGACGTGATTTTGCAACACGGAGCCCCACGGCAGCTGCTTATAGACCGTGGCCGCACCTTTTTGTCGAAGGTCATAGCCGACATCTTGCAGTCCTGTCAAACGAGACACAAGCTGACTACGTCATACCACCCGCAAACCAATGGACTCACAGAGCGTCTAAATCAAACTCTTACAGACATGCTCGCTAAGTATGTTTATACTAACCACACCAACTGGGATTTCACGTTGCCGTACGTCACATTTGTCTACAACTCTTCTCGTCATGACACTGCCGCTTACTCTCCATTTTTTCTGTTGTTCGGCCGAAAACCTACATTACCCCTAGATACAGTCATTCGGTCTACCGTGACACCGACCAGCGAATATGCCCTTGACGCTGTCACTCGGGCTGCTCACGCACGCAAAATCGCCCGCACTCGCTTTCTGGCCTCTCAAAAGATCCAGCGGCGTTTGTACGATCAACGCCACCATGACGTGTACTTCTTACCCGGGTCATTGGTGCTGCTGTGGTCTCCAACCCGTCAAGTCAACTTGCCGGAAAAAAATTTTTCCCGCTACGCACGTCCATATTGAGTACTTCGTGAGGTTACTCCTGTGACATACGAAATTGCCCCTACTGCCTCATCGCCTTCGACTGCCCCACAGACCACCGATAACGTACATGTGGCACGCTTGAAGCCTTACCACTCTCCCGCTGACATTGATACCTAGATGTGCCAAGACTGCGCTTCTGCCGCCAGGGATTTCGCTACATGCATGTTACATTTTGTGGGACGATGCGCGTGAGTGCCTGATGAAGAGGACGAAGAGTGGTCCCCTCTCGGTGTCTGGTCTACCGGTCATGCCATTGCTGCTGCTGGTTTGAAATATATTTCATCCACAGACTCGTCGATACAGCGTCTCTCTTCCGTAACAATATTAATAATGATACCACCCTGAAATAAATTCTTTTGTTTCACCCGCTGGAGTCCCCAACAGCCAAATTATACGCATGGTACGTTGCAATCACTGTAAACAAATACGCTGCAGTTCGTTACAGGGCATACTTACTAGAAGCATAAAAATAATAATATATGTGAAAGATTCTTTAAATCCACCCATGACTGCATGATGATGCTATACTCAGATTCAGGTACAAAAAGCGTAAAAGGGTTGTGGGGTTATCCCTAAATACTTCATCCTCTTTTGCCATTGCAGCCTGACTGCCGCCCTTTTCGCAACATGAAATTCAAATTGATGGAGTACCCTTCCGTGCCCCATACGATTGTAAAAAAAAAAACTTTCCTGTGTACTCCTAAACTAAGTACGCGTGTTCCGTCTAGTAAACATATAGTCCGTGCAAAAATGATGCTTATTGAAGCGAAAGAAATGGGGAAATAGTACTTACAATTCGTCTGTACAGCCTTCGGGTTGATGCATTCTGTACCCGGTCTTGA
Organism: Rhipicephalus microplus; assembly: GCF_043290135.1. NCBI lineage: Eukaryota > Metazoa > Arthropoda > Arachnida > Ixodida > Ixodidae > Rhipicephalus > Rhipicephalus microplus. The sequence goes on from NC_134710.1 coordinate 190,280,490, forward strand.
GAAGACGGAACAAATGCTCAGGACCAACGCCAGGGTATGGTGAAGCACCTGTTGGAGATCACATATGCTCTAAATGTGTAACGTTCATTAAAATATATTTGTTAAACTTTGTGTCCCAAAACTACGATATGGTTATAAGAAATGCCGTAGTAGAGGGCTCCTAAAATTCCAACCGTCTAGAGTTGTTTAGCACTGCTCTATATATAAGTAAATGGGTCTCTAGAGTTTCGATGCTTGTCAAACAGGGAACAGTTCACAGTCATGCGTACACTTACTGAGTTTATTCAGCCAGAAACATTTAGGTTTTCAGCAACAGTGCAGAGCGTATGACTATAAGAACTACTGATGGTCCTGATTGTCCAGTGCAGCTCATTTTTTATTTTATGCAAAAATGGTAATTTAATGTTCCAACAAAGCCTAAACATAGATTTTTACGTCACATCACTGCACTGAAAGCAGACACGTAAGAGACATTTTTTCCTTTCATTTTCATTCTCCGCACCTTGTGGTGAAATCACATGACGGCTGACAAATCGAGTATAAATAATAAGATTTATGAATGATATGTACATTTTAACGTTCCGAAACCACCATATGTATATGAGAGACACTTTAGTGGAGGGCCACAGAAATTAAAACCACCTGGTGTTCATTAACGTGTACCCAAATTTGAGCCCACGTGCCTACAGCATTTTCGTCTCAATCGAAAATGCAGCCGCCACGACCGGGATTCCATCCCGCGACCGGCGGGTTAGCAGCCTTAGCCACTCGACTACCACGGCATTGCAAGAGTATAAATAATAAACATTTTGCACATAATTTATTAGGATAATATGCTAGAAAGTTCAAATATCTAAAACAGTGATTCTCAATGATCAATGACAAAACTTTCAAAAGTTAGGTTAGCTCGGAATATTCTTATGCATGGCATCAACTGCACACCTACTCGTGATTTCAATGCTAAGCTTGAAGCTTTGCTGATTGTTTTTCTTTCATGATAATGCACTAAATTCAGTGACACAAAAATTCACCGTAAAAGTTTGTGAAAGTGATCAGAAAAGTGCTTGTGATTAGCCAAACATTTCTGCAGCATTCAAGGACGCACGTTCGACATGAATAGGTAGCAAGATTAAAGAAAACTGCACATCAAGTTGTACACTACTCTATATGAAACTTTACATCAGATGCCTCTTGGGTTGGAGCTCGGCGAGGTCACAGAAGCCTGCTTTCAAATTATTGTTTGGGGCCTGGTAGTTTATTGTGTTGTGAATGAAGAAACGTGAAAGGTTACTCATAACATTTCATTGTGGTTTCCACAATTGAGGTAATAGAGCTACACTGTGAACACTACATGCCCATGTATAGTTAGCGGGAACCTATGAGCAAGTAGGACACGCTCAGTAGAGCACAAGCGCAGCCACCGCGGCTGCACATCAAAGCAAGCCGACACAGCTGCAGTGAGATGCGGAAGCATGGCTTTATGTAGTGTTGTACATTTTCTTGAATATGCCAAGCCTATATTTTATCAATTAAATATTCACTTTTGTATAAATCACCATAATGCTAATCTCGCTTAGGGTTTAAAAAAAGCCACGTGGTTTTATTATTTAACGAAAGTATACCATGGACGTTGCTAAGCATTCATGACGCTTGAAATATTTTCTCACGGAATTTTTTTTTTATTTGGACTCACTCGAACTCAAGCTAAAAAAAATTATTATTCCTCTGGAGTCACTCAGACACAGTCTCACAGCCCAATCTTACCCTGAGTGAGTCCATGTGAGTCGACCTATGATAAGCTTGCCTATTTATGTTCCTGAAAAATTTTGGTTTGGAGCAGTCAAAGATAAATAAGTTCAATCGTATTCAACCTCTTTACATGTGGCGGCAGTTCTCAGTTGTCACCAGATAGCAACAGAAGCAAAACTCACTTCAGAAATTGCATAGCACTGTTTTTACGGTGCTTAGTTTGGTTTTTTATTATTCAGGAATAATTTAGTAGAGAGCATAGAACGGCAAAACTTGTGGAGCTCACTCACACTGACTCATGAATTACACTTCGAGCTATGGACTCACTCTGCTGACACTCACAAAAATTTTCCTCTACCCAACAAACTCAAGCTCGAACTCACCAAATCACTTTTCGCCCAGACCCACTCAGATTCAGACTCATGGCTTGAGAAAAGTTTGAATGAGTCCTAGTCATTCAACTCATGAGCCTGTTAGCCTGGATTTAACTTGTTCGAATATAGGTCGACAAAACTAGTGGAGCTATCTCACACTTACTCATGAACTATATTTCAAGCTTTGGCCTCGCTTGGGCTTAGACTCACAAAAATGTTCCTCTACCGCACCAAATCACACTCAAACTCAGAGCTTCTTGCGATAAGTGCAACAGCAATAAAACAATAGAGCACGTTCTCTGTCACTGTCTTCGCTACAGCGTGCACAGACAGTCGCTATCTGCTGTGTTAGCTCGCTCGCCAGCCGACATGATCTGTCTTCACACATAAGATTAGCCAAGGCCTTATTGAACTTTTTGTGTGGTAGTGGCCTATTGAAGAGGCTATGGCGCCCCGCTCTTTTTCTACTTCGCTCTTCATTTGTTCCTCTTCCCCATTCTCCCTCAACTCAGTGCTGGGTAGCAAACCGGACTCTACAATTTTTCTACACAAAGATCTCACGTAATCGGCGCTCTTTTTTTTTTTTTTTTGAAGCAAATTTTCTTGAAAAACGAGGTCCCAGTACCTACAAACCAGTGAGGTTGTTTTTCGTGGAATAAATGACTGCATAAATACGGTTTTTACTGATAACTTTCCTGGAAGAGTATGATGGGGTGATTTGAAGTCACCCCCTACGTAATTCACAACACTTCTTCAAAATTCCTGTGAGTAGACGTGACCACAAATGTGAATGCACGTAAGGCTGACAGTAATTCTGAGATGACGAGATAGGACTAGAAGGTAACCAAGCTCTTCGAGTTCACACGAAGTATTTTTCCTTAAGATTACATACAGTTATTCTAATATCTTACCATGCAACAAGATCATTTATAAGCATGTCAATTTTTTTACAAATATGCGACTTTACGTGCGGAAAATGTAGTATGCTAATGGCGCACATTATAGTGGTCTACTGAGGTCTAGTTTTGAGACATGGTGTTTTTTTGCGTGCACCTAAATCTTAATACATGGTGTTCTCGCATTTCGCTTCAGTCTAAATGCTGGCGAGGTGGCCGATAATAAAAACAATGTCCTCAAAGTTAGCAGTGCGATATTAGGCTGCTGTATTATCGGTTAGAGAAAGTATGACGTGCATAAACAATTTATTCTGACGAGATATACTCCTACAGTGTGATGCTTGAAAAAAAGGTTACCTTACCTAGCGTGACGATTTCCCAAAGCACGACACCAAAGGACCACCTGGAACAGGAAAAATATAGAAGACATGTTTTTTTAAACTATTATTCAATACAATATCATTTGAGCTTAACAGCCAAAATGATAAGACACAGAGCAATAGTTTAACAGTGCAGCCACATCTTTCTGCCCGAATATTTATACATTAAGACAATACTCAGTTCATGTGACATGCACTGCTTCAGGGATCCTCACCAACCAGAACAGCTGAGTCAAGTGGTCGTAGTTTCTTAGTGATTCAAAATCTTCTATTGCATGAACAACTTTGGATCAGCAAATGGCCTGAAAAACGATTAGTTACCAAATATATCACGAATACCTTAGTCCGTTTGTTACAATTGTTTTAAAATATTGTGACAGCAGTGGTTGCCATTCTGCATAGGAATAGCAATATCTAGATTGACACTAAATGGCTGCCGTCCCAAGTACAAAAGATGCATGTGGCTAACACGAGGGCAGTTCTAAATTCTTTTAACACAATTCTTGTGTACTTTCATGTTCTTATTAACACTCTATCAACCCTGTAAATACAGGATGGTATAAGTAAGACATGTAGACTGACAGTCCAGGTAGTGAAACAAGGGGAGCTGTTTGTTGAACATTGTGTGGTGCCTAGCGAATCTAGATAAATAGGTGATGCTTATTATCTCATAACACCTATGCAAACGAATTCGCTGTTTTTAAGTATTAGTACATGTATTAGTACATGGACATGGGCCGGGCATGTAGCGCGTAGACAGGATAACCGCTGGTCGTTAAGGGTAACTGACTGGATTCCCAAAGAAGGCAAGCGGGTTAGGGGGAGACAGAAGGTTAGGTGGGCAGATAAGATTAAGAAGTTTGCGGGTATCAATTGGCAGCAGCAGGCACAGGACCGGGTTAACTGGCGGAACATGGGAGAGGCCTTTGTCCTGCAGTGGACGTAGTCAGGCTGATGATGATGATGATGATGATGATGATGATGATGATGATGATGATGACATGAACAGCGTATTTCAAGAGACCTTGAATCAATTCATGGTATATTTTAGCATATCCAAAGCAAATTAACATTGGATCTCAATGAACGCAGGATGATTCCTACTTTTTCTTTTTCCGCCCTCATAGAGGAAAAGACAAAAGTTAGGGTGCAAGTTATTATGTCTAGTGTCTGGAGCGTGCAACAACCGGCATAATTTTGAAGTATAACAAAAGGCATCATACAGTGAACATTTCAATCAGTCCCCCCTCCTGCATGCACACACACATACACACACACACACAAACACGCGCGCGCGCACGCATGCACTCACACACTAGTCCACCCAATTAAGTTAGGCTACTTACACATCACTCTTGCTTGTGTATATTTGATCTTCCAGTGACTCTAAGGCCATCCATTTCACGGGCACTCTTCCCTGCAAGTTGGGACAATGGCGTTCATTATTAATGACGTTCAGTGCACATGAAAACTACAAAATGAAGAGCAATAATGTACAAATAGTGTTCTGTGCAGGGAACAGCAAATTCAAGGATACGTGCACCAAGTTTAAAGCACTTTGCGTTTATCATATAGCCTTAATGTCTGTAGACAACAACCACAAGAATAGCATCAACATTGTGACAAGGTCAACTAACTGTATCAAACAATAATTTTATTTTGTTTCTATCTGAAATTCAATCTTATCTCAATGTTCAAAGTGACACCAACGAGAAAAGAGCTTCTTCTTCTATTGGTACTTTGCAATTACACAATACCGAAAGCACATTATTACCGCGAGAACACGCTCGGTATAAGCGAGGAAACGCGCAAAAAATTAAACAAGTGTGGATGCCACCTTAATGTTCTCGCGCTAGTTCATCATGACGTCATAAATTTTGACGGCATCTGCTAGGACCTAAGCTACTGCTTATCAATGAAAGTTGTTTAGATTTACTTCTAAGGTACTCATTGTCATGAGAGAGCAAGTTGCAGAAAATCCCATTGAACCGACGTGGCCAGCATACACAAAGAGACGTTGAAGGTCGTGACGCCACACTGACGTTCGGGTGTTGGCAATTCGGCACAAAAATTCAAACATAAAAATTCAACTTTAATTTCCATTTGTAATTGACCTTTTGTGGAGAAATTGAGGATAGTTTTGAGAGATTAATTTATCCTTGTGAACTGATTTAGTGTTGCACCTGAATGTTATTTTTAAGTGCCAGTAGACTCAAAATGTATCTAGAATACATGGTCCTGATATCTTCAATTATAACTGTCTGTTTCACGTGGTCTGTCTGATAAAAAATGAATGAGAACAGTGCTGTGATGTACTGGTGCTTCTACAGGTTAGCGATTGTAACCTAAATCAGTGGTCGTAGCAACAACTTAAAAAGAATTCGTCAAAGTCGTGGCCTGGGCCTTGGCCACCCCCGAGGAGCACCTTCGAATCTGTCGAGTTTGGAACTTGGCGGGGGATGAATACACTTACATTGTTTATAGAAGCTCGTGCTGTCACAGTATCGCGTAATTTTAGCCCTCTCTGTATAGCCTTTTGCTGGATGTCCATCCCTTGAAGAGGGCGTTTCTATGCCAGCGCAGAACGTCAGACGTCGGGTTCAGCAATGAACCTGCCCATTGGGCTTGGATACTTGGGTGTGTGGAGATCTGTGAGCCAGTAACCATACGTTATTTTTCCGTCTTTTCGGAGGTGATATAGTTTACATTGGCACGGAAAATAGTCATGCCTTCTGGCGAAACTCTGCCTTATGCATTATTTCTCACCACCGTTTCCGAATCACTTAATATATATCAGCTACTCAGGCAAACGATGGCTAGGGCTATCGCCACTTCTTCCGCTAACTGAAGGTTTTTGCCGCGTACACTGTATGAGCTGGACAATTTTTGGTTGTCAGTATTAAGGGCTGTCTCTGCGAAGGCACGTCGATGTGCATATTGTGCCACGTCTATGAACAGCGCTTCCTTGCTTCTACCATAAGCTTGCAGTAAAGAGCTGACTCTACTCTCTCTTCGTGCCTGACTCGAATCAGGGTGCATGCTGTTGGGTATGTTATCCACACGGCGCTTTTCTTTGATTGCACTGTGGAAAGATTTCTCGTCGCTCTGCTGCTTGTGACATGAAATGCCAAGTTTGTCCAAGATGCTCCTGTCCGTTCGTCAACTGGTTAGCCTCTCTAGTTGCGAGAATTTTTTAGCTTCTATTAGCTCTTCAAGCGTATTGTGCATGCTTAACTGTAGTAGAAGTTCCGTGCTTGCACTGTCTGGAAGGCCCAGCGCCATCTTGTGTGTTCTCCTCATTAGTATTTTCAGCTTATTCTTTTCAGAAGTGTACCAAATGTAGTAGCCACGTACATATTGTCACGTATTACGAAGGAATGAATGAGTTGGACGAAACTCATTTTCTTTATGCCCCAATATAAACTGGTTGTTCTTCTGATGAGCCTCGTCCTATTAATGAGCCTAAAACTCGAGATTCCTGATCGTTGCTTCGTTGGCACTAATTGATTCTAATATAAGACCGTGCACCCTAATCTGAGTGACCCTAGTCATTTCTTGCTATTCTTTGGTGCATACCCAGTGCTGCTTGAGATCAAAGCGGCAGCGATGAAACGATAGAGCACATTCTCTGTCACTGCCCTTCTTACAGCATGCAAACACAGCCACTAGCTGCTGCGTTAGCCCACATTGACGACAGGTCCTTGTCAGAACAGTCAGCGCTCGAAAGCTGGCATGCCCCGCTGCCGTGGTCTACTGGGTAACGTACCCTGCTGTTGACCTGCAGTCTATGGGATCGAATCATGGCTGCAGCGGCTCCATTTTCGATGGAGACTGAAATGCTGTAAGCCCGCGTGCTCAGATTTCGGTGCACGTTAAAAATCCCAGGTGGAGGAAATTTCCTGAGCTCTCTACTACGGCGTCTCTCATAATCATATGATGGTTTTGGGACGTTAAACCACACAAATCAATCATCAATCAATTGAAAGCTGACACAATCTGTCGTCGCAAAAAACTCCGTGAAGGCCTTATTGAACTTTTTGCGTGGTAGTGACCTAATAAATAAGCTCCCCACTCTTTTTTGTCTTTTTCGTGCGTCTGTTTCACTCTTCCTTTTCTTTCTCATCTTTCTTCTCCATTTCCCTAATGCAGGGTAGCAAACTAAATGCCCGAATATCTGGTTAACCTTCCTGCCTTTCTCTTATTTTATTATCTCTCTCTCTTGGTGCGTGCGCGAATTTCATTGTACTCCGCATGTCAGATGAAACACTTGGGGGGTCTTTTCTTAAGCGTCGGGTGGTATAGATAAAGTTAAGATTTTTTAAGGAACAGACAAGCCTGGTTCCTAAAAGGTACTATTCCACCATTTCAACCACTGTCTGTAGTTGCTGCTCAATTTTTCAGCCACTTCCTTTGCATACCCCAATGATAATGTCATTTGTGTACGTATGGTGTGATTCACTACTTCTATGGCGTTTAGGCATTCGCGGAGGCCGATCATAACCAAATTGAAGAGCATTGACAAGATGACTCAGCCTTCTGGGGTGCCGACGCTGACAATGCTCCTGTCTTCGGATGTAAATTTGCTTAGTGCTAAGGAGACACTTCTGCTTGTGAAAAAAACCATCACGTAGTCGTACGCTCGCTTTACTAGACTTAGTCTGGCTACATTGCGTAGTATGGCTGCGTGAGCTGAGGTGTCGAAGGTTTTCTAGAGGTTTGATTCTAGAATGGCCCTGGTGTATCTCTCGTCTTGTTGTCAAGTATCTGGTGTTTTTTTTTTTGCGACATTGCATTCCGCGTGAATGGAGGAGCTATTTACCCGAGCTTTGTGTCCGGGTACTCTTTAATGTCGTCCAAATGTGCTTTGATTTCGACTGAAAAAAGGGGTTTTCTATCAACTTTCCAGCAGGTGACGTAAATTATTCGAGGAAAAGGTTGGCAAGGTTTGTGGGTTTTCCGGGCTCTAAAACGACCTCCATTTCTGCATTTATTTCAATGATCAAACATGAGCCTTCGAGTCTAAAATTGCTCCACCGCGGTGGTCTAGTGGCTAAGGTACTCGGATGCATACCCGCAGGTCGTGGGATCGAATCGCGGCTGCGGCGGCTGCATTTCTGAAGGAGTCGGGAATGTTCTATGCCTGTGTGCTCAGATTTGGGTTCACATAAAGAACCCCAGGTGGTCGGAATTTCCGGAGCCGTCCACTACGGCGTCTCTCATAATCATATGGTGATTTCGGGACGTTAAACACCACATGTCAATCAGTTATCATCGGGTCCAAAATTCGTTTATGTACTTGGTCAGTTCAGAGATGGTCTCATCCAAGTTACAAAGGGCTTTATTCGTTATGCTGTCCGGTCCCGCGGCCGATTTGCTGTGGACCTTTTGCAGAGTGGCCAAGGTTTGCGCCTCGTCAAAGTACCTGTCCAGAGAGAAGTTCAATTTGCTGTGTGTTCCACTCGTAGAATAGGCGGGTTCTGAGGAGCGTATGTGTCACAGAGCTACGAAAGGATTTTTTCCTCGTCCTTGGCGGGTGTGTGTATTATCCTGCGCATGGTTTCCCTTTTATTTGCCTTCTTCTTGATCTGGTCTAGCAGGTGTCCGAGGATGCACCACATGTCACCGGTGCCAAGTTGTTCGTCCATTGTGTGGCAGGTCTCGTCCCATTGTTTTTACCAAGAGTTCTACAATGTTCTTTCATCTGTTTGTTCAGTTTTGCAATGTGTTTTCTCAACTGCTTATGGTGTCGTTGCTTCTACCACCTGGCTTGTAACGATCAATAAGCCTCCCACATGTGCACCAGGTGGATGTCTATCTTATTGACAAGAAGTTCTGGTGTCACTGTCTTCATAACATCTTCGACGTCAGCCATAATCTTTTATACCCACTGTTCCTTGTGTGTGGTGGGCTCGTGAGTCATTGCGGTTCCACTCTGACAAATTTTATCCCAGTCTGACCATTTGAACTTTTTAGTAGTATCGATTTCTAAAGTATTCAATAATGTAGTTTTGAGAATTCTGTGGTCGCTACCAACGTCTTAAAACGTGCTTTTCTAGTTGGATCCTTTCGAGTGGCTCACTAACAATAGGTCAGATGTGATGTCTTTTGGATGGTAAGGAATGAAAGTCAGGCCTGTTTCCTGCATTTCTGCCATAGAGCCTTACCTTTGGCTTCCATGTAGGCATGACCTCGTGCTCCGTGTGGAGCGTTAAAGTCGCCCTTGATTAGCAGAGAGTGCGAACCCAAAAGTAAGCGGCCCTTCTGAATAGGGTCAGTAAGCTTTGTCGTATGTGCCCATGGTTGCTAATGGATTAAGTGTTAACATGCTGGATTGCTTTTTTTCTCTGGAGTATAATTTTATGAATACACGCTACCCTAATGTCATGACGAATGACCACTAAACCTTTCCTGACCAATGTAGCTACAGCGCCGCCCTCCCCGGAGGATGAACCAATGAATGGATAAGTGACAAATTTGGCTAACTCATGTGTCTCTTGTACCATTACGTCTGGTTTCGATTTGTTTTATTGTATTGTTGAAAGGGAAGTTTTTTTGTGGCGTAACCCTTACAATTTCATTGTCAAATCGTCAGCTCGCCATTTCTGCCTATTTTGATTTGATGGTGGGGTGGAGGACTGCAGAGAGGTGAACTGAATGACCCCCGATACTGCCACGGCACTTGTAGCGGCGTTTCGAAATTTATTAGCTGCGACCCTGGTTGTGGGGCTCCTGTGGAAGTAACTTGCTGTAGTGTGGCTACCCTGAGACACAACAACGTTACTACGTTGTTGTGTCTCAGGGTAGCCACACTACAGCTACTACTACAGGGTTGTGTCTCAGGGTGTTGTGTGAACAAGCAGTGCAGGAGATGGCTAAGAAATACGATGAGGTCATTTCGCAGATGAAACAGCAGAATGCCGATATTACAGGTCTAAAAAAACGCGTGGAAAAACTTGAGGTCAAAGTGAACGATTTCGAAATCGGAAAGCTGAAACAAGAGCTTAATGACTTGGATCAGTACAGCCGACGACTAAATTTAGAAATACACGGTATGCCCTATCATACAGGAGAGAATTTGCTTGACAAACTTAATAGGCTAGCAGATGACCTTGACGTCCCACATCTTTCTGACCAGGATGTGGAAGCCGTTCATCGACTGCCACCCAAGAGAAAAACTGATAATTCAAGCAAAACAGAGACGGTTCCGCCCATTTTGGTTCGGTTTTTTTCGCGAAAGATTAGGGACAGCTGGCTAGCGAAGAAAAGTGAACTGAGGAAAACTAAATCAAAAATATTTCTAAATGAAAACCTAACAGCGCAAAACAAACAGCTTTTCTGGAAGATGAAAACAAGAGCAGTTGAACGAGAATATCAGTTTGTGTGGCATAAGAGTGGTAAATTGTTTGTTCGCCGTAGCCCACGCGATCGTGTAATTCGGATTATCACGATGGATGACCTCGAAAAGATAAATTAGGGCTCTCATGCATGCTGCTTGTCATTGCACGTGACGTATAAAAATGGCAAGGTTCAATAAATATTATGATAAGGACGCTTTTAAGGCTTCCGCCGCATCATGCTCTAGAAACGATTTGTCTATTCTGCATTTAAATGCGCAAAGCTTGAAAAGTAAGGAAGAACGCGTTTGCATGCTTCTTGATGATTTTAAATACAACTTTGACATTTTAGCCTTTTCTGAAACATGGTTCACCGATGAATATGAGGTACAATTCCCAGGTTACAGATGTACAACCGTATCCAGAAAAGAAAAGCGAGGAGGCGGGGTAGCATTTTATATCAAAAACGATTTGCATTTCGAAACTGTGACAGAGTTTTCAGTCGTAAACCCACACTACGAATCCCTCATGATGAAGTGCTACCATACTGCAATTGTGGTAATTTATAGACCGCCCTCTGGTGCCATAGATGCCTTTTTTAACTTTTTAGAACGTATGTTGAATTTTTGTTCCGAACTCGGTCTGACTATTGTTACGACGGGTGACTTCAACATCAATATGCTGTCTCTAGAACGCAACAAACAAGTTCTTCTTGATCTATTTCTCTCTTACGGCCTAGAAAATGTAATTGATGTACCGACAAGAGTAACAGATGTCTCCGAAACTCTAATTGATCTATGCTTTATCCCACAAACGAATGTCATAGAAGCAGGTGTCTTGATATCTGATGTCAGTGATCACATGCCAATTTTTGTTTTCTTCAACCCTCATTCAAAAACACATAGAATGCGTGCCAATAAAGCTTTTAAACTTAGAAAGATTAACAAAAGCAATGTTGCTGCTTTTCAAACGGCTGTTAGTGAAACCTCATGGTCTTATCTGTATCAGTTAACGGATCCTGTCATTGCTTATAATTATTTTATCAATCACCTTAAAAAACTTTATGATGAAGCATTTCCTGTAACTACTATCAAACAAAACAAGAAATGTAGGAAACCTTGGATTACCACGGTGCTTCTAAGGAGAATGAAGGAACGAGACAGACTTTTTAGTCAATTCATTAAAACTAGACAACCTAATCTCCTAACTGTTTATAAGAAAATTAGAAACAAACTAGGGCGTGATATCAAAGAAGCAAGAAATTGTTATTACGAAAGAAAGTTCGAAACCATTCTAAATGACCCCAAACGTGTGTGGCAAACATTAAAAGGCCTACTGCCGCAAAAAGAGCCACTCAGCGTCTCTGAAATTGTAGACAGCGATATAACTTATACCGGTATATCTTTGGCTAATAAGTTTAATGAACACTTTTTAAAATGTGGAGCATCGGTAAGTGATAACTGTGACAGGCATAATTACAGGTCATACATTATGCATAACTCCTTGAATTCTCTTTTCATGGAGCCAACAACAGAACATGAAATTAAAACCCAAATACTAAAGTTAAAGAATGCATCCGCATGTGGCCAGGACGAGATAAAAGCCGAGCCGATAAAAGCAGTTGTAAACAGTATCAGCAATCCTTTATCGCACATATGCAACCTCATTTTGGCTACAGGCGTGTTCCCTGATAAACTAAAAATCGCTAGAGTAACAGTTATATTTAAGGGAGGCGATAGAAATGACATGAACAACTACAGACCAATCTCGGTACTACCACTGTTTTCAAAAGTTTTCGAACAAATGATTAATGTAAGAATTATGAATTTCTGCACTAAAAATGATGTACTTACAGGCAATCAATACGGCTTTCAGAAAAAGAAGTCAAGTGAAATGGCTCTTTTAAGTATCAAAGAAAAAATAATTCAGAATTTTGAAGACAAAAAGTATACTCTAGGGATATTTCTTGATTTTAAAAAGGCATTTGACTCTATTAAGCATGATATCTTATTAAAAAAGTTAAGCGAATATGGCGTTAGGGGACTTGCTCTTGACCTTATACGCAGTTATTTGACAAACCGCTACCAATACACAGACACCAATCATTCAAAATCAGTTTTAGGTGAAATTAAATACGGTGTTCCTCAGGGTTCCATCCTTGGACCACTTCTTTTTTTATTATATATAAATGATATAGGTAATATTCCGTTCACGCCAGATATAATTCTTTACGCCGATGACACGAATGTATTTTTTTCAGGAGAGAACCTACATATTCTTCAGTTGCAAGCTAGCAAATGGCTCAATAATTTATCTGAGTGGCTTATTGTAAATAAACTAGAACTAAATACCAAAAAAACTAAATATATAATTTTTCGCTGCCGAAATAAGTCAATCAGGAATGACGTACATTTGAAGTTCCGTGGCGAGATCATCGAGCGTGTAAGAATACATAAATTTCTCGGTGTTCTTTTCGAAGAAAATCTCAGCTGGTCTCCTCATGTCGATAACCTCACAAGACGCATCTCACGTTCAATAGGTATTATCAGCAGAGCAAAGCAACTTTTGCCACGTTGGTTAAAACTCCAGCTATATTACGCACTAATTCATTCCCATTTACAATACTGCCTCCTTGTGTGGGGAACAACAACAAAAACAAATCTTAAAAAGCTGTATATCCTACAAAAACGTATTGTGCGAGTTATTGAAAATGTGCCATATATAACTCACTCCGCTCCACTTTTTAAAGCGAACACTATATTAACAATGCAACACATACTGAAAAAGAAGCTAGGCATTACAATATTTCAGAAAATAAAGTTATGCCACGATAGTTTTTTTCGACAATTTCTGGGAAAAGGACACGCTTACGAAACCAGAAAAACTAGGTATGTTAAAGGTTTTACACGAACTAACTATGGTATGCAAAAACAATCTTACGTTATAGCAGACTTTTTAAATCATCATCCTACCGTGATAAACTTGGTACAAGAAACGATGCACATGAAATGCTTCAAAAGAAAGTTAACTGCATATCTCCTATCAATACAAGAATAATTCTGTTTTCTTTTTTTCTACTTTTTCTTTTTCTTCTCTTTTTTTTACCTTGCTGCAGTTTATACTGTATATGTATATAGAAAATCTTTCTGTTTCATATGTATATAGAACAATGTATATATGTAGAAAATCCTGTATATGTTTGGCCAAAATATGTATACTATATGTAACCTTGTGTATTTTGCTTAGATAACTGCCACTGATGTTTGAGTTGTGTGTGTCTAAAAAGGGGTGTGACACCAAGTCAGGCATTCGTGCCTTTTTGTCACTCCTCCTAGACAGGGCAAATGTACATATTACTTGTCTTTGTCTGAAATAAATACGAAATAAAACGTTGTTTCAAAATTCGTCAAGTCTCGACATTACGATCTACATCACTAACCTAAGATTATAATGACTTCTGCTTGGTACACTTTGCATATATGTTCTGCCCTAAGTCTCCGTAATTTCTTCCCTAGGTCGGTAAGTTGAGATCTGGTTTGGCTGATAACTGCCAGATCCGTAGTCTTAGGCGGCGAAAGGCTGTCGTCTTCCTCCATGCGAAATCAGCGTGCCTAATCTGAATATTTCAAAAGCAAAACTCACTTTTCCCATTCACGTGATGTGATGGCTACGAGTGCAGTGGTTGGTACTCATAAAGCAAATACACAACAAAATTGGGAGAGGAACTACTGTCATCGTAGCACAACTGTTGAGCCACCACAGGCACAATTCGAAGCTTCTTGGTATGGTTCCTACCGGCGGTGACTTGATTTTCCGACCACTAAGGAAACCCATATTCTGATTATTATCAGAACTCGACTAAATGCTGCAAACTACATCATTGTGCTTTTCTTACCTTCATTATCAGCCATATTTACATTGTTATGCTTTAAAAATGGGTCTCTTGATGCATTACTTTTCTATGGTTCAAAAATATTATAACACAAGAATGATACCCGATTTTCTAACTGCATGGTGATAGCTAATGCAAGAGGCAGTGTGTTGTCACTTACCCTACTTTTCTTGAGATATGTGTCGCCCTCATACACGTCCCGACTTAAGCCAAAGTCGGAGATCTTGATAACGTTTCCTTCTGCCAAAAGGATATTTCGTGCCGCCAAGTCTCTGTGCACCAGCTATGAGAGAGGAAAATAGTACATGTAAAATGTTCGCTGATTGCTAAAGGTAGCAGTAATACTAATATAAGTGTCGTTTATTAAAGGATTTAGTTAAAGGAGTAAGATAGTTCTATCATAATAACTAAAATCGAGCCTAATAGTCCTGAAATTCATTGTACAAAAGTTCAACTTGTTAGATGTTACACACACACAAATATATATATATATATATATATATATATATATATATATATATATATATATATATATATATATATATATATATATATATGCTCATTTAATAAATCCTTGACAGAGAAGTTCATACCTAATGCCTTCTAAAAGTATACGAGAGTGTTATAGTCGGACACCGTGTCTTCGGTTTGGAGCCTATATAATGGTGGAAAATAATTGTTGATGTAATTTTTTTTTCTCGTAGATACCAAATTATCCAAAATTTGATGTTTATTTTGCATTACAACTTCACCAATGCGCTCTTATTTATTTTCTTTCTGATAAATGTGTGTTACATTTTTGCTGATAATCATGTTTCTGTATACTTTTTTTTACTTGCTCTTCGCTTATCTTGCTGATGAGGCTGCAGAGCAGTGCTACACTGCTGTAAACTCCCCAAAGTGTACTTTCGAGGGGCAGGAGTTAGACAAGCTGCTGATCTTTTCTCATATGGTGAAAAATACGGGACCTATTATTATATTTATTGTCAATACCACCAAATCTTTAATGAAGTTGTATCTGAAGACGAAAAGATGAAAACACACTAAATAGAATATAAGTGTCCAGAAGGTTTGAACTCAGAAACATGCTCACAGAAGCACACATATTTCAATACAAAAACAACTACGTTTGTCCTTTGCACAACTATAAAAGGTTGTTTTAATACACGCAAGCATACTTGACAAGGATACTGACAATGGTTCATACAGTTGATGAATCTCAATTTCAAAAATGCACGTTGAACGTTGAAAAATGGTCTTTCAAAATCGAAGTTTATCGAATAAATCTGAATTACCAAAACATATACTGGCGAGGGTTATAATCGACCTTTTTTTTGAGGAATCCGAAAACAAGAAGTCATACTTATTAGTCAGCTGTTTTTTACGTAAACGTTTACGTGCTCGGTGGTGTCATCTGGCAAAAAAAAAATAGTATTGAACATTCGCCGTCACGGCTGCAAGTGGCGCTGGCCAACAATCCTAGTGTTTGCATGCAGATGAATACCCCGTAAAGTGGACGAGGGGATGACCGCAACCGTAGCTCAATTGGTATGAGCATCGGCCACGTAATCTGAAGATCGGAGGTTCGGTGCTTGCTAGTGCCACGTTACCTATTCGTTCACTTTACTTTGTACCCTACCGTGTCACAATGACAAGAGTACTCTTCAAACAGGAGCTGTGACGCCCCTAACATCTTGGTGTCATTATTTGGATGCATAAATGAATGTATATAATATATATATATATATATATATATATATATATATATATATATATAATGAGATCTAATAGACAATAATGCCAGGGAATGTACAGGGGAAGTTATTAGAACAAATGTAATGTAAATAAGAAGAAAGAAAAGTGGGTGAAAAAATAACCAGCCGTGAGCAGGACAATTGTTCTAATAACTTCCCCTGTACATTCCTTGGCATTATTGTCTGTTAGATCTCATTAATATTGTGTCAAAACACTCAAAACACGTTAAAGCGAGCCCTTAGAAATACACCTTTTTTCCTTATATATATATATATATATTTATATATATATATATATATATATATATATATATATATATATATATATATATATATATATATATATATATATATATATATATATATATGTTGAAGTATTCGGTTGCTGCAAGGTTATTAGTATGTAAGTTGGTGCGCTTTCACATAATGAACGCTTATTCAGTTGACGTTTCGAATCTAAACGTCGGCTGAATAAACAGCTGTTATGAAAAAGCGCATCATCTTTTATACTAATATACATTTTCAGAAAACAATAAAGCTTAATTTTGCACAACCGTAATATATATATATATATATATATATATATATATATATATATATATATATATATATATATATATATCCTCCTGAGACCCGAGACATGACGTAGTGAAAACCAGCACTTTTTTTAACTAACTGAATTTATCAGCGTACAGAGATAATTCTGATATGATTCTTTATTTTCTATGACGTTGCGTTGAAAAGTTATCAGATGTGCAATATATTGCACACTGGGACTAAGTTGTCAAAAAAACCCGTGAACACGATGTCATAGACACGCGCTTTTATTGTCCCCTCTGTCTCAGTTCTTGTGAAATGCTTTGAAGCAGTTGCGGCCTGCTGTCAAGCACAAGAATAGGTTACACTTGCAGCATCTGAACTTCGTCTTTTCGCAGCAGCCGGGGTTTCGACACCTGCTTGCGGACTTTTGGTTAACGATCTCCGGCATGTGTGACGCACTCAGTGTGCACACGGATGGTGAGGGAAGTGGCACAGCTGCTGGCTTTCGCAGTTGCAAAGCTTCGCATTCACTTTCAGTTGAAGAAAACCCCTTGTCAGAGGCAAGCATAAAATGGGCGAGCTCAAAGTTGAAGTCTAGCAGTTGCATAATGCTTTTTCTCTGTGTGCCCAACTCTCGATGGTCTTGCTTGTAAAGCAGCCAAGAGTTCACGACTTCGATATCCATCATGAAAATGAGGGTCCGAATCATCCACTTCTTTGTGCGCATGGTAGTGGGGTGGAAGCTCAACATTCTGTCACAGAGATCAACACCCCCCATGTAAGTGTGATATTCTGCGACAACTGCTGGTCTCGTGACAGCAACTTCCTTTCCGTCTTTCTTTGAAAATCGTGTGCAGTCATCCACAGGCTCCATGCCCACGTGGGTGGAGGCCAACACGATTGGTTTGTTGTCGTACCAGTTCGTGATGCATACGTTAGAGACAGTGTTGACACACTGTGACATTGCCCCATGACCTTCCGCAAGCACTTCCCGGTCACCTTTGAGTTTGAGCCCTTTCGGAAGACGTGATTTCATGATTGCCCCTGTCCCCCTGATGTTCTTTTCAGCCAGTGAGTCATGAAGATGTGTGCCTGTAAAATATCGGTCGAAATACAGCGAGCTTCCACACGGCAATGTCCCTGCAAGCCTCAGCACAACTGCAGCCGATTCCATGTTCTTTCTTTTGTGCGAGGCTCCCTTTTCCCTGAAAGATATCAGAATCTAGGACAAGGCCTTGAGGGCTTGCCAACATAGTTTTTCAGGCCTGTCGGGTTGGGCTTCCTAGGAACGAACTGCTTCACTGGGCACTTACCGGTGAATGGAATAATTTGCTCATCAACACAGATGTTTGGTGAGCGCGGAAGTTTGAGGCAAGCGTTTCTGATGATGTTAAGGAGAGGACGGACTTCCCATAGCCGATCGGCTTCTTTCTCTCCATCAGAAACAGCGAGGTCGTCGACAACCTTCAGGTTCGATCGGATCAGAAAAAAACGATCCCTCGTTATTTTGTCGGCTACGGCGGCGACACGCGTTCCTTGGCCCCAATACATTCTCGCTCGAGGATAACCTAAGCAGCTCATGAGCAATGTCGCTCCAAGGAATGCCTTCATTTCTTCAGGAGATGAGTTTAACGACCGTCCTGTGCGCTGGAGGTACGACACTTCTGTCATTTTGTGGAGAAGTTCAAAAGCCTGGTCATCCATGTACCTTGCGTAGTACTGATTTGCGTACCAGCCATCTCTTTCGTCGGCCGTAGAGGACGGTACTTCGGGTAGGTCGGGAAGCACGGATGCGTAGACTTGCTTCCGAAGCCACTTTTCGCGAGAAGGCATGACTGAGTTGGAAACACAGTCATCGCCATCGGTGTCCGAATCGTAGTGGCAATCCTGCTCCTCTTCCTCTGCAATAATTATAACAGTGTATCTAACGGGACAGAAGAGGGGTGCAGTAGAATTTTAAAGCACGATGTCCACGAGATTTTACCTAGGATTCCGTCGCACTGCTCATTCGCTTCGGCACCATCCGGGGAATCTTCCGAGTCTGACAAGTCCAAGTCGGAATTGTCCCCATTTGCCCCAATCCTCTCAAGAATTTTGAGGGCAGAGGCATCGGCGGCATCTAAAGAGATGTTTTATTATTTATTTGCAGTAAATAGACCCCTAACTTCAATAGAGAGAAAGACCGAATGAAGATAACGGGTTCTGCCAAGTGTAGTCCCAAAGAGTCAACAATGTCCTGACGTGCAACCTGTTGCACATTGAACTTACGAGTGAAATGAAGAAGAAAACAGAAGAGTGCAGGCAAAAATAACGATAGTCAATGAGACCCTCGTTTTTCATGAGCTCGTAAAGCGAAATTCAAGAGCATCAGAGCATTTTTAAATACATGAAAACGATTTAACTTGACGGCGTCGATAGAAAACCTCCGGACTGAAAGACGCCATTTTCGTTTGTTAGCAGGAGCGCCATCCAGCGCCTACAGTTTCATGAAATACCAACAGATGGCACTACCAATCTCTACTGTAGCTTGTAGACTCTGTTTTGGTTTCGCTTTTAGTTCATTTTGTTTACAGAGCGCTGAAATCTGAATGTGCAATACGTTGCACGCAGGATCTTTGGAGGATATAAATATATATATATATATATATATATATATATATATATATGTATGTATATATATTCTGTACAGAAGTCTCCGAAGTTTGAAATGGGTCGAACTCTCGAGTGCTTTCCTGTGGGGCTACCCTAAGCAGACGCCGCTCGTGCTGTGAGTTTCTGCTCGGCCGTGACTGTCTCCATAGCGTACGCTCGCTAGTTGCCGTCTGATGAACTCCTTAGCGAATTGGTGGAGAGTGCTGCGTTCCCTTTTGATGCCCTTGGAGCTTCCATCACGTACCTTGCCATCTACCATGCCCCACGACGCCTCTCGGTCAATGCCTCCCCCTGTGCCACCCCCTTGTCCTGGTGTCCCCGGGATCCGCGATCCACCCATCTTCACTGGCGCCGATGGCACTGACATGGAGAACTGGCTCGCTATTTAAGAACGCGTGAGCGTCTTCAACAATTGGGAAGAGGATGGCAAGTTGACGAACTTGGTGTACTACCTTGCGGGCGTAGCCAGTTTTTGTTACAACCACGCGTCTGATTTTGCAACCTGGTGCAATTTTAAGGCCACCTTCATTGACGTTTCTGGCCGCCGTTCGTAAGCTGTAAGCCGAAAAGCGCTTACACAAACGCACTCAACAAGCCGGTGAGTCATCCACCAGCTACATCGAAGATGTCCTGGACTTGTTTAAGAAATCCAACGACAGCTTGTTTGTATCCGACAAGATCCGGAACGTCATGAAATGTATTGACGATGATGGCTTCACGTTGCTGCTTGCCAAAAATACAGGCACAGTGGCTGAGGTCATCACGCTGTGCCAGAGCTACGATGAGCTTCGCCGGCAGCGTTCGATGACCCGTCACTCCCCACAACGAGAGGCAGAGCTTGCTGGCTTGGAGGCGAGCTGTGACCAGGTGGCGTTGCTGGCAGACCTCAAGTCCTTCATACGTGAGGAAATCGCGCGCCGATTCTCTATCCTGCCTTTTGCCCACCCACCGGCTGTTCAACAATCGACCACTACCCTTCTTTCTCCCAAAAGCCGAGTGACTGATCTGGAAATAGCAGAGGTCATGCCTGCGTACCACACACAAATACCTCCGTCTCCTGCACCACTAAGTTACAACCAAGTGGTCGCCAGGCCACCTTCAGTCGTTCCAGCACCCGCCCCATAGTTTTACGCCGAAGCTGTAGCTCGGCCTCCATCTTTCGCTGCGGGTATGTTGGCTACGTATGTTGATGCGACCCCTCAGACTCAGCTCCAGCCCACCCTGCAGCCTTTCCAGCCACCTTTCCATCCGTAGGCTTTTTTGACATGGACGAGACCTACTCTGGTGAATCGAATACACACACCCGACAACCGGTCCATCTGCTTTGCGCCAGTGACATAGCACGTTATTGCCATCGTGTACAGCCACCCGCCATCTCATAGCGTGTTGCTGGATAGCTCAGTCGTCCCTATCACGACGAGCTACCGTCTATGCCATCCCCGTGATGCCTAGCTCCATCTCCTCAAAGGTCGCTGTCTCCATGACGTCGTTCCCCGCCCCCCATGCGGCCAAGTTCGGACACTCACGAGCGAGAAAACTAGTTCGGATTCCCCGGGGCAAGGAGTGCGACGCTATCACATTGTGAAAGCCCTCAGAGCAGCCAACTAATGTTATTGACGTGCTTGTGGACGGTGTTCGCGCCTCTGCTCCTATTGACACTGGAGCTGCCACATCAGCTATGGACGAACACCTTTGCCGCTTACTTCGAAAAGTGGCCCCGCTGCGGTGGTCTAGTGGCTAAGGTACTCGGTTGCTGACTAGCAGGTCATAGGATGGAATCCCGGTTGCGGTGGCTACGTTTCCGATGTAGGCGGAAATGCCGTAGGCCCGTGTGCTTATAGATTTGGGTGCACGTTAAACAACCCCAGCTGGTTAACATTTTCGGAGGCCACCCCTACGGCGTCTCTTATAATTATGTCGTGGTTTTAGGACGATACACCTCACATATAAATCAATCATGACTTCGAAAAGTGACGACGCCAATTTCTGGGTTGTCCCTTCGTACCGCTAGTTCGCATCGTATTCATCCAAAAGGAGGGGGCACAGCTTGCGTTGCCGTTCAGGACGTTCTGTATGTCACCCAGTTGATCATCATTCCTGCATGCTCTGATGACGTCATCCTAGGACAGGATTTTTCTCCCGCCACGATGCCGTCATCAATTGTGCCCCCACCGAAAGGAACTCTCACCCTTTTCGCACTTGACGCCAGAAGACAGTCCCTCGACACTGAGCAAGATTCTCGGTAAAGACGTTATAATAGTTCCTCCAAGATTCACGACGACTTTTTGTAACCAACTCACTATTTTAGTAAGCAACCCATCCTGTACACTGCTGTAAAGGAAAACTGTTGATAGGTGAGGAAACCAGACTGTTTCCAACTTCTTCTTCTTCTCTCTTGCAGTACTAGCCTGCACACATTTAATTCTTTTCTTTTTCAACATACTCCGGCCCCCCACTATTGTCGCTCAATTCCAGCCTGTACAATTTCTGTACTGTATTTCTGAAGAACTTCCCGTCTTGAGCTTTCACCCGACAAGCTTGTATTATACCGGCTTGCCCAGGGTAAACGTCTGTGATTCGCCCAAAGGGCCAAAATCTTCTGGAAATGCCAGGCTCTTCAACTATCACCACGCCATTTACTCGGAGACAGCTGCTGGGTTGAGCTGGGTATAGGTGAAGTGCCCGTAGTTCTAATTAATACTATTTTCCAACATACTCCCGCCCCCCAGTAGCGTCACTCATTTCCAGCCAGTACAAGTTCTGTACTGGTTTTCTGAAAAACTTCCAGTCTTGAGCTTTCACTCGACAAGCATTGACTGTTTGGGGAGAGTGTGTGCAAGCTGCAGTTGTTCGACGTCCTTCACGAATACTTCCAGCTGAACATATCGGACCGAAAACATTTCAGACTTGCTTAGCTCCCGTGCCTAAATTGTTTTGGTGAGCGAAGTTTGAAGTCGACGGCATGGATCCCCAAAGCGAAAGACCCAGGCTGTGACGCGCAGGGGCTTCTGCAGGTCGCTATGCTTCCTTATATCGATCACCGGTGGTAAGTTTTTGGATGACGCTTGAAGAAATACATGTTGCGTCTCAATCTCTGCATCTTCCTTTATCGGTTTGTACTGGTTAGGTACTAAAGGCCAGCTTGATTTTGGCTGGGACAACCATTCAGGTCCATACCACCAACAGCGACATGCACGTAGAGTCCTTATTGGTACGCCTCTAGTCCGTACATCCACCGGGTTGTCTTTGCCCGGGCAGTAGCGCCATAACGCTGTTGCAGTAACTTGTGTTATTTCAGTCACTCTGTACTTTACAAATTGACTCCACTTGCTATAGTTGCTGCGGATCCAGCTCAGCGTGATCATGGAGTCAGTGCACATGACGCAATAGAAATGCTTGAAATCCCACGAGGAGCAAATGTATTTTAGCAATCTGGCTCCCACTATCGTGGCCATAAGCTTCAGCTTTGAAAGCGTTAATGCCTTAATAGGTGCCACTCTTGACTTTGCTACTACCAGAGAGGTAGCACAGTTTCCACCTTCATCAAATGCTCGCAAATAGGCACATGCTCCATAAGCCTTCAGGCTGGCGTCGATGAATATATTCAGTTCAGCCTATTTAAGTGCTCCATGCACTCCGTCTCTCACGCAAGGCGGAATCTTTATGTGGCCGAGCTGTATTACATCGGAACACCAGGCTGCCCACTGCGTCTTGATCTCAGCGGGCAATTCTTTATCCCAAAAATGGCCTAAAACCCAAAGGCGTTGAAATAAAAGCTTCGCCGTGATGGTGAATGGCGATAGAATCCCAAGCGGGTCATATATTCGAGAAGCAACCTTCAGTAGGGTACATTTCGTGTCGAGCTGGCCAGCCACTAAGTACTGGGCCACAGACTTGGAAGAAAATTTGAAGTAATCATTTTCCATATCCCATTGCATTCCCACGACCGCAGCTGCATCTCTGGATGCTCCTTTAACTTGCTCCTCCTGGTTGTCAAAAATGTTCTGCAGCTGATGGTCATTGTTCTTCCACTTTCTGAGCTTCATGCCAGCATCTTTCATAATTGCTTTCGACTGCTCAAAGATGCGCCGACCTTCATGGAATGTCTCCGCACCCATCAATAAATCGTCGACACAAAATGCCTTTTTTAATGTAGAAGCGAGCTCTTTGTCTTTACATGCGTTATTTAAGTGTTAGTAAACAGTTGCCATGAGCAAAAAAGGGCTTGACGCTGATCCAAGCGGTACCCGTGTCATGCGCCATTAGACGAGCTTACGGTGTTGGCTAACGGAAATAGAGTCAAACCAGAAAAACTGGAATGCATCTCGGTCAGTTTCCTGTATCTCAGTTAGTAAGAATGCCTTTTCGATGTCGGAATTGATGGTGACAGGGTACCACCAAAAGCGAAGAAGGACTTGCAGCCATTCTGGATTGAGGTTCACTCCTTTATCCAAGCAGTCAATAAGGGATGGTACACCTTGGGAGTGTGACGATGCGTCGAACACTACACGCAGTTTGGTAGTTAACGATTCCTCTCTTATTACTTCCCAATGTGGCATATAATATATGGTGTGATCTCGATCCCGAGGAGTATCCTTAGGCTCCACTTCCGCGTGACCCAACTCCAGATATTGCAAAATTACTCTGCCATAGCGCTGCAACACTCCTTCCATCGTTGATAGCCTCCGTGTTAATCTTTGTTGACGTGATAGTGCGATTTCCCGGTGGTTCTCTAGAAGCGGTTTCTTATCTTTCTTCCAAGGCAACGCCAATGTGTATCTGTTGCTTTTCTTGCTAATGGTTTCATGTAATCGTGTAACGGACTCATAGGAAGAAGGTTCCGTTGAATCTGCGATGCCCATTGCTTCTAGTTGCCAAAAAGATTGGAAGATGTGCGAGGTTGATTCGTCATCAACGATTGCTTGAACTTTCAGAATGCAGACCATCAGGCTAGAGCTGCAGTCAAGAAAGGCTTTTTGGTGATTGGGTCCTTGTAGCGTCCATCCAAAAGCTGTATTGATTGCTACCAGTCCTAGAACTTCTGCACTTTTGACGATACGTCCCGACACGAGTTGCCAGAAGTGGTAAGCACCAATCAACAAGCTGAGGCTATTTTCCGTTTTCGCATCAAACTTCTTTTCGTCCGCAATGACCTTGCCTTCAAGACACAGGTTCTGAACGAAATGGCTGTCAGCTTTCGGCGAAGCAATATCGTGGCAGATAACTGGAACAACGATTGCGCACAACGTGCAGGTGTATGAACCATGTTGGCTACGCAGAGGAACTTCTACCACTTGCCGTCTTTCCATGGTACTTGGTGATGAACAGCCAAACGTATTCAGCGCAATTTGTTTCTCCCAGCACCTGTAGGTGTAATGTTTTGGCGAGATCTTCTATGACAAAGGAACGCTGGCTCCCTCCGTTGAGAATCCCTCGGACATACCTTGTTTTGTCATTTTTGATGACAAAGGCGCCAAACGTTTGTAGATATACTTCACGGTGATTTGTGGCGCCCCCGCTCAGTGAATCTTTGTCACACAGCATAACTGATTGTGACGACACCATTCCTACTGTGCTGCCGGAGGAGTCAACTGGACGAGAAGGTGTCGCTGTTTGGTTCGATGTATAGTGCGGGTCGCACATACTTGATGCGTGCCTGCCGTGGCAACCCGAGCAGGTGAGTTTGACGCGGCACGAACATGCCTGAAGTCCTCGGGACCTGCATCGATAGAAACGGTAGTCTTTCGCAAGCATGCGTTTCTTCGAATCAAGGGCAAGGTTCATGTCACAAGCGCGGGTGCCATGTTTCTTCTATTTGCAGTAAAGACACTCACCCCAGCTGCTCGATGTGTTGTGTAGTACGGAAGCCGTGCTTGTGCTGCCGCTTCGAGTCCTCTGTGTACGGTCATCCAGCAGTCGGTCATTAAAGGGCTTCCACTGCTCCCGACTTTCTAGCTCTATATGTGTATAGGTGAGCAGCTCCTTTAACTCCACATCAGGTGTAACAGCTGCCACGCTTGGCTCAAAGACATTGGCAGCAGATCCGTTTTATCTTAGTGCCTGACTGCGCTTTGCACGTGTATAGGCCAAAATGATGTCGTTGGTAGGGATTTCTGTAAAATGTCAATCAGCATAGCGAAAAACCCAAGTGTAAGAACATTTAGTGCAGTTAGACAACGGATATGCAGCTGCACAGCATCGTAAAGTTGCCTAAGGCCGTGGACGTTGCTTCCCGACTTGATGTGAGTTAGATTGCGAAGCACTGATAGGTGGTGTTACTTGATCTGTTTTCGATCTCTGAAGCGTTCCTTGAATAACTCGATGTTGTCTGCATAACAGGCTTCGGAAGTCGGAAAACTGCATATCGCCGCTGCCGCTTCACCCGCAAGATAATGACGTAGATAGAAGAACTTAGAGGTTATTGACACAGCGTTGTTCAGGTGGACAGTTTGCTCAAACTCCTCCGAGAAAGCTGACCATTCATGTATATCACCTCTAAATGTTAGCATGCCAAGATTCGGCAGTCTTGGGTCAATTGCGGTCGGCACGTCAGAAGGTGGTGGGTTCGCATTCTGAGGAGCAGCCGCTGCTGTACTGTCTCCATGTCACAAACCGTCTATCTTGCAGCGAATCTCAGCGAGCATGCTTATAGCTTTGTCGTTATACTCTGCTGCCGCCGCATACTCAGCTTCGAGCTCCTCGTCCGCTACGTGCTCCTAGAGCACATAATTGATCTATGAGAGCTCGTTGTTGCTCGCTCACAAACGGTCGTAAATACCTGTGAGCTTGGGCTTGTCCGCGGTAGGGTCACTTCGCAGTGACCTTGCTTCTTGCAGGAGCTTCATGTTCTGGGCTCGTCGAGCAGAGCGCTTGGTCTTGAGGCGATTCATCGGATCCGGTGTTGAAGTCTAGTCTGGCTAACGCCGATCAGGAACGATTCGTTGCAGTCCTCGCCACCCGCAAAACGACGCGGTCGAGTAGAAGGTACCGTCGAGTCGTGCGATGAAGGAGACGTACCTGCACGAGGGTTTTCGGCACCACGATGTAAAGGAAAACTGTCGATCGGTGAAGAAACCAGACCGATCGCCCTTTTTTGTTTCCCACTTTCTCTTCTTCTTTCTTGTAGTACTAGCCTGCCCACGTTAATTTCTTTTCTTTTCCAACACTGTTACCTTGGTTTGAGCGGAATGTCTCGTCTGAGTAGAACCAGTCGACGACGTACAATTTCTGGACGTACCCAATGACTTGCGTTGTCCCACTTCACGTGCCATCAGTGCTGTTTCCACTTCTTATCCGTCATCTCTTAATGTATTTGGCCCCTGCATTGCTGACAACCTTGTGCCAGTACAGTGCTCCCAGCTTCTGGACCTGTTGCAAGAATATCGTTCTTTTGATTTCAGGAGGAGTTCTCTCGGTCGCGCGTCCGCTGTTACACATCGCATTGACACTTATGTCCATCCACCATTACTGCAACGTCTATATCGCGTGTCGCCTGCTGAACGTCGAAACAATTAACAAGCAGGTTAACGATATGCTCCGACGCGATGTTCTTCGGCCTTCGGACAGTCTATGGGCGTCTCCTGTTGTTCTTGTTGCAAAGAAAGATGTTTTTTGCGGTTCTGTGTGGACTACAGACGGTTCAATAAGATCACTAAAGAAGATGTTTGTCCACTGCCGCACATTGCTGACGTGATCTACAGCCTTCGTGGAGCCGATCAATTTCTTTTCTTCTCTCGGTCTTCACTCGGAGTAAAGGCAAGTACCCATGGCTGACGACGCTCGACTGAAGACCGCCTTCATCACACCCGACGGCTTGTACAAATTCAACGTCATGCCATTTGGTCATTTGGTCATGGAGTTGGATAATGCACCTGTGACCTTTGAGCACATGATGGACACCATTCTGCGCAACTTGAATTCGCACACGTGCTGGTGTTACCTCGACGACTTCGTTGTCTTCGCTCCGGATTTCTGCGCGCATCTCCAACGTCTGAAAGACGTTTTCGCACTTGTGAGCAATGCCGGCTTGCAACTAAATCTAAATAATAGCCGCTTTGCAGCACGGCAAATAACCATTTTAGGGTACATCGTGTCCAAGGACGGCATTCTTTTTGATGCGGCCAAGCTTCGGGCTGCGGCCGAATTCCCCAAATCTGCGTCCGTCAAAGATCTGCGTAGTGTCGTGGGCCTGTTCTCATGCTTTTGACGCTTCATAGGAAACTTTTCCACGATCATATCACTGCTGCCGAAGCTCCTTGGAAGTAACGGGACGCTTAATTTATGGTCGTCCAAGTGCGACGACGCGTTCGCAAAGCTCCGCCATTTGTTGACGTCTCTTCCCATTTTACGCCAGTACGACCCTACGGCCCCAATGAAGGTGCACATGGACGCCAGCGGTGTAGGCCTCGGCACTGTCGTGGTGCAGTGCAAATCCAGATTCCCTGAGTATGTCGTGGCATATGCAAGCCGTACGCTCACGAGAGCCGAGACAAACTACCCCGCCAAGGAAAAAGAGTACCTGGCGATTGTCTGGGCCCTTACAAAGTTTAGACCTTATGTGTGTAGTCACCCATTCGATGTCGTCCCCGACCATCATGCACTATGCTGGCTGTCATCATCGAAGGATCCCTCAGGCCGTCTCACCCGTTACGCTCTTCGCTTACAAGGCTACGACATCCGCGTGCTGTACCGAAACGGACGCCAGCATGCTGACGCCGACGCCCTCTCACCCTCCCCTCTGCCTGAAGACTACGTGCCCTGCTCAGTATCCTCAATTGCTGCTTCTGCCATTGATGTTGACATCATCGCTACCAAACAGCGATACGATAGTTGGATCGCCCCGCTGATTGAGTTGCTCTCTGATCCGTCCGCAACATCATCCACGTGCACCTTGCGTCGTCGAGCTTACCATTTCGTCATCCATGATGACCTTCTGCACCGACGCAATTACGATGCCAATGGGCGGCAGTGGTTACTCGTGATGTCCCGTAGTCTGCGGTCCGAGATATGTGAATCTTTTCATTCTGATCCGCAAAGCGTGCACTCTGGGGTATCTAAAACCTACCACCGCATTCTACAATGATACTTTTGGTGCGGGATGTACCGCTACGTGCAGCAGTTTGTTCACTCCTGCCTCACTTGCTAATGCCGCAAACCGTCAGCACAATGTCGCCAGCTGGTTTGCAACCATTACCTTGCCCTGACCGTTCATTTGAGTGCATAGGTATCGATTTGTATGGACCACTTCCTCTGACATCGGTTAGCAACTGCTGGGCTATCGTCACTGTAGATCATTTAATGCAATTCGCCGAGACCACTGCTCTCCCTCCGGCTACTGCGGGCGATGTTGCGTTCTTCCTGCTGCATCGATTCATACTGCGCCATGGTCCACCCCAGGAGCTTCTCAGCAATCGAGGCCGCGTCTTCTTGGAGAAAGTCGTCACAGCCACTCTCACGGAATACCATTCTGTCCACCGTAAAACTACTGCTTACCACGCACCCGCAGATGAATGGCCTCACCGAACGCTTCAACCGCACCCTCAGTGACATTCTTTCGATGGACGTCATCGCGAACCACATGAATGGGGATACTATACTGCCCTTCGTCAACTATACGCCTACAACACCGCCCCTTAGCGCACGACCGCTTTATCTCTTTTCTTCTTGCTGTACCGAAGGAACCCACCACATACCATCGGCACGATACTCCCGTACACGCCGGATCTATCTGATTGTGCACCTATTTCTGAGACAGCCAGGCTTGCTGAAGAGTGCCGCGAGCTTGCCAAGACTTTTACGACGCATAAGCAAGAGAGTCTATTCGTGGTGGCTACGCCACTTCTGAGCTCACGTTTCTTCCTGGTGCGCTTGTATGGCTCTTGATCCCGACCTCTGTAGCTGGCCTCTCTTCCAAACTACTCTCGAAATACGAAGGCCCCTACCGTGTGATCGAGCGCACATCTCCGGTCAACTATCTGATCGAAACTTTGACCCCCGGGGTAGACTCCGAACTCTAAAATGGGTCTAACTCACGAGTGCTTTCTAGTGGGGCTACCCAAAAGGACGCCGCTCGCGCTCATTAGCGTATGATCGCTGTTTGCCAGCTACGTAAACGCCTGAACAATATATATATATATATATATATATATATATACTGGGTGTTCGAAATTAGGCTTTCATTCTCAAAAATTCAGCATTGGGAAGAAAATGAAAAGCAGTTCAAATAACATCTGTACCCAGCGGGACACAACGTGATACAGTTTTTCTGGCTTCTGGCTCTGAGTGGCCCAATTAACTTAAATTCAAAGGGTAACTTTTCAAGGACTGCCGAAATTGGGCACATTTGTATTGGAAAGTTGAAGGTAACCGCATTTCTACACAGTTACACTTGAAATAGTTCTTCTAGAATGTCACTGCTCTGAGTTCCCCCGTGCCAAAGTTTTATTGTGCTTTGCATGATTATACATTCAAGGCAGTCAGCGAAGCTCCTCTACAAAGGGCCTCGGCAGTTGCGTAGGTCATTTATTCTAACAAAGGGTTGAAGACATTGGCAAAGATGATAACGGTTACTCTTTTACGGCCGCTAATATATCGCAAGCTATGACTGTCTGTCACATCGGGCAGGCACATTTCACCGATCTTCACCGCCTTGCATGCGTAATAATGCAAAGCCCAACTAAAACTTCGCGCGAGATATCCCGCAGTACAGATATGCTGGATGAATTCTTCTACGTGCAACAGAAAAAAACATGATGGCTTCCAAATTTTAATACAAGTATTCGTACTGTTGTCACTGAAAAGGTAATTAGTAACTCTTATTTGTTTGTGCCAGTGAAATTTAGAATTGTTGTATCACCTTGTGTCCCCCTGGATACTTAACTTCTCTCGAAAGTAGTTTTCATGTTCTTCCCAGTGCTGAATTTTAATGAAACCATAAACCTTAACTTCGAACACTTGGTATATCATAAACACAGAAAATGCTATCGTAAATGCAAAAATTTAGATTGATGCAAGACACCAGTGAATGGTCGATACTAATGTATGGCTGATTCCGAAAAGAATAAGTACTTATTTAGAGACTTCGTAGGCTTTATGCGCACGCATGCCACAGCATTTCAGTGATTTCAGCGTTCTCACGAAAAACGTATTGTTTTGCGTTTGCTTCCTGACCTTTCATCAACTGATGGGGCACAGAAAAATGCTCGTAAACTGAGATTCGCGTTTACATTGCACATACTGAGCTTCGCGCTAGCTGAGCTTTACGAAATAGGTGCATAGTAGCTTTTGAGGAGTGATCTCACGGTCTCTGCAACCTTATTCAGTGTTTTATTTTAGCCTTTCCTTACTTTATGAGCACACTTGACAATCATTAGGCATGCATAGAAGTGATTATGAGCGTGCAGTGTCTTCAGACTCAAAGCCAATGCTACAGAGGGTATTATTCTTTAACCTGTAAATTGTTGCTGTAAATTGCATGGTCTCATATTCATGTCACATAGTCACGTGTGCGTACACAAGGAACACTTGAACATAACCTCAGATAAACGAACAAACCTTCATGTCGGCCAAGTATGCCATTCCTTTCGCTATTTGATAAGCGAAAGAAATCAGATCACTGAAACTGGGTATTTCAGGCCCCAGAACAGGATCCTCAGCATTCTCTTCCAGGGACCTCAGGGACGGTTCTTGAGCCATGTACGTCGGGTTGCAGACAACTGTCACGTCAGCACCCCCTCCGGCCATGTGCCGGCTACGTCGCAGCACATTTAGCAGAGATCCAAGTTGCGCGTACTCCACGATCACATAAAGTGGCCCACCTGTAAAAGGGTCCATAACAATAGTTTCCGTTTTTTTTCTATTTGCAGGAATCACTTTACATTTATCATTTCGTCACAATACGAATCAGGACCCACCCAGATCATTCCTATATACGCCCTTAAATAAAAGAAGAACTCAATGAATTGGCCACACACTGGTAAGATGGCTTTTTTTTTTGCCAATAACCTATCAGTTAGCCTCGTGTGAGCTATTTCTTTGCACTCGCATTTTTTTTAATAATGGCATTAATAACTTAGCCCGAAGTCCAGCTGGTGGTACATGAAAGCTTGTCGCACTTCAATTTGAAAAAGAGCTTACAGCGACGATCACAATGATGGTAAAAATCCCCCTGAAGTGTATCGATATTGTTATCGCAATATAGGTAACTACATGTCAACGTGCAATGTGTACTAAAGTTGACAATGTGAACTATTTTGAAGGTGGAAATGATATTTTGCGAATAAAAAAATGTGCAGGTGCCAAACTTATGGGTCGCATTTTCCGGAGTCCTCCACTACGGCGTCTCTCACGACCATATGGTGGTTTCGGGACGTTATACACCACATATCAATAAACAATCAACCACTTCACGACAATTCAAAGGTTGTGCTTAGCTGTTTGAAAGAAGGTCAGGTTGCCATATAACGAATAGTTAAAAATTAAAAAAACGAGATTCAGAGAAGAAGAGACATGCACGTGAGCGGGGAAGGCAAAGTGACAGAGCACGTTTATTTGAATGTGAAGACATCTTGCCGGATGCATGTTAGCTATCTAGCCTATACATGAACCCATGGGTTTTAGGGAAAACTTCGGTAAGGTAAACAGGTCGGCGAAACAAATATGTAATCAATAACAGGGGGATTGTAGCGGAAAAATAGGTAGATAGAAAATAAATAACATCGCTGTCCCCTTCGTCATAAGAATAGGTACAAGCGAATGGAAAACGTGTTTTTACAGAGGTAGTTTAGCATTTATTGTGCATTGTTTTGCCACGATGCCGATGGAATGAATGCCACAACGGCTAATTGTAATGTCCTGCGAAGAAAGGCAAGGAACTCGAAACTTTCAGCGTGCACCTCAAGCAGAAAGAACGTACAAGTTAGCATACACAGAACAAGTACAGACTCACAACTGTCCCTGTTTGACACCTAAAACGCGCATATTAAACGCAAATCTACATGAAACTAACGCACTATTATTACTTCGTAAGAGAGCAGCGTGCTCTTTTCGTAAACGTGGCCGCTGCAGCGAGAGACGGACGACCTTGAAAGCGTTCCCTGCGCGCCACCGTTGAATCATCTCACTAGTGATAACGAAAAGGCGCTGAAGTCGTTGAACTCTGAGGACCACCAACGCTATATGTTTTATATAAATAGTTCGCCGTTAGTAAGCTGAGTTACGTGTGCTCTATGACCGAGTGGTGTCGGGCCACGCGCGACGCCCAGTGACGGAACCTCTTCTTCTAGTTTTTTTTTTTGTTGGTAGCTGTTTATATCTTGAAACGCCATGTCCACCACAGAAATACCTTAGTAGAGCCATGGTGGACCCCGGCATACAGCACCTTTGTGTTAAAAAAGAAAACAGCTAAACTAACTTTATTCAGCACTAAGGCTCGGAAAGCTGGGCTGTGAAACTACAATGCTCTTTATTGGATGAGAATGTTATTCACCTGAGAAACAATATACAATATTATTATTATTATTATTATTATTATTATTATTATTATTATTATTATTATTATTATTATTATTATTATATTTGTGAAGGCAACCTTTACTTGGCCCAGAAGACACGATGAAGCGACCACACCCAAGGCACAGAACTCAGGCAAGCCAAGTCCTCACAGCAGATGAAGATGACGACCACTCATGATGATTAACATGTGTAAAGATAGTCGATGTGCTTAATGAATGTCTACTCTAACTCCCCCCCCCCCCCCCACGTGAAAGCGGTCATCTTGACCGCAGTTCTTGGCCACAGTTTAAAGCGAAGAGGAATGCCGTATGAAAGGTTTCATGCAGGATACGTGGACTATTTCTGCTGCCCAGCAGCGGCAGTCCACTGGAAGAAGAACGGGTGCCACGCGATAATTGACAGGAGACGTTTGCTCCAAGACAGTGTAGGGGCCAATGAAACGTAATTGAAACTTCTTGCACTGGCCGGGAGTGCGAATGGGTGTAAGAACGAGGACTTCATTGCCAGGGCTGAAGGACACGGCATGATGAGAGGCATCATATTCAAGCTTGTGATCCTGTTCTTTGGATTCAGTGTTGACACGAGCCAGCTGGCGGCAATGAACTAGACGAGACACGTATTCTTCACTTGAAGATGAACATGGTTTAACAGGCGCAGAGAAGAACGAAAAATCGAGGAAAGAAGAGGGAAGCGACCGTGAACGAGGTAGAATGGCATGTAACCGGTTGTGCGCTGTACAGTGGTATTATACGCAAAAGTGAGAAATGGCAAAATGGTTTCTGTGGTCCGGTTCGATATATATCGCAATCATAACGTACAGTGTACGATGAAAGCGCTCAGTCAGGCCGTTCTTCTGAGGATGGTAACTGGAGCTTGTTTTGTGTGTAGTGCCGGATGCTTTGAGCACTTCTTCGACGAGTTCTGAAAGAAACTCTTCCACGGTCGCTCACAATTACATGAGGAGCTCAGTGATGAAGGATTATTGCTCGAAGGATGAAGTAAGCCACTTCCGAAGTTGATGCAGAAGGCACGGGAGCTGTTTCGGCGTAGCGAATCAGGTGGTCGACAGTTGTAACGATCAATCGATTGCCCGTGACAGTCATAGGAAGCGGACCATACAGGTTAACGCCAACTACCTCGAATGGTTGCAGAGGACACAGGAGCGGTTGTAATTGTCCGCTTCGAGTTGATGTAGGTAGCTTCCGACGCTGACAAAGGGCGCATGAGGCAAAGTACTTCGCCACACAGGTGGACAAGCCCGGCCAGTAGTAGTGACATCTTATGCGGTCATACGTTTTCTAGAAGACCATGTGACCAGCAGACATGTTGTCGTGATATGTCTTGAGGACTTGAGCCCGAAGAGAGCGAGGTAGAATGGGCACCCAGCATCGACCATCAGGGTGGTAGATATGACTGTACAGGACGTAGTTGTTATTTATTTATTTAGTACCCACAGCGCCAGAGGCATTACAGTGGGGGGGGGGGGGGGGGTTTACAGTCAGTCTGGACAGTTCAATATTTTGTCATATATAATGCGTGGAAAACGGTAATAGCAACAACAACAGCTACAGCAGATCGACAACATAAGTTATTCACAGCAGTATGCAGTATATGTGAGAAACAAGAACACTACAAGGTTGAGTCACTTCAACAGGAAAAATAAGTGATTTGATACCGGAGTATAGCCACAGTTCCCTTCTGCATACAGTGTGAGGACAAAAGAAAGAAGAACAAAAGATAAGAACAGTAATACATACAGTACGTCCTAAAAAGATCAAAGAAACAATCATTTCAGCAGGGCAAAAAACATCTCATTCGAAACTACGTTGACGATGTCAGCAGGTAACCTATTCCAGTCGTGGATTGTTTTTGGAAAGAAAGATTTCTTAAAAAGTTCCGTGCGGCATAGAACCTCTCTTACTTTTCGGTCATGGTCCACGCGTTGGGACCTATAGTTAGGCGGTATTATATATATGTCTCTCTGTATGTTAATCGTACCATAGTAAATGGAATGAA
Source organism: Rhipicephalus microplus (assembly GCF_043290135.1). Classification (NCBI taxonomy): domain Eukaryota; kingdom Metazoa; phylum Arthropoda; class Arachnida; order Ixodida; family Ixodidae; genus Rhipicephalus; species Rhipicephalus microplus. Next base: position 190,315,589 of record NC_134710.1, read on the forward strand.
AAAGCTTCAGGCGCAGCTTTCTGCGTCGTTCTACCAGGGTATCCCATTTGAGTTCTTCCTTAGTTCTCGTTGCACTGAAATTAATTGTGTATTGACGGGACACGTACCTCGCACCGAGATTCTGAACTCTTTCAAGTTTAATAACGTCGCGCGCCGTCGTAGGGTCCCACACTACACAAGCGTACTCGAGGACGGACCTCACGTACGTCTTGTAGAGTAGCTCACGTGTGGACTGACTGAATGCACCAGAGTTCCTGCGAATGAAGCCCAGCATTTTTCCCGCCTTTCCGGTTACGTAGTCAACCTGCTTCTGCCACGATAATTCTGGGGTATACCAAACACCTAAGTATTTAAATTCGGTTACTTTACCAATTACAATGTTATTCAGGGTGTAGCAGTAATTTAGAGGGTTCTTCTTTCGAGTGAATGTCATATTGACAGTTTTCGTGAGGTTTAGCTGCATGCGCCACCTAGTGCACCATGTGCTGATTCGATCGAGGTCTTGCTGAATCAGGTTGAGGTCTTCCGTACCGTTAGTGATCCTATAAACCACACAGTCATCTGCAAACAGCCTCAACTGCGATGTCAAACCGTCGCCAATATCATTGATGTACAATAAGAACAGCAAAGGTCCCAGGACGGAGCCCTGGGGTACACCAGATGAAACGCTTTGTGCCCGTGACCGAACCCCATTTACAACCACGAATTGCCGGCGTAACGTTAGATATTCTTTAATCCATGAGACAACCGCCGGATTTATTTTATATGTGAGCATCTTTTCAATGAGTAATGAATGGGGTACTGTGTCGAAAGCTTTCCTGAAATCGAGGAAAATACATTCAACCGCAAGCCGTTTATCTAATGCAGAAGCAATATCATTTGTGAATTCCAATATTTGGGTAACACAGGAAAAACCTTTACGAAATCCATGTTGGGCTGACGTAATCGCAGAATGAGTATTCAAGTGAGCTACAATACTCGTGAATAGAATGTGCTCCATTATTTTACATGCAACGGATGTCAGCGATATCGGGCGGTAGTTTGAAACGTCGCTTCTAGGGCCGGACTTATGAATAGGGACCACAATACCTGCTTTCCAATCATCAGGAAGAGAAGCTTCGAGTAGTGACATATCAAATATAACTTTCAAGTACTTTGCTATCGATTCAGCGCATGATTTAAGCAGGAAATTGGGTAAGTCGTCAGGACCACACGCTTTAGAAGAGTCGAGCCTTCGAAGCAACGATTCAATGCCGTGTGTACATATGACAACATCATCCATGTCGCTTATCGTTTCAAGTACCGGTGGGACGTCTTCAGAAGGCATTACTGCAGGAGTGAAGACGGAGCAGAAGTAGGCGTTAAAGCATTCTGCCTTGTCAGCGTCTTCGCGAACAATGACGTCACCAGACACGAGTGGAGGGATAGTTACAACATCCTTGCCATTCTGCTTCACGTGCTTCCAGAACACTTTCGGTTTATCTTTTAGTCTTGTTTGAATAGTTCCCGAATAACTGTCTTTGGCAATGCGTGTTGCTTCTTTAACTTCACGAGTTATTTCTTTCAGTTTTTTCTCTGTCTCTTTTGAAGGTTTTCTGCAATAAGCGCGATAAGTTCGTTGTCTTTTTTGTGTGAGCTGGCGCAAGGTTTTCGTAAACCAAGGCTTGCTTCTACCCTGTCTCGCCGTCAACACCCAAGTTGGGACGAACAGCTCACGTAATTCGAGTATTTTCTGCTTAAATAACCGCCACAGCCCGTCCACACTCCTACACTCGGCTTCCGTTTCGAACACTACTAAATAAGCCTGTAATGCTTGATTTATACAATCGAAATTGGCTTTTTTATAATTGTACAGTTTTCTGTTAGCATGGTTTTTTGTTTTAACATAGGCCAGCGACATCGTCGACACGACAGCGTGATGGTCGCTTATGCCAGGAATCACAAGCGTTGACTGAACAAGTTCTGGTCGATTGGTAAGCAGAAGGTCTAAAATGTTGTTTCCCCGCGTTGGGGTGAGGACTAGCTGATGCAGAGCATGCAGGTTGACCATGTTCATCATTTCTGTATTGCATATTCCAGTAACTGTGGCGGTGTTCGATGCATCCCATTTCAAGTCCGGTAAATTGAAGTCTCCCCCAATGACCACGGTATCAGAGTGAATTTCATCAATCGCACTTTGAAGTCGAGTGAGAACATCCGGCGATGCATTAGGGGGACGATAAAAGCTACATACTGTTAAGGCGATGCGGTTCGGAAGTTCTAGTTTGCACAACACTACTTCACTCACGCCAGCATCAACGTCAATCTGGGAGGACCTAATGCTACTATCAATGAGAATGAACACACCCCCTCCATGACCGTTCCTGTCTTTTCTGTAGCAGGTGTAACCAGTTGGAAATACCTCGTGGTCACCAATGTCAGGATCTAACCAGGATTCCGTACCGAGAATCACGGAAGGCTTAACAGTTTCTACTAAGGCGGAAAATTCATCTCTCTTATTCTTTATGCTCCTGCAATTCAGCAGAAGAATACTAATGTTCACAGAACTAGACTGGCACGGTCACTTCTGTGGGGTCACATGCATTGTTGCATCATCGCAGACAAACTTCTGCCCGTTCAAAAGAAGGTAATCGTACCTAAGCATAGCTTTCGCGCCATCCTGTTTTTGTGCTTTTGCATATTCCCACAAAATTTTTCTTTTCTTTCGTACTGCTTCGGAGAAATCTTCGGAAATACTGCGTGGTGTACCGTTGTTGAACTTGAGTTGCGCCAGCTGTCGGCGAAAATGGGCGTTAGGGGGCCGGCAAGTCCCGTTAAGACGGTCCATGATGCGGCGACAGTAAGGGTCAGCACGTTGGTGAGATAAGAACAAACCACACTCGCTTGGAAAAGTTGGGTCCACAGTAGCTAAGGACGAAATAGGTAGGGAAGAGACGGCCGAAAGCTCCTCGAGTGCGGCAGTTGCAGGTTTGTTAAGTGGCTCCGAAGAGTGCGGGCAATGCGAAAGTGCGTCGGCGTCTTGATGTTTGTTTCCCGACTTGTATGTAATCCTGAAGTCGTATTCTTGTAAGCGAAGAATCCAGCGACCATGGCGGCCGGACAAGTTCTTGATTATCGACCGCCAGGACAAGGCGTGATGATCCGTAACCACAGTAAAGTGGCGGCCGTGGAGATAAGGTCGAAAATTTTGTATCGACCATACGACCGCTAGGCACTCCTGTTCGGTGATGGTATAATTCTTTTCGGCAGGGGTCAGTGCACGGCTCGCGTATCAGTGCACGGCCCGCGAGACCAATCTTCTCTCGTGAAGCTTCGTCTCGCTGTAGGAGAATTCCACCAATGCCTTGACCACTAGCCTCTGTATTCAGGAGCGTAGGCACGGTTTCGTCGAAATGGCAGAGGACTGGCTCGGATGTGAGTGTACACTTCAGTTGGGCAAACGCCGCTTCACATTCAGGAGACCACACAAAGGCGACGCCTGATTCGAGCAACTTGTGCAATGGTGAAGCTATTGAGCCGAAGTCTCGAATGAATCTGTGAAAATAAGAAGCAAGGCCGAGGAAACTGCGCAAATCTTTGGCTTTTTCAGGACGCGGGAAGTGTTGGACAGCAGAAATCTTGTCTGGATCGGTACGAATACCGTACTTGATTACGATGTGGCCTAACACTTTTTTTTGTCTTGCTCGCAAAACAGCACTTTTTAGTGTTCAGCTGAAGGCCTACGTTTGCAAGGCACGTCAGAACTTCGTCCAGTCATTGCAAGTGCTGAGAGAAGGTTGACGAGAAAATAACGATATTGTCTAAATATCACAAGCAAGTCTTCTATTTCAAGCCTCGTACAACTGTGTAGATCATCCGCTCGAATGTTGCTGCAGCATTGCAAAGGCCGAACGACATGACGTTGAATTTGTACAGCGCATCTGGTGTTGAAAACCCTGTCTTTTTTTGTCATCCTCATGCATGGGTATTTGCCAGCAACTCGGACGCAGGTCTTGGCTTGAGAAGTACTCGGCACCTTGCAGTGAATCCAAAGCATCGTCTATGCGTGGCATGGGATAAACATCCTTGTGGGTAATCTTATTAGGTGCTCTGTAGTCCACGCAAAATCGCACGAAGCCATCTTTTTTCCTTACTAAAACAACAGGGGATGACCAAGGACTCGCGGAGGGACGTATAATGTTCGGTTGCAGCATATCGCCTACATTTTGTTCAATGACCTGACGCTCGGACGAAGAGACGCGATATGCTCGACGGCGTACGATGCAAGTGTCATCGGTCTGGATACGATGCCTAATAATGAACGTCTGTCCCAGAGATGAGGAATGGGCATCAAACAATCTCCTATGGTTTTGTAGCAAGGCAAGCAACTCATCTGTCTGTGAAGAGGTCAGCTCTGGACTAACAGTCGCAGCAAGAACAGAAACGCTTGATGAACGTCCAACAGAAGGAAGGTCAGAACACGCTGGCATAAGCGAGACAACAGAGACAGGTTGGGATTCGGTAACACAAGCCATTGTGGTGCCTTTAGTAATGAGAATTTTCTCAGACGTCTGGTTTGTAGCGTAGAGAAGTCGGGAGCCATTGTGGAACCACGCTAGACCTGAAGCAAGGGCTATACCTCTTGTGAGACAGCGTGCAGATGGTTGGACAAACGCGTAACCAGAGTCGATCCCATTAGAAGTGATGGCAACTATTCGCTTATGACCAGGTGGTAGCTCGGTATCTTCCGCAGCGAGCAAGCGAACGGGCTTATCATCCGCATAAAGGGTATAGACAGTTTCTATCATACGAACAACATTTTCTCGACAGCAGATGGAAGCATTCGCCGTAGACAGAAAATCCCAGCCTAATATAAGCTAGTGCGCACACGAACTCAGCAAGGCGAATTGCACAAAATGGAGAATACCAGCTATAAAAACACGGGCGGTACACATAGCGGCAGGTCTAATGGCGTCCCCTTGAGCAGCAAGCAGTGTAGGCCCATCATAAGGGGTGGTGACTTTTCGCAGACGTGAGCACAAGGAACAATCAATCACAGACATACAAACGCCAGTGTCTATTAAAGCGTCCACGTACGCACCTTCTATTGAAACAGATTTCGTATTATAGGGATGCACTGGAGGCATTTCTCTCTTTTCGTTCAATGCAGCTTTTCTTCCAAAAGATGCAGAGGTTTGTTCTCCGGGCATTGGTTGGTGAATTGCGAGACAGGTCGCGATGGAGACGTGGAGCGGCGGAGGGGTGATGGTGACCGGCGTCTTGTAGAGCAGTAAGAAGTGGTTGGCTCAGATGTCGCAGTTGGAGACGGTGAGCGACGTAGCGGCGGATCATAAGGACGACGTTGGAAAGCGGACCCGCTTGTCCCATCATACCGTCCGTAGGGGTAGAATCCACAACACTCGTCCTCCTGACGCTTCCGACAGAAGCGTACAATGTGTCCCCGGTAGCCGCAGTAATAACAGATCGGACGAGATGGCCGCCATAGTGGGTGAAAGGGCTGGCTGGGCGCACTCGTAGTTAACGTCGTGCAAAGCAGCGTTGGAGGGGAGTGGTGGACTTGGTGTTGTTGAGAGGCCGAAAGATTGCTGCTCTTCCAGTATAATCGCCCGGATCATAGCACGCAATGAGGCATCAGTCATTGTTGTATTTTCAGCGCTGTCCGGCTGTAACCGTTGGGACTCAAGTTTCTCTAGGCGTTGGCACGGGGCAACAACGTCAGCGACTGTGGTTGGGTTTTGTATGGCTAAAGCATTGAACGCAACCGGGCTGATCCCTTTCAATAGATGACGAACTGTTTCTGATTCAGACATGGACGTCCTGAAACGGTGACAGAGAGCAAGCACATCCTCTATGTACGAGGTGTAAGGCTCACCTCATTGTTGCTTGCGAGCATCCAGTGTCTTCTTCGCGAGAGCTGAACGAATCGCCGGGGTGCCGAAAAATTGATTGATTGATTGATTGATATGTGGGGTTTGACGTCCCAAAACCACCATATGATTATGAGAGATGCCGTAGTGGAGGGCTCCGGAAATTTTGACCACCTGGGGTTCTTTAACGTGCACCCAAATCTGAGCACACGGGCCTACAACATTTCCGCCTCCATCGGAAATGCAGCCGCCGCAGCCGGGATTCGAACCCGCGACCTGCGGGTCAGCAGCCGTGTACCTTAGCCACTAGACCACCGCGGCGGGGCACCGAAAAATTGGCAAAGCTATTGCTTGAAATGTGTCCAGTCCGTGATGTCCGTTTCATGATTGAAATACCATGCTTTCGCTACGCCTGTCAGATAAAAGAAACACGGCGAAGCTTGGTAGGATCATTCCAGTTGTTAGTGAAACTCGCTCGATTGAATTGGTCCAACCAATCCTCCACATCTTCACCTCGAAGTCCGGCAAACGTGGGTGGCTCACGCTGGTGCGCGGTGATAATACACGATGGATAGGCCGCGGTAGCCGGGGCCGTGGAGGTTGATGCAGAAGCGCCGGTTGGCTCGTCCTGAGGCATGTTACCGGACACCTGGCACAGACGACGACCTGAGCGGAGCTCCAGGAGGTAAAGCGGGCTGGGAGAGGACGAAAGATCGCAGAGCACACTCCACCACTTGTGACGCAACGGTGAAGGCAACCTTTACTAGGCCCAGAAAACACGATGAAGCGACCACACCCAAGGAACAGAACTCAGGCAAGCCAAGTCCCCACAGCAGATGAAGATGACGACCACTCATGATGATTAACATGTGTAAAGACAGTAGATGTGCTTAATGAATGCCTATAATAATAATAATAATAATAATAATAATAATAATAATAATAATAATAATAATAATAATAATAATAATAATAATAATAATAATAATAATAATAATAATAATAATAATAATAATAATAATAATAATAATAATAATAATAACATTATTATTATTATTATTATTATTATTATTATTATTATTATTATTATTATTATTATTATTATTATTATTATTATTATTATTATATTTAGCTTGGTGATTCACAGGTCGCCACCTTATAAAAAATTACACTCTGTCATCCCCGCCTTCTGTTATCACAAGAACTGTTCCCTTACGCCCTCATCAAAGATGACTCGATGGTTTCAATCCCCTTCTTTTTCGTCTTCTCCATTTATCGTATTGATCACCCCGCCCTCGAAAAATTGACGTATTATCTTTAGGTTCTTTCCTATGTTGATGACAAGTGAATTAAAACATTTGTACTTTTTATTAAAAAAATGTAGTTCTTCTGCTGTATTTAGCAATGTCAACCTCGGAGAAGTCGCGTCGATTGCCCACATCTTTCTCTGAACGATGAAGAGCGAAAAGTGAAATTAGCCTAGTCTTGATAAGAAAATCACCTTACTGCCTGGCTACCCTATGCTGTCCAAAAAATTCTGCAAATACCCTACAAATGAGGTAATTACCGTACGGTTGCTAACCGTGCTCGAGTATCTATCGGCAGCGTTTTTTGACCATGCAGAAAATGTGTTGCAGCACAGCTTTGAAGAGAGTTCACTCACTCATTTTTGCGCCATTTGAGGTACTAAGCATTGTTCCGTACTTCGTTGTCAGCTTTAAGGACAAGCAATGTTAGAATGAACAGCAGACATAAATGTAGCGAATGTTGCACAATCAAACGTATTTTGTCAATTCAGGGCTCGACTGCGTGTGGCAACGATTTCGACTACTAAAAATCTGTCACAATTGTGAGAATGGGTGAATGAGTGTGTGTAGAGGACTCAAGAGCTTTATTTTTATGTAGAGTTGTAAAGGTTGTTTTTTTAGACAATACAAGTTGTTTATCCGTGAGACACCTGTCATCTTCACACATAAATTTCACGACTAGGTAGAACGACTTTGCCGCAGATAAAATGCTACTGTTATGGCTAATTAAAAAAGAATCTATACTGACTTTTACTCCACTTTAGGACCGTCGTTTAGAATTGGAAAGTTGAAATATTAGCATGCTATGGTGCATGACTACTTATAGCATAGCTATATTTTAGAACTCATTAAAAATGTGCGTAATAGAATAATTTATTCAAAATTGAAAGGTGATGTCAAAAATGAACGTGGCTGGCGTGCACGAAACGCTACCCCTCTATTACATCAAACTGAAACAATATGCACGTCCATGTTATTTACGCTATGCAATGTATTCCCACCTCGACATAAAGTTAGAGTGCGAAAACGACAGGAGCCTAACCGTGAGAGAATTTTCATTTTAAAAACCGCTATCGCATAAAAGCCCACCTTTTATGGGCAGCCCCTAACTCTTACCTTTTGTGGTGCAGCCCCCAAGAAGACGTATAACGTTGGGATGATTTACTTCCTTGAGCATACAAAATTCCGACAGCAAATCTTGCTCCTCAGCTGGTGTCCAGTTACCTTGGAACAGAAACAAGCGTGCAGGCTGAATACTTTTATCGGCGTTTTGAAATAGCATATTAATTTATTAACGTCTTTCTTGTGTGTAGCGCCATTTGCTTACTACAAAATAAAATGAAAGCACTAGCAGAAAAACAATATTTCATCGGTAAAAAAAGATGCAGAACTTTTTAAACCAGTGACCCGGCACTTTTATTGCAGATAACCTGCATGATCTCCCTGTATACTGAAGTTTCTTAGGGATGAGAAAAGCACATTCAAACACTCAATGAAACACTTCATTCGTTGGACCTGGTTTCCTTGAAATGTAATTTTAAAACATTGTCACTTTACCACCATCATGAAGCAGCGCAAGCAAAAAGTGAGTATGACTATATAAAGCAAACACAACCTCCTGAAGTCATGATGAGAGCGGTGCTTAAGCCATCTGGCACAGCAATTACACCGTATATGGAACAAGTGCCAGTTTAATGAACCGAAGAGTACGATCGCAGTCTTTTTTTACCATAGTAAGCAGGCCTAGGTTTTCGAACGTAAAGAAAGAATACTCTTGCGCTTCATCCTACATGCATATAAACCTCTACGAGGATTTTAAATATAAATATTCAGAGTGCGCAGGCATGGTTACACACACATAAAAAAGACATTGTTCATATTTTTGAGTGAAAGACAAGCAGGTAGGGTAAAAAAATGTGGCATATTCTACGTACCTAGGAATCGACGTTATACGAAGCATGCATGAGGAGGGAAGGTGACCATGTTGCATTTTTTCTAGTCAGCCACACGTCATTAAATGACGCTAAATATATGTCAAAATGTTGCACGCACAGACATATCTTGAACATTAGCAGATGTTTTTTTATATAAGCAGTTCTTTGCAATCGCGCAACGATGCCAACTGGAACATTAGTATTAGAAACACCAGAAGCTGATATGCAGCGCTGATGCTCACCAGGATGCTGGTCCTGAATGCTGCTACATAAATCAACTTCAGTGCATCGCAACCAACCACAATTGGCGTTAACGCGACGTGATGACTCTATCAAAGGAGTAATATGTCATGTGTATAAACTTTGATAGGCAGCACTGCAACCTCTATTGACGTTTTACGAAGATTAGCGTCTATAGATTTGAAAAGTATTTCAGAGACCAGGCTTAGCTCTGTGGTAAAACGCTTCATTGCCACGCAGAATGCTTGGGTTCAATTCCAGCTGGGACCCTGACATTTATTCTTTGTATTAATTGGGTCGACGCTACGGATGTTGGGTATTTATTAACTCTCGCGCGTGAAAATTGCCCATGTGTGTTCTTGTCAATCCTGGGTAGCTAAAAAGAGTCAATCACCTGTGGCACATATCCGCATACCAGCGGCTCACACCTGACCGTTGGGTAATTGATTGATATGTGGAGTTTAATGTCTCAAAACCATCATAAGTTTATGAGCGACACCGTAGTGAAGGGCTCCAGAAATTTAGACTACTTGGGGTTCTTTAACGTGCACCCAAATCTGAGCCCAAGGGCCTACAACACATCCATCTCCATCGGAAATGCAGCCGGCGCAGCCGAGATTCGGTCGCGCGACCTGCGGGTCAGCAGCCTAGTACCTTAGCCACTAGACAACCGCAGCGGTACCTGCCTGAGGGTATGTGCCACTGTCTGGCGAGAAGTGTTGGACGACGTACGCGACGGGATGGTGGCATTATCCATGTCTTGATCAGCACGTCATATTCATCAAACCATCTAACATTCCTATGCTAATTTCAGTTCAAGCCAAGGCAAAATGGTGACCACGGGAGCAATCAAACCTAAGTGGATAGATAGATAGATAGATAGATAGATAGATAGATAGATAGATAGATAGATAGATAGATAGATAGATAGATACGCTCTAAGTCACTGAAGTTCGCTAAGAAATTCTTCGCATTTACTAGGTAAGACAGTTACTGGTCAAAAAATGAAGGCAATGAAACACACTTTTGCCCCGCTACACAAACCTCTACAGAGTGGCATAGCTTCTGTCGCTTGGTTATGTATGTATGCTCTGTGCTGGAGAAGCAGGGTAATTTTTTTCAGTGTCATCGAGTGTGACTATGCATCGATAAGCATCAGGTGCTGGCCACTTCTTTTAAACCGCAAAGCCGACTTGCTTCTTAAGCTGGTCTCCACAGAAGTGTAGTGATTCGTGAAGTAGTAAAATACTGTCAGTTATATACAAGCAGGCTCGTATATCTATGTTGCTTCCGGTTCCCACATAGCAAAAGTCATTGTATGATTGCCATGAAGCAGACGATGAACCCAATGCTCAAGTTTCATCATGCTTACCTCCAGAATACATATGCAGACTGCAACTTATGTTTCGCTTAGCCTCTGGGAGTTACACAGTGCATACTAAATGAGAGACCATTCCACAGATGTATAATAATAAAAAGGCAATACAGAGATGCATACAACAAACTTTAAGATGTGAAAAACAGAGGGCATGCAGCTAGCACATGCACGATCTTGATGATTCGCCTTTTGTGGGACGAATCAGCACCCTCCTTGTTTGCCAGCAATGCAGCCAATTTTTCTCAAGCGGTCTGAAAAGACCCGCAGATACCACATCAATTGTTTGTCTCAGTTATTAAGCTTCTCGCAGTGCCCGTTAATCGACGTCGGCTTATAGTATTGATGATAAGCAAGTCACCTTTGAGCATCTTGACTGCCACCGTGGTGAAACCTCGAACACCACCGATGTCACGGGCACGGGCAAGAACAACGCGGCCAAACTCTCCTTCACCCAAACTTTGTTCCAAAATGAGATTCTCTCTGGGGAACTCCCACTGCTCGTCCACCTAAACGGCAAAATGAACAGTAACATCACTGTAACCCTACAATAGCAAGGATATGATGTTTTCACTTACTTATACCAGAGATTCGCTCTTAAACGGACACCAAAGATGACGCCTTTGGTCCAGCCAGTAAACTGCAGCTGTTTTTTTTTCATTTAGAGAGTTTACCCAGCCGCATAATATATAATTATGTAAATGTAGGCCACTTTCGTCTACGTAAATTACAAGTACTCGAGAGTTCAAGACGTAGAGCCAAGAATCATAGTCCATTCTGCAGTACCAAAAGCACCATTCTTTCCACGAAAAGACGCTTGGTAAGACAAAAAGGACGCAAGACAATGATACAAAAGGTGACGTCACTTTGATGTTCCAGTCCCACTTCTTTCATATGTCACAGGTTTTTTTCTATCAGTCGTCCACCGTAAACTACATACTTATAGGACCAAAGGAATTTAAGCGTGCTCTAAAAGAGGCAGAAGCTTAAGATGGCAGGTTTCAAGAACTGTGATCAAGACAACAGGGTTAAGTTCAGAATAAAAAACCGTTGATATCTGCAGCACGACACTTGCATTCAGAGGCTAAAGTTGTGCTCTAAATTTCCAAATAAAACTAGAGCCTTCATTTTTTATTACAATCATAAACACTTTCCCTGGCAAAATTCATGATAGTTGAGCTTACAAAAATAATTTGTCAGTCTAAATTGATTTCTTTCGCATTAGGGTCTCTCTAAGTAGGGGCAGGTCAAAAGAACTAAGGTTTAGTTTATTGTGCCTAATTGCTTTTGCAGTGGCACCTCATTCGTAACGACAATTCAGTATCTGCGTCTTTCTCTCTCTGTCTGTGAGAGAGAGAAAGAAAGAAAATCATCGACGAGTCCACGTCAGCTCTCCAAGTGTCACCCTCAATATCAACACACTTATATTCATTGACTGTATTACATTGTTCCAGATTTGCCACTTTGAATCCTAGATTTGTGCAGTGCACCTTGATTTAATCTTGCCTACTTTTTTTATCTGCCTGTCACCCTTCTTTTCTGTGTTATCTGAGGGGTGTCACGAACAATAAACAGTTGTAATTTTGCGCACATGCGTGTCAAGTATTTCTGTTTCGACCATGGCGTGACAGTATGCGGAGTCTAAACAATGCATGGCGGCGCAGCAACTCTGAACAGGCAGCGCCATTATCTGGTAGAAAAGTAGAAATCTCGAATGTATATCACTCGTTTTTTTTTTCCCCAATGCGCTCCCACTTGCTTACGTGCTCGTGCAGAGCATGTGCGGTGCGTTATAGTCATCTCACAACGTACCACCTGCAGTGCGTCTTCAAAATGATCCCTGAGCTGAATAAGCACTTCTGAAAAGCGAACCTAACAAAATCAGTAAAGCTTGTTAGACACGTTTGATTTGGAGCAGAAGGTAGAAGACGAGGGCGCTCGAGTCACTGCGAAACTCATTCGTCAGGTCCGTGTCAATACCGTGTATGACGTATGCCTCGAGGTAAGCCTCAATCTGTGAAGATGAAGCCACGTACTCTATCGATATGCTGCGTTGTGGTTCATCAATATTATATAATTGTTGTTCTGATGCAATGTAAAACAGTAGCAGCCGTGTACTGTCATTTTCAAACGTTTGCGGCGTGTTAAAAAATCACAAAACTAAACTTGTTGAGTTAACGCATTATGCCTATTCATTGCAAATCGTCATCGTTTTGTCTTTTTTCTTTCTTCTGAAATACTGTAAATACTTTATTCGTTTTCTTTTTATTGTGTTTCCCATTTTAAACTTACCAAATTTATATACGCTCTGTTAAAACCCTCATTGAGGACTGCAGTAGTCATGTATAAATTAAATAAATAAATATGTCCAAAAAGTCTTGGAGTCATGCTTTCCGTGCCGCGGGAGCATGACCCGTTTACTTCGCCATGAGGCAACGAACATAGTTTTGACCAGTGTGGGGTACGTTGAAGTGGTCATCTCGCTTTTTCCGGCTCTCGTGTCGTTCTTGCTCTATCTTTCGCTAACGCGGCTCCATGTTCGGTTCCCCCGAAATGACTTGCAATGGAACCACGACAGTTTTACATGTGAAGAGCTGCCTTTGATTTTGTCTGCATTTCTGCAACAGCCCCAGACACAACAATACTTCGGACTTCACCAACGCTTCCGTGGGGTCACTTCCTTCATTGCAGAAAGACAACTTCGTACAGCGAGCGTCTCGTAGCGTTCTAAGCTAACGGCACGACGCCGAAGTTCCCCGCACCGACTGCAGAATGCGTTCTGCGCGTATCGCACATAAGGTCCCTAGATAAAACAAGTTTCCAAGGTAACGACACCTTCCCATTTCCTCCTCGCTTATGTTTTTGGATCGCCCCCTAAAAGGTTCCAAACTATTATAAAAAGCGAATGTTTAGGTTCAGTTGGAACGCTGAGGGTGGTCGCTAAGTGCGGATGTGCGTCGACATCGGCTTCCTGTTCTTGGAACTGCTTCGACTGGTTTTATCACATCCGCCTCTTTTTAGTGGGCACCAACCAACGCAGCTTGTTCCCAGGAACAAGCAAATGACAAGTTTTTACCGGTGGATGGAGTTTTTGAACTTTTATGAGACTTTTTCTACCTCGTCTCATTACCGTGTAGCTAGCCCCAACGTGATTTGCTCGTGGGCACGCTGAGGCGAGCGATAGGCCTAGCCATACGCGTCGCGCAGATTGACGATGGCCTCCAACGACAGCGTCTCGGCGGCACAAGGCATGGATATTGATACAGAGGAAGCGGAATGCTCAGGATGGATAGCGTTGTGAGCAGGAAGAAAAGCTTGCCGAAAAGGCACATTTTTCTCACCCTGCGCTGGAGAAAGGGGATGCCTATGGTGGCGTTCATATTGCCGTCTAATCGCGAGGCGTGATGAGATGCGTAGAGAAAGCCTCTAGGATCCCAAATCACCAAGTATTACTTCAAGATTATCGTCCGGCCACAAGGTGGACTGGATGTCAGGAAGGCGGACCTGATCGCAATCAAGAGAACACTCACCAAGACAGCTTTCTTGATGGCAGAGCAAACCTGTGAAGATACATTGTGTGCCAAACCTTTCCAAAACATCTTGATCGTAGCCCCGCCACAGGAAAATGATGCTCGGGCCTACGCTAAGGTGCAGCATCACTGTGTTGGAACCATCATCATCAAAGTAGCAGCTTATGTGGCTGCGTCTGACGACACCTGCAAGGGGGTGATCCGTGGAATCAACGCAGACATCAGAGAAGCATAACTGACAGACATGATTGTCAACTGCAGTAATCCTGGAGCCTTAGGAGTACGAAGAATTAAGAAAACTCCAAAAATAATAGAGCTGTTCGACGAAATAAAAGTCCTCCAACGTGTACTGTATGATGGTGTGCGCTACCCTTGCTCTCTATACCACAAACAAGTGGACATCTGCTACGCCTGTGGAAATTTTGTCCACAGGGCAGATGTTTGCCCAAAAGGCGAAAATCCGAGAAGGTGTCGAGGTTGCGGCATGTTAACGCCACCTGCTGATCATCACTGCGGTCCAAAGTGTGCTATGTGTGAACGACCACACCACACAGTGGACCACTAATGCAAGAAGAGGTTCCAGGTGCCCTACATCGTGCATCAATGACGCTGGCAGCACAGGCCTGCTCACCAAGCACTCCTGGCAGCAGGCTCAACTGACTCGGAGGCAGCTGGAAACTCTGAAGGAGGGAAGTGTCCCTCCTCCCGACGCAAAGCCAGATCGACATCAAGGACGCCTGGGGGACGCTCAAGATTTCGTTCCCAATCAGGTTCTCGTTCCCGGTCCAGAGATCGCCCAGACAGCAGGCACCAGTCTGGTACCAGGGGACGCGGCAATGCCAGACACTCTCGCTCAAGAGAGCGCTTTGACTTCATGGTCCGGCTTCACAAACCAAGAAGGTGGGCGGAAAAAGTCAACATGGGTGGTCCACCTGGTGCGCAGGCAATACAGGGTAGTTCGCCAGTGCACGGAAAAGAGCAGTCTGAAATTTGGGCTTAAAGGTGTGAAAATGCAAAGAGGCTTTGCAGGTAGTGAGATCAGAATTCGAGCACTTTTGGAACTCGTGCTAACCTCGTGAGGCGGAGTCTCCTATTCTGATTCCGGTGCGTGGACCAAAATGAGAGTAAGGCCATCTCGCCACCAGCGTCATCAGAAGGAAAAAAGGCGAGGTTGGAGATTACTCCTAGTCAGCCCTCTAATTCACAAACAATCGCACAAACATCGCTATATTTCATTAATAAAACCATCAACCAAATTAGACAAGCCATAGCTACACAGTCAAACGTGATTGAGCACAAGAATGGAAATCCCCCTCATTTAACACGCAGTGTAGGAGTATTGGAATCTAAAATGAAAATGGTACACTTGGGCAAAACTGTTAAGGCAAGAAAGGTACAGCAGGAGCCTGATTGTGGGGACTGCAACGAGCAGGAGGACTCGCCACAGGCCATGTTAACTCAGTCATTATCAAAATGGCTGGTAAAACTGGTAACATTATTTTGGGGCAGTGGAACTGTGCAAGCTTCCTAAAACGTAAGGCTGCACTGCTGCAGCAGATCAAGGTGCAAGAGATTAGGCCACACATTCTGTTCTTGCAGGAAACTCTCAAAAAGAATATATGCCTTTCGGGATACAGATCCGTGTGTCAAAAACTGGATAAAGACCCATGCATTGCTACCATAATACGAAAGGCCACCTCCTTCATGGTGCACGAAGTCGAAATCTGTGAGGCGGACTGGATGACTGGCCCTGAGGCACAAGTGATAGAGATTGTCCCCAATGATAAAATTTGCCAGAATATTTTCATCTTAATTCTGTACAGCCCCCCTTCAGCTGAAAAACACAATCTCCGGGTTAGTCCTAGTAAAACTGCATCCGTAGTGAAGGATAATCCCTGGGTGATAGCTGGTGATTTCAATTCCTCGCACTCAGCATGGGGTATACGATACAGTCCAATAAAGGACACAATTTGGTTGCTGCACGCTCATATTTATATCTTTCATTTATCTCAGACCCTCGTTTCCCCACTTGACTAGAAAACTCGGTATTCAGGGACACTATGCGGGATCTCTGTTTCACAAAAAACGCTTCAGCAAGGTCGTTTAACCTGCAAAAAGACCTGGGAAGTGTTCATTGTGTATATCTAGCATGATTTCTATCATAGAAATCATGCTAGATATGCAGCACCCACCTCCTAAATGTTATTAATATGTATATTGGGATCTCTTCAGAGGAATTCGAGGTGAAGATGAAACGGTATATGGCAATATTAGTGACCTTTTCGCTCAGGTTCAGAAGGATATCACAAAAGCCTATAAAGTGATCACAATGGATCGAAACATGCTTAGCATGGATTCCCAATTTGCACATCTATTGGAGACCAAGCACACTTTTATTGAAAGGTGGACTACACAAAGGTTAAACCCTAGGCTAAGAAAGAAAGTTTCAGAAATCAGAAAACTTATCGAAGAGCACAGTGATAAATTAAACAAACAACAATGGGGGGATGTTTGTTTAGCAGCCAATGGCGCGATGCGAAAGAGAGGAAAATGGACACTCCTTAGGCGTATATTAGATGACGGGCAAAGTAAGGGAAATCAAAAACTAGCGTTTCGCCTGCTTAGTAACAAAGCTAAAGCAAAGGGTACTTCAGAAGTAGACCTCCTGCAGACCCTAGCCAACAAATAGCTTTAGCTAGCCCTAAATTCGAGTTCTCAATCTTCGCTCCATTATGGGACATTCCAGCCCCGGAACTGAATGCTCCTTTTATGGAGGCAGAAATAAAAGAGGTACTATAAACCTGAACAGTAGCTCTGCTCTGGGACCTGATGGAGTTACTAACAAGTTCTTTAGGAATCTGGATAATAAAGCTATCCAGACCGTGGTTAAGGAGGTTAATAAAGTTCGGGAGGACGGACTGGTCCCCTCAGACTGGTAAATGGCCTTGGTAATCCTAGTCCCGAAACTAGGCAGGTTTCCCAGCTTGGAGAACCTTCGGCCTATATCCTTAACCTCATGTATTGGTAAGGTTATGGAACATGCCGTGCATAATAAAATATCTAGGTACCTTGAGCACGAGGGGCTCTTCCCATACAATGTGATAGAATTCCGACTGGCTCTTTCCACCCAGGGTGTTATGCTTCTACTCAAAACACGAATCTGAGACTCGCAGGGCAAAGATGTCAAGGGAATCCTCTCTGTAGATTTAACGAAAGCCTTTGACAGAATCACTCATGAAGGCATTTCTAAAGAAATCTCTGCTTGGAACTTGGGAAACTTTTTTTCTTTTGTACGCCTATTTCTATAAAGCAGAATGGCAGTCATACGCATGGAGCATTTGACATCAGAAGTATACACACTTAGAAACAGAAGTACTCCGCAAGGGGCGGTTATTTACCACCTTTTATTTAATATCGTCATGAGCAAACTATCAAATAAGCTTCCAGCAGCACCACACATCGTCCATGTATTATACGTGGAAGGTAAACAGTTTGATGTCCAGGATAATTGAAGGCTACTGTAGAACAAGCTCTCCTAGAAGATCTTGATGCAACTGAGTCTTTCCTGGCAGACACAGTACTTGCGCTCTCTCCAGAGACATCATAGCTCCTGCTGTATAGACAAGCACGACGGGGGCTAGGGGATTAAAACCCCTTAGTGAAGTACCCATCAGTATTCACACTGTTGATGGACGCGACATTCCATAAGTAGATTCCACTAAGATCCTGGATCTTGTGATAGATGCCAAATGATGTAATTTCAGGACCATAGCTCACCTAACCACAAAGGGAGTAAACATAATTAGGCTAATCGTGAGAGTTTCCGGTAGGAAAGGCGGAATAGGGGAAGACATGCTGTTTAGTGTTCTTATGCTTTACTTATGAGCTACGTGAACCACATAGTAACGGCTCTCAATTGGACGCAATCAGAAAAGAATAAGAGAGCAACACGTATGCGCAAAAGCGTAAAAAAGGTGCTCGGTATCCCAATAACAACCAGTACAGAGATGCTTTTTGGGTTAAGGCTCCGTAATACCATGAATGAGCTAGCAGAAGCACAACAAGTGGCACAAATTACCAGAATATCCAGTACCAAAGTGGGAAGAAACCTGTTAAGCGCCGCAGGCCTGCAACCTAGCATCAACAAAGGTGAGGCAATTCAGCTTTACAATCATGTCAGGGAGTCGATCATTGTTGACCCATGCCTAAGAAACACAAATCCAGAGTTTAACAAGGGTTGAAGGCTCATGAGGGTAAAAGCATTCCTAAACAATCTGACGGGTACAGAAGCATTCGTGGATGCAGCCCATCAGGAAAATGCCGGGAGATTTTCAGTCACTATCGTGGACCACAAAAGAGACCTCCTCTCGTCCGCCTCAGTTTACACCTTAACGGCAGAAGTAGCTGAACAGGTAGCGGTGGCTATGGCGCTACGAGATCCTAAACGCACCACTATTTACACTGACTACCAAGTGGCTGTACGGGCCTTTCAGTCGGGTCTAATTTCAAGAGGCAGCTAGTATTCTTAAAGGCAGGCCCATTCGAGACGAACCTCGCCACATCATCTGGTTTCTGGCTTACTTAAGTTGGCGTAATACCGGGCCGCCCGAACTCTAATGAGATCGCTCATGATCGTGTGCGAGGATTTATAGGCTGCAGCAATCAGGAGCACTCTAGTAGTTCGGAATAACTTGAGTTCGACGATCCGCTCGTCACTTTTCACAAGATTGCCTCACACTACAAAGGCACTAGACAAGTGTTCCCATCCCCCCCTCCTCCCCATGAACCTAATAGAGCTCAGCTCGCTGGGAATGCTCCAAACGGACTCTTACCCCTCAAGAAGCTTCTTCAGAATGGTACATGCGGAGATGGACCCAACATGGCCAGACTGCGGAGAAGAAAACTCATTACAACGCATGCTCTGGTGATGCCCTGCGTTGCAGGACTGCTGTCAAGAAGCCTGATGCACCATTGCCATCAATGACCCGAGCTACGACGTCCAGCTACTGGCTGTCCGGAAGGCCCGTGAGAGGGCGGAGAGGCTCAGCTTCCTTGTCCCGACATGGTTCTAGTCAGAAGTTGGATGTATACACATCTCATCCTCTTCCTTCTGGACCAAATAAATGTCTTTTATCTCTTCTCTCTTTAGGTTCAGTTGCTATGGTGAATAGATGTAAATAAATGAAAATGGAAAGAAATGGGTCGTAGAAAAGACGGATATTTATATGAACATAAACAGTACAACACAAGAGCAAGCGGGATGTGCGTTACTCAACTAACAATGTTGTGCAGGTTTATATCTACACCGCTAGCCATGGCGTCTCACGTCATGCATCGTAGTTCGTCCAGTTATAGCTAGTCCAGTTGTTCCACTGCGTTTTGTTCATGCTGTGACAGAGTGAACGCACTGCTTGCGGGATTCTGTCAGTGACCAGAGGGCGTGATGTTGTGATGAGTGATTACAGTCGGCTTGTGCACACGCAAAGAAAAAACACAGCCAGACTGGTACGAATGCTTGACTAGCAGCACTGTGATGACAATTTTTTTAATGTGCTCATTTGTACAATCGTGATGACAGGTGATTCTGGTGCTGTGCGCGGAACTTCCTGAAAAGTGAGCGTTCTACTGATGAGGTGCCTCGAAGCAGCGCATTTCGACTTCTTTAGTTCGTGTTCTACCCAACTGGTCAAGCGTGAAGTGTTCCTCAACTTGCGTTGATTACACCCTCCAGCCGCTCGTTATACGTGCACACGCACAAGAATTTGTAACAACTGGCATCCACTAGACGCGCATTAAACACGCTCCTGACGTTTCAATAAAAACCGACAACTTAACTCACTTTGCAGATCCACGTGAACGTATATGCCGATAGAGTTGCACGAAAGCGTTTGCGTGATACGTTTTATAGCTACACTTCATGGAGGGCTTCCATTCGGTTAGTACAAAGTAAGCTGGAGAGAGCGAAACCGTTTTCTGTTGTTGTACGGCCACCGAGCATTCTTGAAAAACGCGGATATTACATTGAATGAGTACCGCGAAACAATCTTCGTCGACTTGGCGCATACTGAAACGCTCCTCTTCTTCAGTTTATGTCCTGGCTACGATTTTGTCTTTGGTCATGGCAAGAATCTGCTGGAGCCATATGCTCATGCGTACTCATTCTGAACCTTCTACATAAAAATAAATAACACCACCAGTTATTTGCAAGATTATGGACAAGGAATGCACCAATTACAGAGGCGGATGGTAGGAGGGGAAAGCGAGAAAGTGAGGAGAACGTCTTGACAACAATGAGTGACATACCTTGAAACTTGTTTCATGTAGTGAGCTTAGTCGCGCGTGCTTTCGCTTTGACGAAACACACTGAATCACCTGCGCCCTCTTCCACGCCTATCCTCAATTACCCCAAAGCCTGCCGCCAGAGCCAGGTGCGGCATTGACACTCTGCAAACTTCAGCTTTGGTTCTCTATAGCGCAGCAGAAAGATAATATCACACCAACTAGCCCCCCCCCCCTCTTTCGAAGACTGATAAAGTCACATTGGTCGGCCTGGCATGTGCAGTACGTTTGCAATTTGTTAATAGTCGCGGAGTTAATTACACCGCCTAACGTTTAGGCTCACTGGGTCACTTTGAAGGTGCAGCTTGGAAATTGTAGTTTTTATTCATCGATTGAGAAATTGTTGGCCCGATATGCCCGGTCTCTTTAACATCTTATAGTGTCTATCACCGGTATTTAAAAATACGCATACACCATTCCAGTCGAGGAACTGACGTCATCAATAAGGCACGTGTGCAGGTAAGAAATGCACTAACAAAAACATTTCACCGACTATTACAATACTGCCTAATTGAGCTCTGAGCGTGGTTGTTTAAATGTTTTGATTTTGTAGCAACTTGAAGAAAATGGTTCTGCTTCGGCAGCGCGCAATATTTCATTCTTGCGTCAGCAGCGCTGCATTGGACCAGCAAAACTGCATGACTTTGCAATCAAAAAGCCAGCGGATGCACAAAATTTTCAGAAGTTCGAGGCGAAAAATATGAACTGTGCCTCTACCCATTGTGAAGCTGAAAGCTTTGCAACATACCGGCCTGCCATGCGGACTCGAATCAAACTGCTCGGTGCAGATGTGGTAGTAGGTGTCAAAAGAGGTGCATCCACGTCAAAGGCAGCTATGTCATTTCAATAACTGTACTAGACAGTCTGCAAATTGCCTTAACGTCAAACAGAGCTGTAACTACTCCTGATCTCATGTCTATTCCCATAAAAGAGGATCAATCATCGGATTTTTACCACAAATGTGCAGGGCAGAAGGATGCATAGTGGGTCGGTTCTCTTCTTCAGCGACGTAAGCGGTGATATAAATAAACCCATTGCAAAAATACAAACTATATATGTACTTACACATTCATGAAAGTACTCTAGGTGTAGTTGCAGATATTTGAGGAACATATTCAAGCGAAAATGGAGGGATATCTTCGTTTATGAGTGAAATTCAGAGTAAAAGTTGTGGCATTCAAGACTGCCATTTGTGTTAGACATTAGTCCCCCGATTCATGCACTTGTGCTCCAGTGAATGATTGCATTGTTACCCTCCTTTTTTAAGCAATCACCTGTATTTGAATGCTTTATACACTCGTACTATGCATGCTACAAAAATATATGCATTCAGTCTAGAATTGCAAATCTATCTGTCCTTTACGACAACATTACTAATGTTTCAAATAAAATATGCTTACATTGCTGGGAAATGAGCTATTTGTGATCTTTTTACCACAAAGTTTTTGTTAGCACTTACTTAGCCTATTTTTAGGTGCACCGTGTCAGCTCTACTCTTGATGTGCATATAACTTGCCTGCACTTTGGAAAATGGTGATCCAGTGACGGATTCAGCGTGTGGTGTGGAGGACTGCATTGCGGCATCGGGGGCTGGAGGCGAAGCAGCGCTGCGGCTGTCAACGTAGTCTGAGGGAACTGACAGTGATGCTCTTGAGCCCAGGTACTTGTGCTTAGCGGCCACACGTCGCCTCCGCACAAGTGCCACCAGTGCTGCCACTGCCAAGGCTGACACCAGCAGGCCCGCCAAGCACAGCGATGCCACACAACCCGCTCCACAGGATGTTGCGGTAACAGGTGCCACTGACCCACTCGGCTCTGCATGCATTTATTCAGGTCATTCATTTAGGAAAAGTGTAAAGGCAAAGAATAAGAGGAAGATAATATTTAAGATAAAAAGGAGGGGAGATTGGCCAAGAGAGCATGTTTGTTGCCTGATACTTTTCACTTGTGTTACCAGAAAAGCGAGCGACAGAGGTGAAGGGAAGAATTGTTTACAGGTCACTATCGTATAGTACAACGAGTAAATGTACACGTATTGACCTGTACGTGGTCGTGCGTTAGGTTCTAGAGCTTTCGCCAAAAGCGCTGACACGGTGGACTAGCATTTAGGCGTGTCTCACTCAGGGGCTTCATAAGACATTTAAGATTTGATTGGGTAACATGAACACATCTCCATGCGCCTTAATGTTTCTCCTCCAAAAAGGGCTGGAAGTACAGAAGATTTATTACGTATTTGGCTGAGCTGCGTTCAGCCGCATACTGAGGACACACGTAAGAGTATGTGGTGCATATTCTCGAAAATGTGACGCTTGCTACAGTCAAGACTTAGTTATCGCTCAGTCTTGTGAAGGTATCGCCGATGGCAAGCAACACCCAGCCATATTTAAGCAGTATTGTTTCTTAACCTCTTCACAGCCGGAGCGAGAGAGTTCAGACCATCACCAATTCTACGAACGTTCTCTAAATTGCCGATGTTTAGGGTCATCCAGTAGTTATGTCATGAATGTTTTATGTCATTTAGCTACACAATAGGGCACTGATGTCATTGGGGAAACGTGTATTGATATGATGTCATCGTTAGTGAGTGCTAATTTTTTTCTCTCTCGGCCTACTTATTTCCAGCTGTTCCATAGTGACTCGGGATAAAATGCAATTTAATAGTATAACAAGATTTAGATGCCTTGATTAGCAGAGAACTGCATGCGGTTCCTTGGTTCAAATACCTGCTTATTATTTGAGTAGCCGTCTTAGTCACAAAATGTATATTCTGCAGGGCTTTGTTCTAATATGCAGCGGGAAGCTTCTTGGACGTCGGTCAACTCAGTGGCAGCTGACAAAGTATTAGGTGTTGCAATGAATCATTGCGTGACACTCATTCTAGAAACCACCAAAGCTGCTGTTGGAAGGTCTGCGAATTGTAAACTTGATATTGAAAAAAGAAAGTTAGAACTAACTTTGCAAAAAATGTTTCTGTCTTTTTCTGATTTTGTTCTCTCAAGTAAGTACTATTAGGAAGCGTGGGGTGTACACTGAGAGCAAATAGCAATTCCCGAATTTCTTTTTCGAGAGTTTCGCTCACAGCTCTGATGAACATTGCAATCTCACAAGTAAAAAAAGGAACTCAAGGGGCTTGCGGGAAGACTACAAAGCGGTATGCTCCAAATAGCGTGATGCTTGAGTTTTTTTTCCTTAGTTTTTCATGCTTCTTTCTATTGCGATGACAATCATATGGACTGTCTCGGCTGGTTTTTACCGTCGCCAAAGCTGCCGTCATGCACCATATATGTACACGTATCTATATATAGGAAAACTCAAGAAAGAAAAAAAAAGTCGCAGCTTTGCCGTGAAAGCGAAGCAATGAACGCGATAGCAACTATTTGGTAGGCCATGTGCAGAATGGCCAGCATATAGAAATGTGTCTCGCGCTTCTTATGTACAAATGACGCCCAAAACGTACTCTTAGGTACAGATAAACACCTATAAGCGTCTCAGTTGTTATTTCTGTGGGTCTGAAAAGTGCGCTCTTTTCGAAAACGTACACTGTGCAACGATTGCAGTGACCTTTGTGCGCCCGGAAACTAAAACAGAATCGTTCCGGCAAAATCCGTATGCCAGCCAAGATGTACGATCCCCCCTCCCTACCATGAGAGAAGGGCGCGCGAGGAGCATCGGAGCGTCGACCCCTGCTCTTTGCGGGGCAAAGTGTGCGTAGGAAATGAGAGTGTGGCTGCCGCGTCGTGATGATGTTGCTATGCGCTCTTATTGCGCCATTTTGCTGGTAATGCTGAAAACACGATAGTCCCCCCAAGATTCCCGTCAGCAGCGGTATGTGGATATAGCTTGCCGTTTGAAAGGGAAACGGCACGCACCTCCGTGGCTCAGTCGTTAAGGCCTCGCACTCACGATTCAGAGGACCCAAGTTCGATTCAGCGTGCCGGAGTCTTTTTCTGGATTTTTTTCTTTCTTGCATTTTCATATATATAGATACGTATACATTTACAGTGAGTGACGGTGACGCCGACGCAGGCAGCAAAATTGATTGATTAATCTCTGGGGTCTAACGTCTCAAAACCACCGTATGATTAAGAGAAACGCCATAGTTGAGGGCTCCTGAAATTTTGACCACCTGGGGTTCTTTCACAGTGCGCCCAAATGCGACACAATTCAATCGAGAGTGTCCGTATAATTGCTATCGCAATAAAAAGCCGCCAGTGCTCGGCACCCACACGTACTTTGCCCCACGCATGAGGGCGGGAAGGGGGGGGGGGGGGTTAGGTGCTTGTGCGCTCGTGCGTATCCTTTGGTGGGGAGAATCATGTGCCTTGACCTTTCACAGAATTAGGTGCATTAGTTGCCTGGGCCACAAAGGTCAAGTTCACTCACTGGGGAGGCCCCGTTCGCGAAAAGAGCGCTTTTAAAACCCAACAAAGTAGCAACCGGACACTCGCTAATTCGCATTGATTGATTGATTTATATGTGGAGTTTAACGTCCCAAAACCATCATATGATTATAAGAGGCGCCATAGTGGAGTGCTCGGGAAATTTCGACCACCTGGTGTTCCTTAACGTGCACCTAAATTTGAGAACATGGGCCTATAACATAATCGCCTCAATCGGAAACCAGCCGCTGTAGCCAGGATTCGATCTCGGGACTTGTGGATCAGTAGCCGAGTACCTTAGCGAATAGACCACCGTGGCGGGGCCTAGCTAATTCACACTTATATCCATCTGTACGTGTGACTACGTTTTGTGCATCGTTTTTGTTTGAACAGTGCGTTAAGCATCAAGTTGTAAGCGTTGTTAGTTAGCTGTCATCCTGTGTGTTTCCGTTTCGTACATCGTTTGTACATGAGCAGTGCACATCACGTTTCGAACTGCTAGCGTAACATTTCAAGTTATTACTACGCATTCATTGCTTCGCCTTTGCGGCTAAACTGTGACTTTTCTTTAAAAACATGAATTACAGTCGATTTTAGTGCGAGTTTCCGAACTAATGTTTGGAATTATCCATAAAGCTATTTAGGAATTTCTTACAGTTGTAGCAAAATGGCCTGCGAAGCTCTAGAACTAGGCACTAGCTAGTTTATTTGGCTTTTGTAGACCAGTAGCCACGTTAAATAAACACACAAGGACTTTAATTCAGTTGAATGCATTGTTTTTTGAAACCAGATTTTGCAACTGAATGAAAATTTTCCAACAATGCACCGCACTAGGTACGAGAAGCTTGCTCATATGCGCAAACAAACATTGCCATCCCTCTCACTTACTAACCATTTCAATCAGTATGATTTATATCACATGCCTGGAATGTGCAAGAAAAATTTCGACTAGCAAGAAAAGCTAATAGTTTAAAACAAAAAGGCACAACTTCACGGCAGATTTATGAGTTGACCTCTTCGCTGCCCCTAATAAGTTAAATCTTTAGTCTGAAGATCACATTGTGCTTGAACTTCAACAGATGAATACCCGATGTCTTTTGATATTTTTAACAAGAGCTACATGCAGTCTAGGTGTGCCAATTTCAAGAAAACTTCCAAAAGTAATGCAGGAGCCGCAATTACCGTAAAGTTTTGCAACTGTCCTATGGCAGCCACAAAACAAAATGAAGATATAATTGCTGATTTGGCTCATCGTACGAATATACAGAAATTTTGTATTCGATATATTAACTTTATTATTGCGTTATTAACTACATTGCTGCTCCAAGAAGTTAGCAAGCTTTGTTATCTGAAATGCCAACATTTGTATTGGATGGCTGAGTAAGTTTGAATACCAGCTTTGTATATTCATGGCAAGGAACTTTATCCACTTCACTTGCTATATAATATACCATTTGTCAATGACGTCGTGTCCTCTCGTGTACATTGCTGTAAATTCCCTGCACTACCACTGTGACTAAGGCCTGATGTCATCGCAAACAAGGATGCTTGCGTGCTTGCTGAAACGCAGAATACACTAACGTCTTTAAATATTCTATGGGTAACCGGAGATGTGTGTCCTTATTATGAAGCTTGGCTTGTGTAGTAACACTGCTAGTCTGTAGCATTAGTTCTTCGAAGGCCATTTGCCTGTAATAGCAGTAAATTGGATAAAGCCTCAAGGTGCTGTGGTCACAGACGACTGTGCAATGATGGGGACATTTGCACAGTCGTCGGGTACGTAAAATGGCATTATGGTATGGTGGCATTATGGTACGTAAAATTAGCTGTGCTAATTTTACGTACCATAAGCAGAAATGACTGTGCTGACTGTGCTAGCTGTGTAAGCTGTGCTAAGGCTGTCACATTCAAGAATAATTTTTGACAACAAAAAGCATCTTTCATTACGTTACTTCCTCCGCATTGCGTTTACCATCGTTTTCAACCTAAAATATAGGTACAGCAATATAACGTGGTCTTCAGTGCAGGGCAACCTACCTTCAAATCTTCACTGCGCTGACCCTGCATCACGGTGGAACACAACTTCACATAACTGAATCCCCCTTCCCACATGAGCTCAGCCTATAGGGTCAGAGCAAACTGGACCCAATCATGCAACTAAATACTGAACCTGTGATTTTGTGTCGAGTAATGTCGTTTTCTTTGTGTAATTTTATTCCTAATTAGGTTGATCTATTAGTGTGTTAGAGACTTTTATCAAAATAATGCAAGTGTCACGTCATCTTACACAAAAGTGGGAAGACATTATTACATGACAGCAAAGGCAGACGATACATCGCGGGAAAGCTTCTCGCACAACTCAAAACACTCCATCATGTAGAGAAAGAAAATCGATGGAGTCTCATTAGAGCAGGTAGCAGCAAGGTGTGCAATGGATAGTGTGGACACTAAAAAAGTCAGTGCGATGCCGCTTTCACCATTAAATATGGCAGCGTGGCTCAATATTAGCGTCAGCGCTGCGTTAACCGGCATTTTCCAACTGTTTCTATTCGACTGCCACTGGTTTTCTGCAAGCCGAGTGTTTGTTGATAACATTTAGAAAAGCCTAAATTCACATCCTCTTCCTCATCATCATTCCCAGAATAATTATTAAATGAACTAAACAGGTTAGTACCAAACTTTACTGCAAAGGAAACTGTATACTGTTATTAATCCTGTACCAGAAGAAGGACTGCAGAATTAAAGAAAAAAAACTTTCCTTTACCCAGAGCCCTTCATAATAACACAGGTCTTATCTCCGCACTGTCTAAGTCTCCCCAATCCACTTTAAGTTACGATAGGAGAAGGCCTTCATACCCTTTATGAACAAATAGAATAGTTAAATTAACTGTAACTAGTATATTCACACTATAGCAAGTATAACAATAATGAGGTATTTCATTTCAGCTTTAGTTATTGTTATAATTAACAGCATTTATTGACTTACATATATATATATATATATATATATATATATATATATATATATATATATATATATATATATATATATATATATATATATATATATATATATATATATATATATATATATATATGTATATAATTAAAAAAGCGTTTTTCTGGAGCTGCAGATAATTCATTAATGTTTTCTCCCTCGCTCAGCCTTCCCTAGAAATGAGGACAGCCGGCCTGAGATTGACAAGTGCAGCTCACACAAGCCTTAAAGCTCCTGTCAATGGCTGGCAAGTGTGTTTCTATTTGGTGCTCTTGTGTAGTGTGCAGTGTGGTTTTCATACGTGTAAGCTTAGTAGCAAAATAAACTAGATAGTAAGTGTGCCAACTTTTTTTTAAAGAAAATCTATATAAGATAGTATGCAACTGAAACCTTAATTACAATGGTAATACTAATGAACTGTTACAATTGATATTTTATGATTATAGTTAAAAGAAACAGAAATACCAGCAGCACCTCTGCGAGACACGCTGGCCTTCTTTACCGGCCGGCTTAATCGGAAGCTCAGTAATTGCTAGACGTACGACAAAGGGCTCACCTGGCCACCGTCCAAGGTCGCCTGTCGCAGCTTCCTGGCCAAATGAGCGCTGTCTGTTTTCATGGGCACTTGGCGACCATGGTTGGTCGACTAGCACAATGTCACGGCTGTCAGGCCTGGCGGGAAGTTTGGTGCAAGTGCAACTCTCAGCTGAGGCACATGAACAAATGCCCATGGCCTTTTCAATTCCTTTGCCGGTAGGCCCTGCCACTGCCTCACCAACCACATGCTCTGCACAATCCTGTGGACAAAGCGTAGGCTGCATTAGCTCGAGCTCGTCGCAGATGCCATCGGGACAACTCTCTAGATCTCCAGTGCAGGTGCTAAAATGTTTGGTGAGGTGGAGTCCGTCAGAGCCGTGGCGCCAGCGGCAGCGGCCGTCAACCGTGCCTGGACCACACGACGCCAAGCACTGGGTCTCACTCAGTTGCTGACCACAGAGGCGTCCTTCTGCGCAAAGGAAACAGCGTGGATTACTAGGTGGCGCAATGTGAGAATATATTTGTTAATATTAAAGTATGCGGTTAATACTTGCGTATATGGGGAAAAACTTCTGGACCATGAACTACTCAAGCAACACGTAAGAAGAGGTAGTGTGATCGATTACCAGCTGGCTCTACAATGCACTTGACGTTGTGTAAAACATCGCGAAAAACATGATTCGAGCCAGAAATGCGACGACGTCTTTTTATTTGGTTTCGATTAGTATCAGCAGTTTGTAGTTTTGCTTGTTGGTAATGTATTTCTTACATGAAAAACGAAAGCAATGGCCCGTATGCCAAAACAAAAAATAAACACAGCCCCCGTCTGTCGCGCTCATATAGATTTATACATTTTGAGGTACCTTAAAAACCTCTATTGAGGCATGTTGTAATCGGGCCAGTACAAACAGGGAGATTCCTCGATGCCTCCGTCACACAATAGGCATTAACACCAGTAATGTAATAGGTTGCATAATGAAAAAAAGTGCAGTATAAAATATTTATTTACTTTATGCGCTATCGGTAATACAACTAATGTGTCGGAAATAAACACATCAAGAGTAATTATTGCAGCGATCATCACGCATCACCAAGAAAACTCTATGAACAAATTAAAAAAGAAAGGCCAATAGAACATCTCACCGTCTGCAAGTTTTCTGAGGACGGTCAAGGTTATTCTTTTTGTTGGTATTGTTTTTCAGGAGGGGGGCGGCTACGGGAAGGGTGACAGAGCATGCCTTAGTTCTAAATGTTAGTAAAACATTAGTAAGAAGGGATAACTTGCAAGTTGACTCCTCCCTAAAGTTGGTTTGAGTCCTCGGGACTATATACGTCGTGTAAGCACCATACCTTTTAATGATGATCGTGATGATTAGAAGACAGATGTCTAGGAATTTAAAGGGCGTCTTTTCAACACCATAAATTGCAGGCAAAACAACTCTTTACGCCCCTAAATACATAAATATAGGCAAAATAATTTTATTATAAATATAAACAAGTTCAAATGGAGACGTGCATGACCTGTATCAAACGACAGCGAAACAAACATGTATTGTTTATGATGGCATGAATCTAGCAACACTTGAACATAACCATTCAACTGTCCTTTTCCCGTGTTGTATGCTGAACATGGTCTCGGTATTTATTCTGCAGCGCGGTGGGTCAAGTGCCCGCTATTGAATTTATGTTTTTTAACATAGCTGAGAAGGGTTGAGCAGAAGCAGATAGCCAGGCCACTTTTTATCAGAAGGCAGGAATATGCCTCCTCTTGGCAGGGTCAAATTGCACAAAGTTGATTTGTTCCCTGGGGTTCCTTAACCTGCACCTAAATCTAAGTACACTGCAGTTTGAAAGGGTTGACGCTTGGGCATGATGGGGATTCATTTAAAAAAGTGTTAACAGCACATTGAATGATTGATTAGGAAAGGACGAGACAACAAAGTCAAAAGGCACTGACTGGGTTCTTTTAGTCTCGTCCTTTGCTAATCTTTCTATGCGCTGTTAACACTTTTTGAGAAGATAAATACACTGTTTTCCAACATGCCTGGCTTCATGGAAAAAGTGACCCCGAAGCCAGGATTCCATCCCACTACCTTCCGGTCATCAGTTCTTGACCACCGAGGAGTATATTGATACGCTCTGTGTATAGTTTCACAGCACGGCCTTTTAGTGCCCATGAGCATGTTTCTCTTGGTCGTCGTCATCGTCGGAAAAGAGTGGCTTAGAGTAAATGCAGTGTTTAGCGAGACTTAATGACAGTGATCGCAGAGACAATGAGAGGAGGAAAGTGGAGGATTGACGAAAAACAGAGCGTCAATAGAGACGTACTTCATCCATAATTGCCCAAGAGTATCACCCAGTCCCCGGTAAGAGAGAGGGAGAGACTTTTTATTAGAAAAATGGATTTTTTGCTAGTGCATACATACCGCTGGCATGATACTCTGTATGTTGATGGGGAAGGAGACTTCAGAACAGAGGAAATTAAAGAATGATAAAGGAGAATTATAAACGAGTGTTAAATGTGCCAGTGAATCTGATAAAAGTATTGAAAAATAGTTGGCAGGTATGTTAATAAATTTCTTGTGTGAATTGTTTTATCATTAGAGCTTTCTAAGAAGGCCGATTTCAGACAGGTAATTGACTAATGACAGTACATTGTGCAAAATATTAGGCCCATTGCCCATGTCTTCATTACAGCACCAATGTAATCATTACTAGTCATGTGGCGAGTGTGTCCACCGATACCAAGTATGGAAAGAAAGCGTGTCTATGGTCTGTGGCTAGACTTCATAAGGTCTACTTCATTGTACCGCCGCTGCAAGAGAATGCTTCCCACGTTTGCCTTCTGTTCCTGCGGTCAAGTTTTCTGTATGAACAGCGAGTGACGCAACCGGTGGAAGTGCTCTGCTGGCCGCTGCTGCTAAACAATCTGCCTGTGTAAAATTTCAGTGACGCCTTGACTTTTGCCGCACCTAAATCTCTCAATATTGAGTAGCGTAATCATCATTATTATTATCAATATCTTTTTTTGTACAGCATTTTTCAAGTGACAGCCTGGTGCTCTGAGTTTCCGTCATCAACCCTACACGTCTCACGCCATTGCTAGTGACGCTGCAAAAAATGTGTGGATGATTCGCTCACTAAAATAATGGGCATTTCTAGAGTCAAGGCACGTGACTGTTTGAAATTTAGACCGTGCTGACGCTGCATACCCGTTCCGTACTGTAGATACACGATCCCCACCGCAGAGCTTAAGAGGGACGGTTCTTTGTTTGAAATATTGAAATGGCTTTTTAAAGCTTGGCTAGGAGGCTTGTTTCGAATGCTAAAGAGCTTATTAAACTTTTTTCGCTTGTGACAATAAAGCTTCGATTGATTGATTTGTGGGGTTTAACGTCCCAAAACCACCATTCGATTATGAGAGACACCGTAGTGGAGGGCTCCGGAAATTTTGACCACCTGGGGTTCTTTAACGTGCACCCAAATCTGAGTACACGGGCCTACAACATTTCCGCCTCCATCGGAAATGCAGCCGCCGCAGCCGGGAATCGAACCCGCGACCTGCGGGTCAGCAGCCGAGTACCTTAGCCACTAGACCACCACGACGGGGCAAAAGCTTCGAGGCCGATTGTGCGTCAGGGAATCCATCCATGGGATGTTCTTTTTAAGACAACGCAGCAGGCAATGATCACCTGAACAATGTACATAGACTACGCACGATCGTTCAGTAACACAAAGATCACCCATGCCCAAACTGTGAAAAGCCCACTGTTTGAACAAACTTATAAAACTATCTTGTAACCATAAAGATGGAAACTTCACAGAGAACAATGTCCCACGTTAAAAAAAAGCTCACAATGTGCATGAAAAATACAGCTGAAATAAAAAACTTGAAACAAAATAAGAATATTTTTGGTACGCATGTATTTTGGTACGCATGTAAAACTGCAAATGTCTCGCTATTGCTGTTATTAAAAACCTTCTTCAGTATAATTAGTAAAAGTTGAAATGTTTATATACATTACTGACACTTACCGCATTGATCCGCTTGTTGGTCATCTGTAAGCAAAGAAAAAAAACGTGGTTTGCATCTTATTTATCAGTACAGTAAAAATATATGCAAATTCATCTCTTTGTAAGTCTCTGTCTGCATCATGAACCAACTTGCCCCAACACTTTGTACCAAAGCATTTTTTTTCTTTGAATTCTTCTGAAGGTCTTACTAATGTTTTTTTTTGCTTACAATTTACTTACCCCCATACTAATAATACTTAAATATATATTGCTGCCATTATCAAGCGGGGAAATTCGGGCAAGTGTAACGTTCACAAAGCTGCTTGGTGGTATGCCTACTCAATCTCGACCGAGTCAGATTATCCACCCGCGTATTTACTCGATGTTTTCTTTTTTGTTAGCATAAGCGTATTATAAAGCTTACTCTGAAAATCAGGGATTCAAGGTAAATAATGCTGTTTTACAAGCATTCAAATTAATGAATGTGTTTCTCTTTATCATATTACTGCTAATATGCTCATTTAAGAGACATATCATGGGGAACCAGTTATTGTTGCGCATTTTAAAACCACGTGACGCGCTTTATTTGTATAAACAAAGCGGTATTGGAGTGTTAATTAAATATTATTAGTGATGGTAATGATAATAACAGTATTAACACTATTGTACGTGGTTTTAGGCACAAAAACCACGATGGGATAGTGAAAGATGCCACAATGGGGGGCTCCTAAAAGTTTGACCGTCGGGTGTTTTTTAACGTTAACTAACATCGCACAGTATATGGGTCTCTATCATTTAGTGTGGGGCGCGTAAATGCGGGGCGGGTTCATTCAGGCATAAGCCACATTCTGTGAAGAACAGCTGTCAAAGTGTTTGTTAGCTTCTATGAAGTGCCACATCAAGTGTCTGTCACCAAATGGTTTGACTCAATTATCAAGCAAGTGCCATAATGAGGAGTGTGTGCTGTAGTAACCTGCACGAATGAGTTGCTGTTCAGTGTCCAGAAAAGCAGTGGTAGACAGTCATCACCATCTATTTGTATGCTGTATTATCTATTTGCATCTACCTTATTATACGCATCCTCCAGTCCTTGTTATTTATATTTGCTTTTCTTCCCTGGAAAACACACAAGCACGCATGCACTCATGAACACATGCACACAGGCACACACACACACCTGCATGCAAACACACACACAAAGGCACACACACACATGCACACACTTACAGACACACACAAACACATTCACCTTGCATCCACATGGTCCGCATAACATTGATTCCCAAGAAGGTACGTGGGATCCGCCGAGACATAGATGTTATGCGAATCATGTGGATGCAAGGTGAATGTGCTTTATTTTTTTTATTCAGCTAAACTCTATGAGATGCCGCTCAATATATGTACAAACCTACGTACACACATATGTTAAACAGCCGTATATGTTATATATTAGCGATTGTTCACAGTTGCGTGACGATGCCATCAGAACTATGAATATTAGCGAAACCAGAAGTGGGAAGCTGATATAGAGCGCTGGTGTTTGCACTGAGACTCACAAGGATAATAGCCCTAAACACTGCTACACAAATAAACCTCAGCGGATGGTGCCTAACTAGAATTGAGGTTAACGCTACATGATGGCTGTATCATAGGAGTACATATGTAATGTTTATAAAATTCGATAGCCAGTACTACAACCAGAATTGACATTGCACGGATACTATAGAGTCTATTTTCAAAATATTTTTGTGACCTGGCGTGGCTCCATGCTAGAATACTTGATTACCATGCAGAATGCTAGGGTTCGATTTCTGTGGGGACAGTAGCATTTATTTTTGCAGTCGTCCTGTCAACGCTGCCTATGTTAGTTTCTTCTTAACGCTCAAGCGTTAAAATTACGCATGTGTTCTCTCATCGTTCCTGGGTATAGATATAACATGTCCATCACCTGTGGTGCATACCCGCATATCAGTGGCACATACCCGTCCCCGGGTATGTGACACAGTTTTTTTTGGAAACCTACAATGTACACGAAAGTATTGGGGCATTATTTGATTGACATTTCAGGGTTTAACGTCCCAAAACCACCATACGATTATGAGCGAGGTCGTAGTGGAGGGCTCCGAAAATTTCGACCACCTGTGGTTCTTTAACGTGCACCCAAATTTGAGCACATGGGCCTACAATCCATCAAAAATGCTGGGGCATTATTAATGTCATGAGCAGAGCTTCGTAACCGTCTAGACATTTTACCTTCCCGAACTAGTTTTGGTGTCCTGCAAAT
Source organism: Rhipicephalus microplus (assembly GCF_043290135.1). Taxonomy (NCBI): domain Eukaryota; kingdom Metazoa; phylum Arthropoda; class Arachnida; order Ixodida; family Ixodidae; genus Rhipicephalus; species Rhipicephalus microplus. The sequence goes on from NC_134710.1 coordinate 190,350,393, forward strand.
TAAAAGTGTGATCATGAGAGCACCCAGACATAGGCGGCTGGATAGATAGATAGATAGATAGATAGATAGATAGATAGATAGATAGATAGATAGATAGATAGATAGATAGATAGATAGATAGATAGATAGATAGATAGATAGATAGATAGATAGATAGACAGACAGACAGACAGACAGACAGATAGATAGACAGATAGATAGATAGATAGATAGATAGATAGATAGATAGATAGATAGATAGATAGATAGATAGATAGATAGATAGATAGATAGATAGATAGATAGATAGATAGATAGATAGATAGATAGATAGATAGATAGATAGATAGATAGATAGATAGATAGATAGATAGATAGATAGATAGATAGATAGATAGATAGATAGATAGATAGATAGATAGATAGATAGATAGATAGTGCCGAAAGTGCTGGCAGTACACAAAACAATGCTTCGCACTTAACAGCTGAAATTCTTTAGAACAGATGTTCAAAAGTAGTGATAAAGTATTGATGGAGTCAGCCTGAAGTATTCGTCACCAGGTGGTGTGGTAAATTAGCTAATGTGGCTAAAAGTATCCACCGGCGATAATCTTGTTATTGAGTGTTTTTAGCAAACCCGATAAAGGCAGAATGACCTGCAATAATCATTTCACAGAACTGATAGCCTATTGGTATAACTTGAGACCAGGTTATAAGCAACTGCCTATTTTGTTTTATGCGTTCCTATCATTCCACTTTATTATATGAGAATAGATTAGAGGTCAAGAAGGGCTCTTATAGTATTTTATGGTGCCTATAAATGCCTATTTTTTACGTTTGTGCCTAGATTTGTATAAGTGCCTATAAATGCCTATTGGCAAAATTGGTGCCTATATGAACACTACTTCAAATTTTCCTTTCGAGCACAATATGGAAATCGTTATTCAGGATACTGAGCAAAAGTGAGCTTTCAAAACTATAAGGGGTGCAACCAAGACTGCATCTCTGAAGTTTCTTTGAGCAGTGTGTCGATGCTACAAGGATCCTTGGCCAATAAAAAGGTTTAGAGGCCTCTACATATATATTTTTGCACGTCACGTAGTCTTCTCGGCATCTTCCAGGCATCTGTTCGCACACGTAAGGAACAGGAGGTGTTTCCAGACGGTGGAGAACGAATGCGAAACCCTGGAATGTCATCAAGAGAAAAAAAAGAGTGTAGGTTTAAGAAAAACATAAAAATCAGATGGCTACGAGGTTTTTTTGTTTGTTTGTCTTTACTTATTGAAGAGTGCTTCGACAGGTCATATGAGAACTTTTAGGTAGACACTAGAAGTTTTCGCATGCCCAGTGAAAATATATGTACCTCAATACTTTTTATAATGGCTTATTACGAGTTGTGAAAACATGATGCGAATAGTTAAGCTTGAAACATTTTCTACTCGCCCGGTGTCGACTTCGCGAGCCTAATTCCCACCCTGCCCACTTCGGTATCGGGGCAACTCGGAGCTGGACGATCACACAATGAAGACGCATTAATATGTCATGCACATGCAAGGATGGACTAACATAAAATGCCACTGCCAGGCTGTGCACGCAAGCGGTGTTTAGGTTGTTTTAGCGTTTTATGCATTTTACCGCCCCTTTCTGTGGAATGGATCTCTCAACATGCGCACACGTGGAGATGCTGACATGGATCTTGTATCCTTACCACGATACACAGCGTCGCACTGCTGAAACTGCTTCAAGGCACGAAGCACCAAAAACAGGCCAAGCGTTGTCATTCCTCGCACAGACACGACGCGAGAAGAGCCGGAACCCATTTCAATGCATCAAGACAAGAACTTTCCGAAACTCTGGATAAACTAAATGATCGGCCTTTGTCAGAACAAAGGATTCTGGGTCATTAGCCGAGCCCATTCTCAGCCAAGAAGGCTTTGAAATCTTTGCTACGCTTTTTGTGGACAACTGGCCTCAAAGACAGACATAGTGTCTTATTCTCTTTCATTTGGTCTTTCCTTTTTCACTATTTTTGTATTTCCTGTCTCTCTCTCTCTGACTGCAACATTTCTTTTCTATCATATTTTATTTCCCTCATCCCTTTCCCCAGCACAGGGTAGTAAGCCGGTCTAAGAACTGGCTAATCTCCCTGTCCTTCCACTTAATCTTTCCTCCTCCACCTCCTCCAATGCAAACAAAAGGGAGGTTACTTAGTTTCTGATCTTGCTCGATACGAAGTTAAGAAAATATTATGCAGATATTATGTTTTTGTGTTTTAATATTTCTATAAGCCTTTGTACTTCTATTCAAGCAACAGATTGCACAAATCATACTTGCCACCTCGAATACTTCTCGTAGTGTCACGTACTATTTTGACTATTCCTTGTTTCGTATACGTCACCTCTACCGTGTTGGGGCGCGCGCCAGTGAGATCACCGGCAAGTGGCGCTCAGTCTGACATTTCACATCTTTCCGGGACATGTACCATTGCCAATAATGGCAGGCGAGATCGGGAGTGCGCCGTGCATGCATTTCTTTTGCCTGATTGAAATACTCAAACTTGGTAAGAGCCATTTGAGGGTTTCACAGACAGAGAAGAAATTGACCCTTTGCAGTTAGAGCCGGTTATTACAAAGCTAAAAGACCCTTCTGGCTTATTTGAAATCTAGCTGTTTGCTCCTGTGCTGCCCTTTTCTGCCATGCCGAAAACAAGGAGTCCAGGAGCGTGTTTATTTAATGTTGAACACTTAGCTAACCATGCTTGACAATAAAAACAGGGACAGTGTTCTGCAAACCTTGCGGGGAAAAAATCATGAGTCCAGGGACTAAGTGCCGCCACCTAAAGCCACCAAAAACAAACTGCCGGCCCGCAGTGTGAAACTAAGTCTTTTTTTTTCTGGCTGTACAATGCCATGGGCGCCTTTCTACTATCAGGCACTAAAACAGTTTTTTTTTCGATTGTACACACAGGTACTGCACATATTGTTCCTATTCTTGAATTTCGGCTAAACTTCAAAGTGCCTAAATTGCAACTTTGGGGGCCTCAAATTGTGTGTTGCCTGCCTATTTTTAGTGCCTAAAACTCAATTTGTTACTTCTCATAAGTCCGGCCTCTTGTAACATATTAGCTCTTATTTTTAGAGAAACACAAGCCTGCAGATGTGACACGGAGAAAGCCAGTAGATTTTTTCCCTCATTTTTTATGTGCAGTGAGGCAAAGTCGTACGCTGGCAACGTGCTGTATGATAACATTGGTGATGGCAATGCTTTGCATCGCTATGGTAATTATAGCGGTTATAAGTCGTGATCGTTCGGTAGTGGTATAGAAATGTGGCCGATAACCCATACGCCATAGTTAGTCAATGAACTATGTTATCTCACAAAAGATCACAGGAGTGCGTGTCCTCATCTTGACCGCTCTGCACGCTCGTCAAGTGCACCCGCACCCAGCACTAACATCAAACCCATCGCCAAAGGGTGTACCCCTGAACCCTCTGCCCTACACCCCTCATTTTAAGAAAGAAGAGGGTGTTTCATTGAGAAATAATGAAAACGCGTAATTTCTAAGGCCTTACAAGTGCCCCCAACCCCGAAAATAGTTTCTGGCTATGGGCCTGACTGAAAGGCACAACCATGCCATAAAGAGCGCTACTTGTCTGCGCTTTAATCCGTTGCGCAAAGAGAGTGCCGCCTATCAGCACAGACCTCTTATACCTTAATAACACGTATCAAATAATGAGAAAAATACCTGCGTAATAAAAACACCACAATTTAAAATCTATGAACGAAGCATTAAAAGGCAACAATGTTTAGTACTCTCAATACCACCACTACGCGGTAATGAGGTTTCTACGCATCTTGGTGGGGTATACGGCTTATTCTTAGATATTGTGTTAATTTAGGATTCGAAGGGCTATTCAAGAAACAGTGTGCTTGTTTCTGTTAATACAATGCGCCCCACCGCAGTGGTCTAGTGGCTAAGGTACTCGGCTGCTGACCCGCAGGTCGCGGGATCGAATCTCGACTGCGGCGGCTGCATTTCCGATGGAGGTGGAAATGTCGTAGGCCTGCGTTCTCAGATTTGGGTGCACATTAAAGTACCCTAGGTGGTCAAAATTTCTGGAGCCCTCCACTACGGCGTCTCTCGTAATCATATGGTGATTTTGGGAGCTTAAACCCCACATATCAATCAATCATCACTTTAATGCAATGCGTGGTCTCTTCATGGCTGTCAACATCTCACGACGTGTTCTGTTCTGGGCATTTATCAGTGAGATTGATGATATGCGAAGCACGAATCATGAAGGTAGATATGTCGCTTTAAAATCAGCACAAGGTTACGAGCGGGACATAACTTTTACTGTACACGACTTCCTTTTCACGATTACCATGTTTGGACATGTCATTTATATTCGTTATCAATTCCTGTCACGTAATTTCAAAGTTGGTATTGTGAAGCTAGCGATACAGTCGTGAGCACGCTATGAGCGTAGCATGTAGTCATGATTTACATGAGACGCAGGCCATGATTATCATGTTTGGACATCTCATTTACCTTCGTCGTTCATTCACGTCCCCTAATACCACATATGGTAAATGTGATGTTAGCGAAACGGCTGTGAGCGCATCATGAGTGTGGCATATAGTCATGTTCTTACGTGACACGCATCTCATAATTATTATGTTTGCACTAGTCACATTTCTTCATCATCCAATTACATGACTTAATACCGGATTTGGTATATGTGAAGCTAGCGAAACGGTCGTGAGCGCCGCATGAGTGTGGTATCTAGTCACGTTGTTAGATGACATGCAAGTCAAGACTAGCATGTTTGGACCTGTCCTTTACCTTCGTCCTCCCTTGACATCGCGGAACAAAAATTTGGTATATGCGAAGCTGGCAAAATGACCATGAGCGCACTATAAACCTAACATATAGTCATGTTTTCCGTGATGCGCATGTGATGGTTATTATGTTTTTGACATGTCATTTACCTTCATTGTCAATCCATGCTCCCTAATACCAAATTTGGTATATGCAAAGCTAGCGAAACAGCTGTGATCGTGAGCGTGACATTAAATTTTTACATCACACGCATCTCATGATTATGATGTTTTTGCTAGTTATATACCTCCATCATTCATTGAGGTCCCGCAGTACCAAATTTGGTATATCTGAAGCTCGCGAAACGGCCACAAGCGCACCATGAGCGGGGCGTGTAGTCATGGTTTACATGACATGCATGTCATGATTACCACGTTAGGGTCTGTCACTTGTGTTGCCCATGAATACATGTCATGTTATATCTGTTTTGCAACGTATCATGTGAACGTAAACACTGCAAGAGCAGCAATTCCTTGAAATATAAATTGGGGCATTCATGACATACGTGTCATGATTTTCGTGTTATGACTAGTCACTTACGCTCCTTCTAGTCATGCTATGCCGCCCCGCCATGGTGGTCTAGTGGCTAAGGTACTTGGCTGCTGACCCGCAGGTCACCGGATCAAATCCTGGCTGCGGCGGCTGCATTTCCGATGGAGGTGGAAATGTTCTAGGCCAGTGTGCTCAGATTTGGGTGCACGTTAAACAACTCCAGGTGGTCGAAATTTCCAGAGCCCTCCACTACGGTGTCTCTCATAATGATATGGTGGTTTTGGGACGTTAAACACATATCAAATCAATCAGTCATATTATGCCACACCATTTTTGGTATCGATACCATTATTGAAGCGGCCAGAAGAGCTATAAGTCGTAAATAGACGGATAGATAGATAGATAGATAGATAGATAGATAGATAGATAGATAGATAGATAGATAGATAGATAGATACACTCACTGTCGCTAAAGTTTGCTAAGAAAAGCTTCGCATATAATGACAAAAATAGGTTGTCTACGAGGACTGAATGGCTCCTGAATTTATAAATGAAATTACTTGTTCAATACTTATAGATTTTATAGTTATAGCTAAGTTAGGTCTATTACAATGTTTTTCTGGAACGCATTTCGGTGGCATTTACATCCATGCCTTGAAGTTATATGCGGTGCGTACTGCTCCACAAATGTGTGGGCTAAAACAGTTATTTTGCATACAGGTCCCAAAAATAATAATTTTTCGGGGTTCGAGCCAACACTTTCTGAATTGAAGCGATTGCTGTAAACGATGAATGGACAGCTGTAACTCTATTTCTCCTATATGTAGTATGCACGACATGCACCGATAACAACATGCAGCAAGCGTC